>NC_142441.1:81650909-81953939 GCF_059453495.1 Arachis ipaensis | reverse complement strand
ACACATTTTCTATGAAGGTCTTTCTTATGAATTAAAGAAGGCAGTAGACCACTCATCCGGGGGATCTCTGAACAAGAAGAAGACCATTGAAGAAGTCATAGATGTCATTGAGACTGTAGCTGAGGATGACTACTTCTATGCTTCTGAAAGAGGCAACACTAGAGGAGTGATGGAGCTGAATAACGTGGATGCACTGCTAGTTCAAAACAAGATGATCACCAAGCAGCTGGCTGACCTTACCAAGAAGATGGAGAGGAATCAAGTAGCAGTAATCACCACCTCAACAGCAGCTCAAGAAGGAGTGAATGAAGAAGCAGAGGGTGATCAGGAACAAGCCAACTACATTGGAAATCCACCTAGGCAGAACCATGACCCATACTCCAAAACCTATAATCCTGGTTGGAGGAACCACCCAAACTTTGGGTGGGGAAATCAACAAGACCAAGGCCAAGATTAGAGATGCCACAACCCCAACAACAATGCAGCTCACCAACATTCCACATAGAGATCATATCAGCACCCACCTAACAACACACCTCAACATCCATACCAAAGCCAAAATGGCACTTCTCATCCCTCCAATCTCAACCCACCATCCCATCTCAGCTGCCTAAGGTTTTCACCATCAACAAAGTTCTCTCCCTAGAACATGTAGAGATCCTTGATGAAGCCAATGGATATAGGTTTACTGCAAGAGGGAAAGATCTGAAGCATTACCAACCACCCTGACAAAGGGCAGAACGTCAAGATAGTGACGCTAAAGAAGCGCTTCATGGGAGGCAACCCATGTTTTATATGCTTTTAAAGTAATTAATAATTCAAGGTTCATGAATTCTAAATCAGCTTTGACATATCCTTGAATGAATCCTTTTATGCAACATATAGTGGAGAACAAGTTTGGTATTCAAGGCACACTAAAAGAACATGAATGCAACTCATAGCATGTCACACTTAGCACCTTGAACAATTCTTTTTACACCACATGACCACAAACTAAGTTTGGTGTCACCAATGTTGCATATATGGGCAATTAATTAGTCAGTTGGTTTGCATTCATGAATAGCACTTAGTTAGTTAAAAACAAAAACAAACAAAATTTTTTTTGTTTTTCTTCTTTTTGAAAAGTAGTTATCCCACTTTTCCAATATTTGCCGCCAACTTTCAATCTTATTAATTTTGTTCTTTTATCCTGTAGGAGAAATGAGAGGAGGATTGGAAAGAATTGATTGGACAATTGAAGAAGGAGGATTTGGCCACCACAAAAGGAGAGTACTATACACGTGTTTTCAAGGGGGATGCATTGGGAAATGTTGCCATGCAACATTGGAAGAGTGACACGCTTGGAAATCGAACCAACCCCCCTTCATAAAGTTGATGATCCTTGTGCTCATCCTATGCTGAACCCCATCCGTTCATCACACAACCACTCCATCAATCCACACCTTTCATTCACTCACCATCTCCCTATATAAAGTGGTTCTTATTCCATACCCCTTCCACATCCCGAATTCTCATTCTTTGTACTTCTAACTTTCGGAACCCAACACCTTACACCCCATCCAAAAACACTCTCCCTCACTCCCTTAACTATATCCTATCCTAACCCGGCCGAATTTCACCATCTATCCACACCCTTCAACACCTTCACATCTCAAAAAGTCACTCATGGCATCATCGAGCTCCAAGAGGCAAAAGAGAAAGGAACCGGTGGAGAGCATCCCTTTTGACGAAGGGAGATTCAAAACGGCATTCCATGAACTTGAATTTGAACGGATAAAGCTCAAAAAGATACTGCCTGAGTTAACATTCCAGTTCAACGAGGATGAGTGCCCACAGATTTGAGAGAAGATTGAACAAAGGGGTTGGCTAAGGCTCACAAACCCAGAAGCAAAGATAAATGCAAACCTCATCAAGGAGTTCTATGCAAATGTGGTCAGAGAAGACAAAACCAAGGCCCCCACTTTCAAAAGTTATGTGAGAGGAACAGAGGTAGATTTCAGCCCCAATGCCATAACAAGGACTCTTCAGCTGAAATCGCCACATTTTGATGAGCCCAATTATCATGTGAGAATAAGTAATGGCCCCGACAATGATGAACTCGAAGAAATTGTGAACGATATGTGTGTTATAGGATCTGACTGGGAAAGGTATTCGGATAGAAGACCCCGGTTCATCAGGAGAGGAGACCTTATCTCGGAAGCCAAGGGATGGTTTGAGCTCGTGAGGAAATCTATCCTCCTAGCCGCAAACAATTCTGAGGTCAACATTACTCGAGCTACTATGGTACATTGCTTAATAAAGGGTGGAGACATCAATGTGCACGAAATTATAGCTGAGGGATTCAAGAATCAGCTGAGAAGAATGATCCAGGTGCTAGACTTTGGTACCCCAGCACCATCCTTAGGCTGTGTACGAAAGCCAAGGTAGTCTTCGAGGATAGCAATCCAACTTGGGTAAACCCTGGAAAGATGGTTACGCTCCAATGTATAACTTATGTGGCACCTGACCAACAACAAAGAAGGCCTCAGATAGGAAAAAGAACATCACAAGAAGGACCTCACCAAGAAGAATCTCATCAGGAAGAATACCAGCAAGAAGAGTACTATGATCCAACCAATATAAATCTGGGTCACATTCAAGGAGCCATCGAGGACTTGGCAAGGAGATATATGGAAGGGCAAGAGCAACAACTACACATTCAATCCCAAAGGATGGATCGTCAAGAAGAACTCCTTTCTAATTGGATGAATCAACAAGGGGAGTGGCAGAAATAGCAAATGGAATACTACTCCCAGCTCACTCAAGCCATCAATCAAGTGACTGAAAGGCAAGAGCGTCAAGACAAATGCCTTCAAGAACTCAACCAACTTTAGCTAGCTCAGACGAAGGCATTCAATGAGTTCAGCGTACTTAATGAAGGACGGCAACTACATAGGGAGGAGTTCAACATAAACACTCAAGCCAAGTTGAACTATATTCTGGTCATATACATAATCTGCACTCTGCAATCCCTAGGTATGATGTAGTCCAAAAAGATCTAACAGAACAAGAGGAAAGGAAGGTGAAACAGTAGAAGGAAATATTGAAAAAGAAGATGGAAGATGCTGGCTTCTGGAAAAAGTTTATTGGAAAAGGAAAGGGAAGTGGGAGTTCAAGCACTAAAAAAAACACAAAGAGGACAAACAAGAGGGAGAGCATGAGCAATCCCATGAGTAAAAGGTGGTGGAGTTCCCTCATTATCCCATCTTTTTCAAGTTTTAAATAAGGAAAATCATGTATGAGATAGAACATGCTTCCATAGTAGCTTAGGAATTTTCAATTCTGTCTTTAGTATTTTCATTGCTTAGGTCTATGCTTGCTGGTTCAAGTTACCTGTCTTCATTTTCACCTTCCTTACTTGTATGCTTGTCCCTTGAGTCAAATAAAAAGAGATGTTATGAAAGACCAAAGTGATGATCAATTGTAGAGTAGGTTCTTAAGCTTGTGGTGTAATAATCACTTAGCTAAGTTGGTTCACCAACAAGGTAGGAAGGCAACTATCTGTCCTGAAGTCATATGCTTGAAACACACCCCATGCGACTAGCTAAATAACAAGATCCTAATAAGAAAAAGGAAAAGAACAATAAGAGTTGAAAAAGAAAGAAAAGTAAAAAGAAATAAGGCTAGGCACCAAGGGCTTGAATCTTGAGGGATGTGTCTGTGGTGCTCTTGTACCAAGGATCTGCTTGGATGAATAAGTTCTTAGGAGTGCTTCATCACTTGGTAACTTGGGTTAACTAACCTGGGATTATCAACTGAAAATCCACTATTAAGAGCAACCTTGCTACAGAACATTTAGTAACCCAAAGAGGTGCTGGACACCAAGGCCTCAAGGAAAGAAAATAACAAACCATGTGCCTATGCTGTGCATGTATGGGGGAGAGACTTGAGGGAGTAAGTCCTTAGGGGTGTTTCAACACCTAGCACCTTGAACCAAATGGTTCGGGAGTGTTGGCTAAAAGCTTATTTTAAAGAGTCGCCCCCTCACAGAGCACTTAGCCTAAGGATGCAATAAACCTTGAAAAGACAAAGGGATCAATAAATAAAAGTCTCAAAGGGTGCAATCAAGTGAGTATTCCAGGGCATGATAAAGGTCTGAAAGCCAGTAAAGGAATGAACCTAAGTTGCTATGCATGAAACCCCATAAAACCAAGGACATGACTTCCACAATAATGATTCATTCCTCTTGTCATTTCATTCATCATTCTCATGTTTCAGTACTTGCTTAGGGACAAGCAAGCTTTAAGTTTGGTGTTGTGATGCCAGGGCATTTCGGCCAGTTTCATTGACCTTTTCTTTATTGTTTTAGGGTAGTTTCGTGTATTTTCTTAGGAAATAAGCAAGTTTTGGGTAGAATTTCAGTTACATCTTGATTCAAGCAAATATTGTGAATTTTATATGATTTTATGAGAATTATGCATGAATTTAATGACAAATTGGATGATGCATGACTCATAACTTGGATTAGAGCTTTGATGCATTTTATTTGCTTGATTTCAGGATAAAGGAAGCAAGGAAAAGCCACGTTAGTAGCCACGTTAGTCTAACTAACGTGACCACTAACGTGGAATGGGAGCTAGCTTGCAACGTTAATGAGAAAAGTGATCGCCAATAACGTCTTCGAAGCCATCATAGCCCAAGTTAATTACCACGTTAACTACATTAACGTGGTAGTTAACGTGGAGGAAAAGGAAGCTCCAAGCGTTAGTAGTAAAAGTAAGTGCCAATAACACTCCAAAAGGGCAATTGGCCACATTAAGAGTCACGTTAACTCAGTTAACGTGAACTCTAATGTGGAAGAGGAAGATAATGCCGACATTAGTGACACTCACCTCTGTCACTAACGTTGGACTAAGCCCATATTCGCTACGTTAAGAGCCACGTTAACTTAGTTAACGTGAATTCTAACGTGGAAGGAGCAAGAAATTGCCAACGTTAGTGACACTCACCTTTGTAACTAACGTTGGACTAAGCCACTATGAGCCACGTTAGTTACCACGTTAATTACATTAACGTGGAAGCTAACGTGGAGCAAAGGGATGATGAGCCAACGTTAGTGACACTCACCTTTGTCACTAACGTTGGAGATGGCAATCAACACCACGTTAGGGGCCACGTTAAAGTAATTAACGTGAGGCACTAACGTGGGAAAGGGGTGTTTTGGAGCGTTAGTGAAAAAGGTAGGTGTCACTAATGCTCTCGAAGATTTGGCAAGCCTACGTTAAAGGTCACGTTGAGTATACTAACGTGAACTCTAATGTAGGGAGAAAGGGGTACTCTCAACATTATTGGGAAAGGTAAACCCCAATAACGTTTGCGAAGGGCAAAGAGGCAACATTAGTGGTCAGGTTAGTGCCACTAACATTGAAGTTAACGTGGACCATTTTGGGTTAGGAACGTTAGTGAAAAAGGTGATTGTCACTAACATTCTCGACCCCACATTTTCACTTAACGTTAACACCACTAACGCCCTAAGCTAAAGTCCATGCCTACTGCACACTTTCTCTGCAAGTGAAGCTGAGCCCACTAAAGATGATAACGGCTTTAACTCAAGATCCAAAGGCCCATATCCAAGACTTGAAGAGCCAACTAGAAGATCAGAAGAGTAGTATAAATAAGAGTAGTTTTGAACTAGAGAAAAGCCTTTGGATTGAGAGAAATACTCTCTGTATAATTTTACTTTCTTTGCAAATTCTAGTTTTACTTTCAGAATGCATTCTCCATCTTTATTTTCAATTCCTAGAGCCATGAACAACTAAACCCCTTTCATTGGGTTAGGGAGCTCTGTTGTAATTTGATGGATCAATAATAGTTTTCATTATTCTTCTTCTTTCTTTTCTCTTGATTTTACTAGAAAGCTTTCAATCTTCATCCAATTGGGTAGTTGTCTTGGAAAAGAAGCTATTCGTACTTGGATCTCTTCAGAACCTTGGAAGAGGAATGAAGGGATCATGCTAGAAATGCTTTCTCATGTTGGACCAAATTGGGGGTTGGGCGGATATGGTGACATATAATTCTCCCAATACTTTGATTTGGAAATACATGTGGTACAATCAGTGACCATACTTCATCTCTTCTCATGAGCAATTAGACCAAGGAATTGGCTATTGATCAAGATTTGAGAGATTGAATTACCAAGAAATTGGAATTCAATCACTTAAGATTGCCAAGGAGATCAATGAATGCATTGATTGAGAAAGAGATGAAAATGAACTTGATCCGGAGAATGCAACGTCTCCTAAGCCCAATGAATCCTCCATTTCTAATCTTACCCATTCTCTTTACTTTCTGCCATTTACTTTCATGCTAAATTCCCCATTCCCCATTTAAGATTCTGCAATTTACTTTCTGTCATTTATATTCAGCTCTTTATTTCCAGGATTTACATTTTCTGCCATTTACTTTCCCGTAATTCTCAAATCAAATTCTTCTTAGCTCAACTAGAACATTCCTCCAATTAAAGTTGCTTGACCAATCAATCCCTGTGGGATTCGACCTCACTCTATTGTGAGTTTTTACTTGACGACAATTTGGTATACTTGTCGAGGGAAATATGTTGAGAGACAAGTTTCTGTGCATCAGCACCTATAGCAAATTCTATATCGTTGCGAAGCCCCGAATGTTAGATTTCCAACGCAACTAGAACTGCCTCATTTGGACCTCTGTAGCTCAAGTTATGATCGATTGAGTGCGAAGAGGTCAGGCTGGATAGCTTAGCAATTCCTTCAGTTTCTTGTATTCCTTCAACTTTTGCATACTTCCTTTCCATTCTCTAAGCCATTCCTGCCCTGTAATCTCTAAAAACACTTAACACACATATCACGGCATCGAATGGTAATAAGAGAGGATTAAACATAGCAAAATTAGGGCTACAGAAGCATGTTTTCAATCATAGCACAAAATTAGGAAGAAAAATGTAAAACATACGATTAGTATGAATGAGTGTGCAAAGACTTGATAAGAACTACTCAATTGAGCACAAGATAAACTATAAAATAGTGGCTTATCATGCAACTCTCTGTTCATTGGCGCATACACATACGACATGCGCGCGTCGTGGACGCTTGCGCGTCGATTCCCCTTTTTTTTTCTTTTTTTTATTATGCAGAATGCAGGTGATAATGCAGAGATTATGAATGAACACTAATAAAAATAAGATAAAATAAAAATAAAAATAAAAAGAGACGATTATACCATGGTGGGTTGTCTCCCATCTAGCACTTTTAGTTAAAGTCCTTAAGTTGGACATTTGGTGAGCTCTTTATCATGGTGGCTTGTGCTTGAACTCGTCTTGAAACTTTCACCAATGCTTGGACTTCCAATAAGCTCTAACATCTCCAAGTAAATTCCCCAAGCTTTGATGGAGTTCTTCACAAGCTTTGAGCTCCCAAAATTGATCCTCTTGTATGCCAGGATCCCAAATCTTGTTTCTACACCTGTCTTCAAGTTGATCATCATGATTCCATCCGGGTGGTTCAGCCTTGGAATTTTCATTTAAGTACCCAAACATCCTCCTAGACCCAATCAAAAATGTAAAACATACGATTAGTATGAATAAGTTTGCAAAGACTTGATAAGAACCACTCAATTGAGCACAAGATAAACTATAAAATAGTGGCTTATCATGCAACTCTCTGTTCATTGGCGCATACACATACGACACGCGTGCGTCGTGGACGCTTGCGCGTCGATTCCCCTTTTTTTTTCTTTTTTTATTATGCAGAATGTAGGTGATGATGCAGAGATTATGAATGAACACTAATAAAAATAAGATAAAATAAAACTAAAAATAAAAAGAGACGATTATACCATGGTGGGTTGTCTCCCATCTAGCACTTTTAGTTAAAGTCCTTAAGTTGGACATTTGGTGAGCTCTTTATCATGGTGGCTTGTGCTTGAACTCGTCTTGAAACTTTCACCAATGCTTGGACTTCCAATAAGCTCTAACATCTCCAAGTAAATTCCCCAAGCTTTGATGGAGTTCTTCACAAGCTTTGAGCTCCCAAAATTGATCCTCTTGTATGCCGGGATCCCAAATCTTATTTCTACACCCGTCTTCAAGTTGATCATCATGATTCCATCCGGGTGGTTCAGCCTTGGAATTTTCATTTAAGTACCCAAACATCCTCCTAGACCCAATCAATTAAGAATTGTACCAACCCTTGCAATTGGGCCTTGAGCTTCTAACCATAAAAAACCTAGGATGCTGTTGCCAACCGCTAACCATCTCCTTTTTACTCTTAAGACTGCATAGAGCTCTAAGTTGTCCATCCATTTCAAGCAGACCATATTCAAGTAGAAAGGTACAGTTCAAGGATAAGAATTTTACCCACTTGAATGTTGTGTTGGATGGTAATGGCTTGGGGGGAGGTATCTCCAGTGGTAGCCTTGCCAATGTATGCTTCACTTTCTTGGGCTCCTCTTTGATGATCTTCACCTCTTGACAAGCTTCTGCAATAGTAACCTCTTCCTTTAGTTCAATGGGAGAGGGTTCAATTGTAGGTGGAAACTCATTAATTATTTAACCCATCTCCTGATCAACCACTTCCAAGTCTTCAACCATGATATGCCTTGGAGGTTGTACACCCTCCTCAACATCAAATTCAAACGTCTTGGAAGGAGGCTCTATGACTTGACTTTCCCATGGAGGTTCCGCATCTCCTAAGTTTTCAACCACTTCCTCTTCTTAGATAATTTCGGCCTTCTCCACTTGCTCAAATAAAAAATCAAACTCATCATTGATGTCGCTTAGTGTAGAATTGTCTTCAATGATGGAGCTTCCCTCTTGTTCAACCTTTACTAATTCTTCAACTATTCCTTCATCTTCAAGGGTCTCTCTTACCTCTACCTTTTGGGCATCCTCTTGCTTCTCTTGAAGTATGTGTGCATAAAACCGATCCAATACGTCCCTAAGACGATCCCTTCTCTCTTGTTCCGGGTTAGTAGCATAATTGGGATCATATTGCTCTTAGATTGATGGATATGGGTATTCTTGCATGGAGGGTGGTGGTGCAGTAAAGCTTGAGGGTTAAATATTGGAGGTAGAGGGTTGGTCCATGCGGGATATAAGATTTTGGAGTCTAGAAATGAGACCAATGAGAGTAGAGATAAGTGTGGTTTGATGCTCTCTTTGCCCTTGTCGAATAATATTAAAGGTATCATTTATGGGAGCTTGGGGTGGATAGGAAGGTTCATTTGTTAGGAGAAAGAGCTCATGATAGGAAGGTGGTTCATCTTGATAAGGATATGGAGATGGTGTATATTGAGGTGGTGGTTCTTGGAAGTATGGCTTATAAGGCTCTTGGTATGGTGGGTAAGGATTAGGGTCATATGGGGGTGTTTGGTGGTAAGGGGCTTGTGAGTATGGTGGTTCAAAATTATGTTGAGGAGGGGGCTCATAGGTATAGTGTGGCTCGTAACCATTGTCCTGGAATGCCTCTTGGAATGGCTCTTGGTCATAGTATGTTGGTGGAGGTTGTTGCTAAGAGAGTTGATAAAATCCTTGTGGCTCCTCCCATCTTTGATTTTCCCATTCTTGATGCATATTCTCATTGTAATCTCCTCTTCTTGTAACATAGTTGTAACCAAACTCATAGCCAAAGGAGTGAGAGTTCATAGTAGCTAAAGAAAATAAAAACAAAAACTAGTAAAAATAAGCAACTAATTCCTAAACTAACAAAAACTAGCAAACAAGCAAAAAGCAAATATTTACAATAACCAATAATAAGGCACACGTTTACAAGTCCCCGGCAACGGCGCCACTTTGACGAGTAGATTTTTGCTAGTAAAGAATTTCACAAATGAAACCTCGTTGAAAGTATAGTTTCTAAACCAACAAAGAATCCTTTTGTACAAATAAATTTTGTTGCCACTTAAGCAAACCCGATAAAAATAAACCGAAGTATTCAAACCTCGGGTCGTCTCTCAAGGAATTGCAGGGAGGTGTAATTATTATTGGTTATGAGATTGTATCTTTTTGGGTTTTTGAAATAAGGAACAAGGAAATAAAATGGCAAGAAATTAAACTAATAACTAAAAAAAGACTCTTGGCAAGGTATGAGAACTAGACGTCCTATCCTAGTTATCCTTATCAATTGTGATGAGAATTGTCCGTTGCTCCTACTTAGTTTGTAACGACCCAACTCCCAGTATGCCATGGTCATACAAGAAGCTAAGTGTTACCAACTTGTTCTTCCTAATTATTAACTATTACTTAATATATGAGCCTGTTCCTTGTTAGAACGTTGCCAATTTTACGAGTAACTTTTTTTTATTTGCTGCGGATGATAATGTAAAAATAAACAAGCATACATTGAGAGCATTAAAAGCAAGCATAAAGAAATATAGAAATATAGCATATAATATACATCATGTACACTATAACAAAACATGTAGCTTTTACACAAGATCAAGTCAGTTTAGATCCTCGTCAACCTACGTAGCTAATATATACACGACATTCCCAGGGCCTGGCCTATACAAAAAGCCGCTAAATTGGCGCCCAGGCTAGCCTAACCACTATATAGCTCCTAGCTCTCGGGTGTACTAACACAAGTGAGAGACTAACTAATAGATAATGTCAGACTAGAGTGTCATCAAAAGAATACCCCTACGGCTGTCAAATTATATCTATACGTGGTCGTTCAGAAGATCGTCGTGAGGCTCGCCCATCTCCTCATTTTGCTCTATCTCTATCTCAAGGATCCTTCTCCTCCTCATCATCCGCGGCTACAGCTATACGCTCAGATCCACCAGAAACACTGCTGTCACTATGTACAAAACCATTCACGAGCACAGGTCTGTTTGTGTATATCGGAGCTACCCCGTCATCCGGTAGTGCCGACTCAGCAGGCTGTGGAAAGTCTAAGATTGGCTCAGGGGGAAGGTCCCACTCTGGTGGAATCACATGTACGTACTCTCCAGCTATCTCGGGTTCATCAGGAATGATAGGCTCAGGTGCCACTTCATTCAAGGGTTGAGCTGGTATAGAGTGTCCGTGATCATCGGGAAAAGGATGTATGTCCAGGTGCATCAGGGTGTAACCAGGATAAGGAAAAGTCGTAGGGATCATCAGGATCAAAAAGCAAACTATACAAAAGATGTTGGAAGGGACGGTTTTGTAACGCGTAACGTCTCATACGAAGCTCCGCACTCAGAATGTAGTAACCATTGTACATTGGATCCTCGTAAATGTATAGGTCTTCGACTTCATAGAATATCACGCCCGATTCCATCTGAAGGGGAGGAAGGGAGAGAAGGGGGTAAGAACTGGGGAGTTCTTAGTAGGGTCGGGGTTATTAGTTACGTTCATTTACACGGTGTCGATTAGTAAACGAATAACAGAATATAGCGAAGCAGTAAACAGAAGATAAAGATAGAAAGAGAAAGTAGAGACAACAAAAAGCAAAACACAAACAAAAGAATACAAGAAAATGTAACACAGAAATAGCATACAAGCAAACAAACATAAGGAAATAGATCACACACAAAAAGGAATGCAACAGAGAATGATGCGCAGATAAGAATGATTCATGTCTAGCCCTAGCACAGGCCATGAGCTCATGTGTCGGTTGGCTGCCCGCAATCCCGACATTTATCCGGTCACGAGTAATCCCGATTTCCCAAATACGATTTTCCGTTCCTAAAGGATAGTAATAGCCGCTCATTCGAGACGGCCACTGCTTAATGTAGGAAACTCTGCTCTACTTTGGGGAATCAGAAAATGGCTGTAGGTAACTTAGTATCCCTACAGAAACTCTAGGTTGCATCAAGCAACCAATATGTATTAAATATAGCTCTGGGTTGCGTCAAGCAACTAATATATATAAATATAGCTCTGGGTTGCATCAAGCAACTAATATATATATAAATATAGCTCTGGGTTGCGTCAAGCAACTAATATATATATAAATATAGCTCTGGATTACTCATTCCTTTATATCTATGTTACCCTTCTTCTCTTTATCTCTTCACTCTACTCTGATTACTCTGTTCTTTGTATTTCTCTATTCTGCTGTGATTTCTCTGCTTAACGTATATATTTAAAGCTTATGTAAATTTCGGTATGAATAGTTAGCTTGTCCCAAGTATAGGTTCATTAAGTCTATACTAAAACAGTTTAACTTTTCATATAATACCTAACCCTAGTCGCAACTCAAGTACTAGCTAAGTTGCCCTAGTTCGTTCACTAGTCTCTGTCTGTTTTTTTGTCATTAAAACTTTACAGACTTTTCTTCGACTTTTATCTTTTCTTCAACTTTTTATCTTTCTTTTATCTTTGCCTCACTAATATGTTCTTACCACTCCCTAAGTGTTTTATGAAAGTAATTATGAGATTCTGCGCTTAAAGTTATCTTTCTAAAACTTCTACAAAAAACTGCCTTGTTCGCATTATTTTATTATTTTTATTAAAATATTATTTTTAGTTAAATATTATTATTTAATATTTTATTATTATTTATTATTTTATTATTAATTTTTCGAAAATTACCTTACCTTTTACTTTTAACCTTTAAAATTCACTTTTTACCACCCGTAACTTTTAATATTTCTACTTTAACCACCATAACTTTCAGAAATTACCAAATAACCCCTTAAACAACAAAAATTTTACTTCCTTGCTCTTTTAAAGATCTAAAGCCTGTTCTTCATTGTTCTTCATCACACACAAAGTGTTCTTCATGTTCTTCATAAATTCTTCAGATTCTTTCTCTGTTTTTACCCGTTTTTCAGTCTTTTCAGCAATCGATTTTTACTATAATTCATAATAAATTAGCAGCCACTAGAAACCCATATTTTATACATGATTTTAACACAAATTGAACCCCAATATAGGGCCTAGGGTTTTGTTTTCCAGCAGCTCCAAGAACATAAACTCAAAGTTTAAATTTCATCAAATTTCATCAAAATTTCACCAAATTTTCACCAAGAATCAATCATATATGCAACCAATTTTTAGCACAGCCAAATCATACAACATTTACACAACTCAAACATAAATAATCAAGATTAATTTCGTTACACCCTACCTTGATTTGCTGCTCCAAATCCGGTTACCCTTTGAAGTGTTCTTAAAGCACTTTTACCTCCTAAAACACATCAAGAACAACTTTAAAAATCTAAACCATCAGCTAAACGAACTTCACCAGCATCTTAGGAAGGTTATCCTCACCTTAAACATGTAGAAAATCAAAGATCTTTGGCCCACAAGTCAAGCTAAGCAAGAGATCTAAGAAAGAACATCAAGAAAATACTTGTTTAAGCATGTTTCCTTGAAAACTGAATTCAAATGGGAAAGGGACAGCCATCTAACCTTATTTCTAGCCTTGATAAGTTACATGGTTATGTAGAGAAAGAAGAGAGGATCATTTTGGTGAAATCGGAGTTTTGATTTGAGTTTTAGTTCAGAAGAAATCAAGCTTTGAAGATTAAGTGTTCATGAAAGTTTCTGTCTTTTCTCTCTTGTTATTTTCGTCCAAAATGAAGAAATGAGACAGCCTTGGAGTGTCTTGGGGGTGTAGGGTGAGTTCTGATTGGTTGGCTTGGAGGTGGATTAAAATAATATTAAAATATCTCAGGTGTATAACTACTAAAACTAAGTGTATCGGAACACTTATAAAAACATCTCTAAAAATTATTTTTTGAGCTACTTGCATAAATGACACTAGTAACATATTTATTGTGAGAATAAAACATGTATAATGAGGCCTTAGCATTGCTAAAGTCATCAGAGAGTGCTGGTGCTAAGCTGCACCAGTAAACTGTGAACCCGGTTAAACCGATTTTCTGTTTTCAACTAAAACTGATCAGGTAACCATATAATATCATTCAAGAAGCTTCTAATACTCATATAATGATGATATTATCCTATTATCTCTCTTCTCTCATGAATCGAGTCCAGTTCGTCAAATTGAGACTATTTACGAAAAACCGAATCAAAACTCCTAACCGATACGGTTCAAAAACTAGGTTCTTCGTGACTGTGTTATCGAGCTTGCCTCATAAAAGGTTCTAAATTAAAGATGAAATAATGACAATGAGGATTGAGATACTTGATGATATATCAAAGGTTCTCCCCTTACTAATCCTCCGGAGAATTCTGTACTTTCAGAAAAGATCTCGCGTACTTGAAAATCAGGGTTGTTACATTCTACCCTCCTAAAAGAAAATTTTACCCTCAAAATTTTAGTTACCTGAGAATAGATGCAGGTAATCATCTTTCATCCTATCTTCTAGTTCCCAAGTGTGCTCTTCTTCTGCTCTTGGTCCCCATGCTACTTTGACTAAGCGAATAGTCTTGTCTCTTAGTTGCTTATCACTTCTTTCTACGATCTAAACTGGTGATGCTTGATATGTCAAATCGTTTTGTAACTGTACTGTCTCTGGTTGTAAAATATGACTCTCATCGGGGATATATTTCTTAAGTTGCGAGACATGAAAAACATCACGAAGGTTTAATAAGTAAGGAGGAAGGGCTATTTGATAAGCTACTAGACCGACTCTTTTAGGTATTTGGAAAGGTCCTATATATCGAGGGTTAAGCTTTTTAGTCTTAAGGGCTCTACCTATTCCAGTAGTCGAGGTTACTTTTAGAAAAACATGGTCTCTCTCACTAAACTCTAAGGGTCTACGTCTATTATTGGCATAGCTCTTTTGACGGCTTTGTGCTGTCTGGATCTTCTGACGAATCCCCTTTATCTTCTTAGTAGTTTGTTGCACTAAGTCTGGACCCAAGATACTAGCTTCTCCATCATCATTCCAACACAATGGTGTCTAACATCTTCTTCCGTAGAGAGCTTCATAAGGTGCCATCCCGATACTTTGTTGGTAACTGTTGTTGTAGACGAACTCAATCAACGGCAAATATTTATCCCAACTGCCTTGGTTATCCATCACACAAGATCTTAGCATGTCTTCTAATGTCTGGATTGTCCGCTCCGATTTTCCGTCTGTCTGAGGATGGTATGCTGCACTCATATGCAGCTCTGTTCCCAATGCTTTCTGAAAAGCTCCTCAGAATCTAGAAGTAAACCTCGAATCTCGATCTGAAACAATTGACGAAGGTATCCCGTGCAATCGTACGATTTCTTGAATATATATCCGCGCCAACCTTTCTAAAGTATAGTCAACTCAAATTGGAAGGTAGTGCGCTGACTTTGTCAACCAGTCCACAATTACCCAGATGGCATCGTGTTCTATTGAGGTCCTTGGCAATCCCGTGACAAAATCCATAGTGATCTGCTCCAATTTCTATTATGGTATTTCCAAGGGTTGCAAGGTTCCTGACGGCTTCTGATGTTCCACCTTCACCTTTTGGCAGGTTAAACATTTTGAGACACAATCAGCTACCTTTTTTTTCAAGCCCGGCCACCAGAACGTTTATTTCAAATTTTGATACATCTTTGTCACTCCAGGATGCATAGGAAATCTACTTTAGTGAGCTTCTGCAAGAATCCTTTGTCACAAATCCCCAGAGTTAGGCACACAAATTCTGTTCTTGTACCTCCATACACTACTATGATCCTGTCTCACAGCTTCTGGTCCTTCTGCTCCCATACGTCTCAACATTGTCATCATTTCTGAATCCTAAACACAATCTTTGGTATATCTGGCTCGCTTACTCGAATTTGGTGATGACCCGATCGCAAGTCAATCTTAGAGAACACAGTTGCACCTTTCAACTGATCCATCAAATCATCAATCTGTGGAAGTGGATACTTGTTCTTAATAGTGACCTTATTTAGCTGTCGGTAATCTACGCAAAGTCTCATTCCACCGTCTTTCCTCTTTACTAGCAATACTGGAGCTTCCCAAGGTGATGCACTGGGACGAATAAATTTCTTTCCAAGTACCTCATCCAATTGCTTCTTCAACTCTGCAAGTTCCAATGGTGACATCCGGTACAGTGCTATGGAAATTGGTCTGGTTCCAGCAGCTACTAGTTCAATGCTGAATTCTATCTCTCGCTGAGGAGGAAACTCAGGTATGTCATCCGGGAAAACATCAGGAAATTCCTTCACCACTCGGATTCGTTCTAAGCTTAGTTCACTATCATTCGAGCTAGCCGCTAACAGAACATACCCCTCACAATCACTCCCGTCTAAGGTAAGTCTTACAGAATTCAGATATAAAATTTGGGACAGAAATGGTTTAATATCTAAACTATCAGATAGAATAACAGTAATTCTTTCATAGCAATAAAGGAAAACATGATACTTGGACAACCAATCTAGCCCTAGAATAACTTCTAGACCACATGAAGACAAACAGATTAAATCATGTATGAAAGTCCTGTTCCTAATAGTAAATGGTACTTGCAGGCACACTAAACTGGTCAAAGCATTTTAGGATGCAGGTGTATGGACAATTAAATCAAAATTTAACTCAGAGAAATCTAGTCCCAACTCACGAGCATCAGTTAAAGAAATAAAGGAATGCGATGCATCCGAGTAATACAGTACAGTTAGAAATTGATTTCTGACATAACACTGACCTTGGATTAGGGCGTCTGATTGAATAGCATCATTAGTAGTCATAGCAAACACTCGGCCTTGTTGCTGGGTTCGTACTGGATTTTGAGCAAATTTTCTTGGGTAGATCCTAGCTTTGTGTCCAGATTCCTCACAAGTAAAATAAGCGTACGTTCCTTACAGCATCCAAATCTGACATAACCATAACCATGGAGATCATAACAGCTATGAGGATAGCTGTGCCTCACATCGATTCGTCATTCGAAACTCGATTAAACTTTGTCTATTCGTAGTCATTATGGTCCTATCCGCACCAAACAATCAACATTAAGGTGATCAGTCTTAATATTTCATGTAAGGCACGAACATTTCCAAAATGAGCGTTCATAGACATTCATGCCAAATATATCTTAAAGATACCCTAACAGCATGAGACACAAAACAGAGTAGAAAATGAAGCATAGTCAGTCTACTCCCCAGGCTCTATTGGGAACGAACTGCTCTGATACCAAATTATAACGACCCAACTCCCAGTATGCCATGGTCATACAAGAAGCTAAGTGTTACCAACTTGTTCTTCCTAATTATTAACTATTACTTAATATATGAGCTTGTTCCTTGTTAGAATGTTGCCAATTTTACGAGTAACCTTTTTTTTATTCACTGCGGATGATAATGTAAAAATAAACAAGCATACATTGAGAGCAATAAAAGCAAGCATAGAGAAATATAGAAATATAGCAGATAATATACATCATGTACACTATAACAAAACATGTAGCTTTTACACAAGATCAAGTCAGTTTACATCCTCGTCAACCTACGTAGCTAATATATACACGACACTCCCAGGGCCTGGCCTATACAAAAAGCCGCTAAACTGGTGCCCAGGCTAGCCTAACCACTATATAGCTCCTAGCTCTCGGGTGTACTAACACAAGTGAGAGACTAACTAATAGATAATGTCAGACTAGAGTGTCATCAAAAAAATACCCCTACGGTTGTCAAACTATATCTATACGTGGTCGTTCAGAAGATCGTCGTGAGGCTCGCCCATCTCCTCATTTTGCTCTATCTCTATCTCAAGGATCCTTCTCCTCCTCATCATCCGCGGCTACAGCTATACGCTCAGATCCACCAGAAACACTGTTGTCTGATGACAAGTCATCTTAGCCTAGTTTTACTGGTCTATTTCTTTGTTTTTATTAAGTTTTATGCACTTTCTTGTATTGTAAGTAAGTAATTTGGAATGGAATTGCATGGTTTCTTTGAATCAATCAACCACCATTTAATTGATACTAAATCATAAGGTTTAAGCTAAATTTAATTGATTTTTAAATGATTTATAAACCTTGTGAATTTGGTGATACTTTAATTGGTTGTTTTGATTACTTGTTGGTGAAGAAAAGAAGAAAACAAGAAAGCGTGGCCTAAGAAGCGTAGCCCAAGGAAGAGAAGAAGGTGGCAAAAGTGATGCGAGGGCATTTTGGCCAGTTTCACTGACCTTTTCTTTACTGTTTTAGGGTAGTTTCATGCATTTTCTTAGTTAATAAGCAAGTTTTGGGTAGATAATCACTTACATCTTGATTCAAGCAAACATTGTGAATTTTACATGATTTTATGAGAATTATGCATGAATTGAATGATAAAATAGATGATGCATGATCTCATGAGTTAGAACCTAGCTTTGATGCACTTTACTTGCTTGATTTCATGACAAAGGAAGCAAGGAAGATGCCACATTAATAGCCACGTTAGTCTAACTAACGTGACCATTAACGTGGAATGGAGGCTAGCTTGCAACGTTAATAAGAAAAGTGAACACCAATAACGCCTTCGTGAGCCATCATAGCCCACGTTAGTGTCCACGTTAACTACATTAACGTGGAGGAAAAAGAAAGCCCCAACATTAGTGGTAAAAGAGGATACCACTAACGTTCCAAAAGGTACAATTGGCCACGTTAAGAGTCACATTAACTACATTAACGTGAACTCTAACACGGGAGGAGCAAGGAAGAGCCAACGTTAGTGACACTCACCTTTGTCACTAACGTTGGACTAAGCCACTATGAGCCACGTTAGTTGCCACATTAATTACATTAACGTTGAAGCTAACGTGGATGAAAGAAATGATGAGCCAACGTTAGTGACACTCACCTTTGTCACTAACGTTGGAGATGGAAATCACCACCACGTTAGTGGTCACGTTAATACAATTAACGTGAGGCACTAACGTGGGAAGGGGCGTTTGGAGCGTTAGTGACAAAGGTAAGTGTCACTAATGCTCTCGAAGTTGAGGCATGCCCACGTTAAGGGTCACGTTAGCTACACTAACGTGGACTCTAACGTAGGGAGGAAGGGCAACAAGCAAACGTTATTGGAAAAGGTGAATGCCAATAACATTTGCGAAGGACCAAGAGGCAACGTTAGTGGTCACGTTAGTGCCACTAACGTTGAAGTTAACGTGGCCCATTTTGGGTTAGGAACATTAGTGAAAAAGATGATCGTCACTAACGTTCTCGAACCCACATTTTCACTTAATGTTAACACCACTAACGTCCTAACTAACGTCCATGCCTAACTCACACTTTTTCTACAAGTAAAGCTAAGCCCACTGAAGATGATAACTGCTTCATCTCAAAGATCCAAAGGCCCATATCCAAGACTTGAAGAGCCAACTAGAAGATCAGAAGAGTAGTATATATAGAAGTAGTTTTGAACTAGAAAGGGAGCTTTTGGCCATTGGGAGAACTACTCTCTGTATAATTTTACTTTCTCTGCAACCTCTAGTTTTACTTTCAGAATGTATTTTCCATCTTTGATTTCCATTCCCAGAGCTATGAACAACTAAATCCCTTTCATTGGGTTAGGGAGCTCTGTTGTAATTTGATGGATCAATAATAGTTTTCATTATTCTTCTTCTTTCTTTTCTCTTGATTTTACTAGAAAGCTTTCAATCTTCATCCAATTGGGTAGTTTTCTTGGAAAAGAAGCTATTCATACTTGGATCTCTTCGGAACCTTGGAAGAGGAATGAAGAGATCATGCTAGAAATGCTTTCTCATGTTGGACCAAATTGGGGTTTGGACGGATATAGTGACATATAATTTTCCTAATACTTTGATTTGGAAATACATGTGGTATAATCAGTAACCATACTTCATCTCTTCTCATGAGCAATTAGACCAAGGAATTGGCTATTGATCAAGATTTGAGAGATTGAATTACCAAGGAATTGGAATTCAATCACTTAAGATTGCCAAGGAGATTAATGAATGCATTGATTGAGGAAGAGATGAAAATGAACTTGATCCGGAGAATACAACATCTCCTGAGCCCAATGAACTCCCCATTTCTGATCTTACCCATTCTCTTTACTTTCTGCCATTTACTTTCCCGCCATTTAATTTCCTGTAATTCTCAAATCAAATTCTTCTTAGCTCAACTAGAACATTCCTCCAATTAAAGTTGCTTGACCAATCAATCCCTGTGGGATTCGACCTCACTCTATTGTGAGTTTTTACTTGACGACAATTTGGTATACTTGCCGAGGGAAATCTGTTGAGAGACAAGTTTCCATGCATCAAATTTATGGCGCCATTGCCGGGGATTGATTTTGTATCAACATGATTAAATTGGTGGATAACTAGATTGAGTATTTTTCTTTTGTTTGATTTAATTTCTGTTTGATTGATTTACTTTCAGTTTCAGTTATTTTCTTCCCTTTACCCCTACCTGTTTGTGGTGTTCTCTTATTTGTTACAATTTAGTTCACTAACCCACTAACTGTTTGATATATTGTATCACTCACACTAACAGCATTTTTAACAAGAATACTCTCTATCTCCCTTTTGCTTTGGCCTTGTTGGTTGTATGACAGGTAGAAGAAGCGGGGCTTCAACTTCCTTTGATTCTGAACCTGAGAGGACCTTCCTTAGACTAAGGAGGGAAGCAAGAGGAAAGAGAGTCATTGGTGCTGGGGAAGAACAGGAGTATTTTGAACCAGACATGGATGAGAATATGGAGAATCATCATGAAGAAGAAGCTCACAACCATGGCAGAGAAGGTCCAGTGCATCATGCTAGGCAAGAGAGAAGAGTTCTGGGCTCTTATATAAATCCAAACCCAGGAAACTGTGGAAGTAGTATCCAAAAGCCAACCATACATGCCAATAACTTTGAACTAAAGCCACAGCTCATCACCCTCATTCAGAACAACTGTTCATTCATAGGAAGTGTCCAAGAAGATCCCAATCAATATCTAACCACCTTCCTGAGGATATGTGATACTGTGAAGTCTAATGGTGTTCATCTTGACACCTATAGACTGCTTTTGTTTCTCTTCTCACTCAAGGACAAAGCATCTAAATGGCTGGAATCCTTCCCGAAGGAGAGTTTAACAACCTGGGAAGCTGTGGTGAATAAATTCTTGGCGAGATTCTATCCTCCTCAAAGGATCAACAGGTTGAGAGCTGAGGTACAAACCTTCAGGCAACAAGATGGTGAAACTCTATATGAAGCATGGGTCTTTCTTACGAATGGGTGCAGTTACACATCTTCTATGAGGGTCTTTCTTACGAATCAAAGAAGGCAGTAGACCACTCATCTGGGGGATCTCTGAACAAGAAGAAAACCATTGAAGAAGCCATAGATGTCATTGAGACTGTAGCAGAGAATGACTACTTCTATGCCTCTAAAAGAGGCAACACTAGAGGAGTGATGGAGCTAAACAACGTGGATGCATTGCTAGCTCAAAACAAGATGATCACCAAGCAGTTGGCTGACCTTACCAAGAAGATGGAGAGGAACCAAATAGCAGCAATCACCACCTCAGCAGCAGCTCAAGAAGGAGTGAATGAAGAAGCAGAGGGTGATCAGGAACAAGCCAACTACATTGGAAACTCACCTAGGCAAAACCATGATCCATACTCCAAAACTTATAATCCAGGTTGGAAGAACCACCCAAACTTTGGGTGGGAAAATCAACAAGATCAAGGCCAAGATCAGAAATGCCACAACCCCAACAATAATGCAGCTCACCAACATTCCACATAGAGATCATATCAACACCTACCTAACAACACCTCTCAACATCCATACCAAAACCAAAATAGCCCTTCTCATTCCTCCAATCTCAATTCACCATCATCCGAAGATAGACTCTCAAGGATCGAGAATCTACTTGAAGGCATATGTAAGAAAATTCAAGATAGTAAGGTGTTTCGAAAGGAAGTGCGATCCAACATGCAGAATCAGGATGCTACCATCAAGAAACTTGAGACACAAATTGGCTACTTATTTCAGCAAGCTCCCGGCCATAACCTTTGCAGCAACATTGAGCCAAACCTAAGGGAGGAGTGTCAAGCTATCACCCTCAGAAGTGGAAAGGAATTGAAGGAGACCTCCAAGCAACCACAAGAGAAGGACTCAATTGGAAGGAAGGAGGAACAAGATGAAGTTCAAGTTCCCACCTCCAATTCACATCAAAAAGGAGAAGAGCTGAAGCCATATGTTCCGAAAGTCCCATACCCTCAACAATTGAGGAAGAAGGAGGATGACAACCAATTCTCAAGACTTTTGGAAATCTTCAAGAAACTAAAGATTAACATACCCTTTGCTGAAGCAATAGAGTAAATGCCGCTCTATGCCAAGTTCTTGAAGGAATTAATGACCATGAAGAGAAGCTGGAAGAGCAACAAAACTGTGATACTAACCGAAGAATGTAGTGCCATCATTCAGCACAAACTACCCCAGAAATTAAAAGATCCTGGAAGCTTCTAGATTCCTTGTATTATAGGGGAAATCAC
Source organism: Arachis ipaensis (assembly GCF_059453495.1). NCBI lineage: Eukaryota > Viridiplantae > Streptophyta > Magnoliopsida > Fabales > Fabaceae > Arachis > Arachis ipaensis. Next base: position 81,931,626 of record NC_142441.1, on the reverse strand, counting down.
AATAGAGAAGGCTCTATGTGACTCGGGAGCCAGCAAAAATCTGATGTCCGTAGCTAAGATGAGAAAAATGAGGATTGAGGAAGCCAAGCCAACAAAAATGGCCCTGCAACTGGCAGACCGATCATTCAAGTTTCCTCACGGCATAGTAGAAGACTTGTTAGTGAAGGTAGGAAACTTTATCTTCCCCACAGACTTTGTGGTATTGGATATGAAAAAAAGAGCCAAGGCTTCTATCATCCTGGGAAGACCATTCCTAGCCACTGCTGGAGCTATCATTGATGTCCAAAAAGGTGAACTTACCATGAGACTATACAATGAGAAGATGATATTCAATGTGTTTAAGGCCATGAGTTACCCACAAGAACCATTGGGAGAGTGTATGAGGTTGGATTCACTGGAAGATGCATTACAAGAGACTCTTGAAGAAGAAGAACTTGAGGGGTTAACAGAAGAGGAATCAGCATCAAGCGAAGAAGTTGCAACAGCAGAGGTTCATGTTCAAGGCACACTAGAAGAGAAGAATGAAAAAAAAGAAGCACCCAAACTTGAACTCAAAGCACTGCCACCTAACATCAAATATGCATATTTAGGAGAGAATGAAAGTTACCCAGTGATCATAAACTCAGCCCTCAGCCAAGAACAAGAGGAGGAACTACTCCAAGTATTACAAAAGCATAAGGATGCCATTGGATGGACCCTCGCTGACCTGAAGGGAATCAGTTCGGCCATATACATGCATAAGATACTGTTGGAAGATAATGCCAAACCATCCATTCAACCCCAAAGGAGGCTGAATCCAGTCATGAAGGAAGTGGTATAGAAAGAAGTCATGAAGTTATGGCAAGAAGGGGTGATCTATCCGATCTCAGACAGCCCATGGGTCAGCCCCGTGCAAGTTGTCCCAAAAAAAGGAGGAATCACTGTAGTCCCAATGAGAAGAATGAACTAATCCCTACAAGGACCGTCACAGGATGGCGGATGTGCATAGACTATAGAAAACTCAATGAAGCTACAAGAAAAGATCATTTCCCCCTTCTTTTCATGGATCAGATGCTGGAAAGACTTGCAAGACACGCATATTACTGTTTTCTCGATGGTTATTCAGGATATAACCAAATAGTGGCTGATCTGAGAGACCAAGAGAAAATCTCATTCACTTGCCCATATGGAGTGTTTGCCTACAGGCGTATGCCATTTGGGCTATGTAATGCACCTGCAGCTTTCCAACACTGCATGCTCTCCATTTTCTCAGATATGATAGAGAAATTCATTGAAGTCTTTATGGATAACTTTTCAGTATTCGGAGATTCCTTTCCTAATTGCCTAAATCACCTGGCTCTGGTATTAAAAAGATGTCAAGAGACTAATTTGGTCTTGAACTGGGAGAAATGTCACTTTATGGTGACAGGAGGAATAGTTCTTGGCCATAAGGTTTCTAATCAAGGCATTGAGGTAGACAGAGCTAAGGTGGAACTCATTGAAAAATTACCCCCACCAAGTGATGTCAAGGCAATTAGGAGCTTTTTAGGGCATGCTGGCTTTTACAGAAGGTTTATTAAAGATTTTTCAAAGATAGCCAAGCCCAAGCACTACATGGGAAACATGGGGGAAAACCCCAAAATGAAGTATCATCTCAACTAATGGAAGAATCGTCGAGCTAGCGACGCTAAAAGAGCGCTTCGTTAGGAGGCAACCCAACCTAAGGTTATCCTTTTCATGATCATTTCAATAAAAGTTACAAGTAGTTTTCCTTGTATTGTGAGGAGCTATGTTTTGTGTTGCACACCAAAATAATCCAAGAGTGAATGTGTAATTCTAAGTTTGGTGTTCCACCAAAGATTTTAGTTAGAATCACACTACACTTCTTCAATGGCAAGTTGCTAGCCCCAACCAATCAGGGAAACCACTTAACATCAGTTTAGTTTCTAGTTCATAACCGTTTTGTTAATAACAGCACATGAGGTTCTTTGCATATATTCAATATGTGTATTAGGCAAGAAACTAAGTTTGGTGTTCACACACCAAGTTAAGTTCAGAATTTCACAAGCATACATGCATGCTAACTATTTTTCAAGTGCTTTGGGAACAAGCAACTTTCAACAACTCTGCAGGAATTCAATCAATCTTCTGGAAAACAATGCACCATCATCCAAGGAGGCGAAGAAGGATGCAGAAGCTATGGATGATGACAACAAAGGGATAGCTAGAAGTCACCACCAAAAGGTTGTATTGTTACTTGATTCCATATGAGTGCTCAAATTGGAAGTCTGAATGTACCCTTGATTTATAGTTACTCTTCAGATTAAGTCACTAGAATATAATGTTTATTTTCTTTGCTTTTGTCACATGTGTGCTGGTCCTAGTTACCTGCTGCGTTTTCACCTTGCTCACTTGTATGCTTGTCCTTTAAGTCAAATAATAAGAGATTTTATGAAAGACCAGAGTGAGGTTCAATTTGTGGAGTAAGTTCTTAAGCTTGTGGTGTAGTAATTACTTAGCTAAGTTGGTTCACCAACAAGGTAGGAAGGCAACTATCTGTCCTGAATCATATACTTGAAATGAAACCCATGAGACTAGCTAAATAACAAGATCCTAATAAGAAAAAGGGAAAGAAAAAATAAAAGTTGAGAAATAAAGAAAAAGAGTAAGAAATAAGGCTAGGCACCAAGGGTTGAATCTTGAGGCAAGTGTCTGTGGTGCTCCTGTGTAAAGGATATGCTTGGATGAATAAGCTCTCAGGGGTGCCTTATCACTTGATAACTTGGGTTAACTAACCCAGGATTATCAGCTGAAAGTCCACTATCAAGAGTAACCTTTGCTACAGAACACTTAGTAACCCAAAGAGGTGCTGGACACTGATGAGCGGATAATTTATACGCTTTTTGGCATTGTTTTTAGTATGTTTTTAGTAGAATCTAGTTACTTTTAGGGATGTTTTCATTAGTTTTTATGTTAAATTCACATTTCTGGACTTTACTATGAGTTTGTGTGTTTTTCTGTGATTTCAGGTATTTTCTGGCTGAAATTGAGGGACTTGAGCAAAAATCAGATTCAGAGGTTGAAGAAGGACTGCTGATGCTGTTGGATTCTGACCTCCCTGCACTCAAAGTGGATTTTCTGGAGCTATAGAACTCAAAATGGTGCGCTTCTAATTGCGTTGGAAAGTCGACATCCAACGCTTTCCAGCAATATATAATAATCTATACTTTGGCCGAGTTTAGACGACGTAAAAGGGCGTTGAACGCCAGTTCTACGCTGCTGTCTAGAGTTAAACGCCAGAAATACGTCACAAGCCAGAGTTGAACGCCAGAAATACGTTACAAACTGGCGTTCAACTCCAAGATTGACCTCTACACGTGTAACATTCAAGCTCAGCCCAAGCACACACCAAGTGGGCCCCGGAAGTGAATTTATGCATCAATTACTTACTTCTGTAAACCCTAGTAACTAGTTTAGTATAAATAGGACTTTTTACTATTGTATTAGATCATCTTTGATCAGTTTTATGCTATCATAGACTTTCATGGGGGCTGGCCATTCGGCCATGCCTGAACCATTATCACTTATGTATTTTCATACAGTAGAGTTTCTGCACTCCATAGATTAAGGTGTGGAGCTCTGCTGTTCCTCAAAGATTAATGCAAAGTACTACTGTTTTTCTATTCAATTCAACTTATTCCGCTTCTAAGATATTCATTCGCACTTCAGCCTAAATGTGATGAACGTGACAATCATCATCATTCCCCCACGAACGCATGCCTGACAACCACTTCCGTTCCACCTTAGATTGAATGAGTATCTCTTGGATCTCTTAATCGGAATCTTCGTGGTATAAGCTAGATTGATGGCGGCATTCATGAGAGTCCGGAAAGTCTAAACCTTGTCTGTGGTATTCCGAGTAGGACTCTGGGATTGAATGACTGTGACGAACTTCAAACTCACGAGTGCAGGGCGTAGTGACAGACGCAAAAGTAGGGTGAATCCTATTCCAGTATGATCGAGAACCTCAGATGATTAGTCGTGCTGTGACAGAGCATTTGGACCATTTTCACAAGAGGATAGGATGCAGCCATTGACAGGGGTGATGCCTCCAGACGATTAGCCATGCAGTGACAGCGCATCGGACCATTTTCCAGAGAGGATAAAAAGTAGCCATTGACAACGGTGATGTCCTTACATAAAGCCAGCCATGGAAAGGAGTAAGACTGATTGGATGAAGACAGCAGGAAAGCAGAGGTTCAGAGGAACGAAAGCATCTCTATACGCTTATCTGAAATTCTCACCAATGATATACATAAGTGTTTCTATCCTTATTTTCTATCTATTTATTATTTATGTTCGAAAACTCCATAACTATTTTATATCCGCCTGACTGAGATTTACAAGGTGACCATAGCTTACTTCATACCAACAATCTCCGTGGGATTGACCCTTACTCACGTAAGGTTTATTACTTGGACGACCCAGTGCACTTGCTGGTTAGTTGTATCGAAGTTGTGAATGAAAAACGATTTATTAAGACGTGCGTACAGAGTTTTTGGCGCCGTTGCCTGAGATCACAATTTCGTGCACCATGTTTTTGGCGCGTTGCTGGGGATTGTTCGAGTTTGAACAACTGACGGTTCATCTTGTTGCTCAGATTAGGTAATTTTCTTTTTGTTTTATTTTCAAAAATTTTTCAAAAACCTTTTAAAAATTTCTCATCTGTTTTCGAAAAAAAAAATAAATCTTTTCAAAAATATATTTTTCTTCAGAATTTTTAAGAATGAATTCTAGTGTTTCATGATGATTTGTTGAATCCTGGCTGGCTATGAAGCCATGTCCAAATTCCTTTGGACTGAGGATTCAACTAATCACTTCAATGCATGTAATAGCATACTAAAGCTTGGGTGGCTATTAAGCCATGCCTAACCCTCAGATTGGAGCTTTAGACTAAAGAGCACAAGATTCCTGGAATTCATATTAAAAATTTTGGAATCCTTATTTTTCTTTTTCACATTAATTTTCGAAAAATCAAAAAAAAATTTAATAAAATCACAAAAATCAAAAATATTTCATGTTTCTTGTTTGAGTCTAGAGTCAAGTTGAAAGTTTGGTGTCAATTGCATGTTTTAAAGTTTGCATAAAATTTTCGAAAAATTCATGCATTCATAGTGTTCTTCATGATCTTCAAGTTGTTCTTGGTAAGTATTCTTGTTTGATCTTGATGTTTTCATGTTTTGTGTCTTTTCTTGTTTTTCATATGCATTCTTGCATTCATAGTTTCTATACATGAAAAATTTTTAAGTTTGGTGTCTTGCATGTTTTCTTTGCATTAAAAATTTTTCAAAAATAAGTTCTTGATGTTCATCTTGACATTCAAGGTGTTCTTGGTGTTCATCTTGACATTCATAGCATTCTTGCATGCATTCATTGTTTTGATCCAAAATTTTCATGCATTGAGTCTTTTTCATGTTTTTCCACCTCATCATTAAAAATTCAAAAATAAAAAAAATATCTTTCCCTTTTTCACTCATAAATTTTGAAAATTTGAGTTGACTTTTTCAAAACTTTTTAAAATCTAGTTGTTTTTATGAGTCAAATCAAATTTTCAATTTAAAAATCTTATCTTTTTCAAAATCTTTTTCAAAAATCAAATCTTTTTCATTTCTCTTATTTATTTTTCAAAAATTTTAAAAATATTTTTCAAAATTATTTTTCTTATCTTTATCTCCTAATTTTCGAAAATAACATCATCAATTAATGTTTTGATTCAAAATTTTTAAGTTTGTTACTTGCTTGTTAAGAAAGATTCAAACTTTGAGTTCTAGAATCATATCTTGTGATTTCTTGTGAATCAAGTCATTAATTGTGGTTTTAAAAATCAAATCTTTTTCAAAACTAATTTCAATCATATCTTTTCAAAAATATCTCTTTATCTTATCTTTTCAAAATTTGATTTTAAAATATCCTTTCTAACTTCTTATCTTCTTATCTTTTCAAAATTGATTTTCAAATTTGTTTCAACTAACTAACTAACTTTTTGTTTGTTTCTTATCTTTTTCAAAACTACCTAACTAACTCCCTCTCTCTCTAATTTTCGAAAATATCTTCCCTCTTTTTCAAAATTTCTTTTTAATTAACTAATTATTTTAATTTTTTATTTTAATTCTCGAAAATTACTAACCTTTTTCAAAAACTATTTTCGAAAATCACTAACTCTTTTTCAAAAATTATTTTTGAAAATTCTCTCTCTCTCTTATCTCCTTCTATTTATTTATTCATCTACTAACACTTCATTTCACCCAAAATTCGAACCCCCTCTTCTATCTGTGTTCGAATTTTTTCTTCTTCTTTTCTTCTACTCACACAGGGACCTCTATACTGTGGTAAAAAGGACCCCTATTATTATTATTTTTCTGTCCCTCTTTTTCATATGAGCAGGAGCAAGGACAAGAACATTCTTGTTGAAGCAGATCCAGAACCTGAAAGGACTTTGAAGAGGAAACTAAGAGAAGCTAAATTACAACAATCCAGCAAGCACCTTTCAGAAATTTTCGAACAAGAAGAGGAGATGGCAGCCGAAAATAATAATAATGCAAGGAGGATGCTTGGTGACTTTACTGCACCTAATTCCAATTTACATGGAAGAAGCATCTCCATTCCTGCCATTGGAGCAAACAATTTTGAGCTTAAACCTCAATTAGTTTCTCTGATGCAGCAGAACTGCAAGTTTCATGGACTTCCATCTGAAGATCCTTTTCAGTTCTTAATTGAATTCTCGCAGATCTGTGATACTATTAAGACTAATGGAGTAGATCCTGAAGTCTACAGGCTCATGCTTTTCCCTTTTGCTGTGAGAGACAGAGCTAGAATATGGTTGGACTCTCAACCTAAGGATAGCATGAACTCTTGGGATAAGCTGGTCAAGGCTTTCTTAGCCAAGTTCTTTCCTCCTCAAAAGCTGAGTAAGCTTAGAGTGGATGTTCAAACCTTCAGACAGAAAGAAGGTGAATCCCTCTATGAAGCTTGGGAGAGATACAAAGAACTGACCAAAAAGTGTCCTTCTGACATGCTTTCAGAATGGACCATCCTGGACATATTCTATGATGGTCTGTCTGAATTAGCTAAAATGTCATTAGATACCTCTGTAGGTGGATCCATTCACTTAAAGAAAATGCCTGTAGAAGCTCAAAAACTCATTGACATGGTTGCTAATAACCAGTTCATGTACACTTCTGAGAGGAAGCCTGTGAGCAATGAGACGCCTCAGAAGAAGGGAGTTCTTGAAATTGATACTTTGAATGCCATATTGGCTCAGAATAAAATATTGACTCAGCAAGTCAATATGATTTCTCAGAGTCTTAATGGAATGCAAGCTGCATCCAATAGTACTCAAGAGGCATCTTCTGAAGAAGAAGCTTATGATCCTGAAAACCCTGCAATAGCAGAGGTGAATTACATGGGTGAACCTTATAGAAACACCTATAACCCCTCATGGAAAAATCACCCAAATCTCTCATGGAAGGATCAACAAAAGCCTCAACAAGGCTTTAATAATGGTGGAAGAAATAGGTTTAACAATAGTAAACCTTTTCCATCATCCACTCAGCAACAGACAGAGAACTCTGAACAAAATACCTCTAATTTAGCAAACTTAGTCTCTGATCTATCTAAGGCCACTGTAAGTTTCATGAATGAAACAAGGTCCTCCATTAGAAATTTGGAGGCACAAGTGGGCCAGCTGAGTAAAAGGATCACTGAAATCCCTCCTAGTACTCTCCCAAGCAATACAGAAGAAAATCCAAAAGGAGAGTGCAAGGCCAATGACATAGTCAACACGGCCGAACCTGGAGAGGAAGGGGAGGACGTTCCCAGTGAGAAAGACCTCCTGGGACGTCCAGTGATCAATAAGGAGTTTTTCTTTGAGGAACCAAAGGAATCTGAGACTCATCTAGAGACCTTGGAGATTCCATTGAACCTCCTTATGCCCATCATGAGCTCTGACGAGTATTCATCTTCTGAAGAGAATGAGGATGTTACTGAAGAGCAAGTTACCAAGTACCTTGGTGCAATCATGAAGCTGAATGCCAAATTATTTGGTATTGAGACTTGGGAAGATGAACCTCCCTTGTTCACCAATGAACTAAGTGATCTAGATCAACTGACATTGCCTCAGAAGAAACAGGATCCTGGAAAGTTCGTAATACCTTGTACCATAGGCAACATGATCTTTGAAAAGGCTTTGTGTGATCTTGGTTCAGGGATAAACCTCATGCCCCTCTCTGTAATAGAGAAACTGGGAATCTTTGGGGTGCAAGCTACTAAAATCTCATTAGAGATGGCAGACAATTCAAGAAAACAGGCTTATGGACAAGTAGAGGACGTGTTAGTAAAGGTTGAAGGCCTTTACATCCCTGCTGATTTCATAATCCTTGATACTGGGAAGGATGAGGATGAATCCATCATCCTTGGAAGACATTTCCTAGCCACAGCAAGAGCTGTGATTGATGTTGACAGAGGTGAATTAGTCCTTCAATTGAATGAGGACTCCCTTGTGTTTAAAACTCGAGGTCATCCTTCTGTAAACATGGAGAGGAAGCATAAAAAGCTTCTCTCAAAATAGAGTCAACCAGAGCCCCCATAGTCAAACTCTAAGTTTGGTATTGGGAGGCCACAACCAAACTCTAAGTTTGGTGTTGAACTCCCATATCCAAACTCTAAGTTTGGTGTTGGGAAGTCTCAACAATGCTCTGAACATCTGTGAGGCTCCATGAGAGCCCACTGTCAAGCTATTGACATTAAAGAAGCGCTTGTTGGGAGGCAACCCAATTTTTATTTATCTAATTTTATTTTTTTTGTTCTTTCATGTTTTATTAGGTTCATGATCATGTGGAGTCACAAAATAAATATAAAAATTGAAAACAGAATCAAAAATAGCAGAAGAAAAATCACACCCTGGAGGAAGACTTTACTGGCATTTAAACGCCAGTAAGAAGCATCAGGCTGGCGTTCAACGCTAGAACAGAGCATGGTTCTGGCACTGAACGCCCAAAATGGGCAGCATCTGGGCGTTTGAATGCCAGAATTGCACCCTGGAGAAGAGCTAGCGCTGAACGCCCAGAACAAGCATGGTTCTGGCGTTCAACGCCAGAAATGGGCAATAAATGGGCGTTCAACGCCCAGAACAAGCACCAATCTGGCGCTGAATGCCCAGAGTTGTGTGCAAGGGCATTTTGCATGCCTAATTTGGTGCAAGGTTGTAAACCCATGAACACCTCAGGATCTGTGGACCCCACAGGATCCCCACCTACCTCCACTCACTTCTTCTCACCCCTCTTTCACACAATCCCATAAACACTCTTCCCCAAAACTCTTCACCAGTTACCTCAATCTCTCTTCCCTATAACCACTTCACCACTCACATCCATCCACTCTTCCCCATAAACCTACCTCATAAACCCCACCTACCTTCAAAATTCAAAATCAATTTCCCACCCAAAACCCACCCTTATGGCCGAACCTTACCCCCCTCCCTTCCCTATATAAAGCCCTCCATTCTTCTTCATTTTCACACAACACAACCCTCTCTTCCCCTTCTTGGCCGAATACACCCCTCCCACTTCTCCACCATATTTTCTTCTTCTTCTTCATCTATTCTTTCTTCTCTTGCTTGAGGGCGAGCAATATTCTAAGTTTGGTGTGGTAAAAGCATAAGCTTTTTGTTTTTCCATTACCATTGATGGCACCCAAGACCGGAGAATCCTCTAGAAAAGGGAAAGGGAAGACAAAAGCTTCCACCTCCGAGTCATGGGAGATGGAAAGATTCATCTCCAAAGTTCATCAAGACCACTTCTATGATGTTGTGGCCAAGAAGAAGGTGATCCCCGAGGTCCCTTTCAAGCTCAAGAAGAATGAGTATCCAGAGATCCGACATGAAATCCAAAGAAGAGGTTAGGAAGTTCTAACAAACCCCATCCAACAAGTCGGCATCCTAATGGTTCAAGAGTTCTATGCCAATGCATGGATCACTTGGAACCATGATCAAAGTAAGAACCCAAACGCAAAGAATTATATTACAATGATTTGGGGGAAATACTTAGATTTTAGTCCGGAAAATGTGAGGTTGGCGTTTAACTTGCCTATGATGCAAGGAGATGCACGCCCCTACACTAGAAGGGTCAACTTTAATCAAAGGTTGGACCAAGTCCTCATGGACATATGTGTGGAAGGAGCTCAATAGAAGATTGACTCCAAAGGCAAGCCGGTTCAATTAAAAAGACTGGACCTCAAGCCTATGGCTAGAGGATGGTTGGAATTCATCCAATACTCCATCATCCCCACTAGCAACCGATCTGAAGTTACTGTGGATCGGGCCATCATGATCCATAGCATCATGATTGGAGAAGAAGTAGAAGTTCATGAAGTCATCTCCCTTGAACTCTACAAAATAGCCGAAAAGCCCTCTCCTGGGGCAAGGCTAGCTTTTCCTCATCTTATTTGCCATCTATGTTACTCAGCTGGAGCTTTCATAGAAGGAGACATTCCCATTGAGGAAGAGAAACCCATCACTAAGAAAAGGATGGAGCAAGCAAGAGAGCCCATTCATGGATCTCAAGAGACGCATGAAGCTCATCACCATGAGATCCCGGAGATGCCTCAAATGCATTTTCCTCCACAAAAATATTGGGAGCAAATCAACACCTCCCTAGGAGAATTAAGTTCCAACATGGGACAATTAAGGGTGGAACATCAAGAGCACTCCATCATCCTTCATGAAATAAGAGAATATCAAAAAGCAATGAGGGAGGAGCAACAAAGACAAGGAAGAGACATAGAAGAGCTCAAGGACATCATTGGCTCCTCAAGAAGGAAACGCCACCATCACTAAGGTGGACTCATTCCTTGTTCTTACATTCTCTATTTTTCGTTTTCTATGTTAAGTGCTTATCTATGTTTGTGTCTTCATTACATGATCATTAGTAGTTAGTAACTATGTCTTAAAGTTATGAATGTCCTATGAACCCATCACCTCTCTTAAATGAAAACTGTTTTAATTCAAAAGAATAAGAAGTACATGAGTTTCGAATTTATCCTTGAACTTAGTTTAATTATATTGATGTGGTGACAATGCTTCTTGTTTTTTGAATGAATGCTTGAACAGTGCATATGTCTTTTGAAGTTGTTGTTTAAGAATGTTAAATATGTTGGCTCTTGAAAGAATGATGATAAGGAGACATGTTATTTGATAATCTGAAAAATCATAAAAATGATTCCTGAAGCAAGAAAAAGCAGCAAAGAACAAAGCTTGCAGAAAAAAAAAGGAAAAAATTAGCGAAAAAAAATAGAAAGAAAAAGAAAAAGCAAGCAGAAAAAGCCAAAAGCTCTTAAAACCAAGAGGCAAGAGCAAAAAGCCAGTAACCCTTAAAACCAAAAGGCAAGGGCAAATAAAAAGGATCCCAAGGCTTTGAGCATCAGTGGATAGGAGGGCCTAAAGGAATAAAATCCTGGCCTAAGCGGCTAAACCAAGCTGTCCCTAACCATGTGCTTGTGGCATGAAGGTGTCAAGTGAAAACTTGAGACTGAGCGGTTAAAGTCAAGGTCCAAAGCAAAAGAAGAGTGTGCTTAAGAACCCTGGACACCTCTAATTGGGGACTTCAGCAAAGCTGAGTCACAATCTGAAAAGGTTCACCCAATTATGCGTCTGTGGCATTTATGTATCCGGTGGTAATACTGGAAAACAAAGTGCTTAGGGCCACGGCCAAGACTCATAAAATAGCTGTGTTCAAGAATCATCATACTGAACTAGGAGAATCAATAACACTATCTAAACTCTGAGTTCCTATAGATGCCAATCATTCTGAACCTCAATGGATAAAGTGAGATGCCAAAACTATTCAAGAGGCAAAAAGCTACAAGTCCCGCTCATCTGATTGGAGCTATGTTTCATTGATAGTTTGGAATTTATAGTATATTCTCTTCTTTTTACCCTATTTGATTTTCGGTTGCTTGGGGACAAGCAACAATTTAAGTTTGGTGTTGTGATGAGCGGATAATTTATACGCTTTTTGGCATTGTTTTTAGTATGTTTTTAGTAGAATCTAGTTACTTTTAGGGATGTTTTCATTAGTTTTTATGTTAAATTCACATTTCTGGACTTTACTATGAGTTTATGTGTTTTTCTGTGATTTCAGGTATTTTCTGGCTGAAATTGAGGGACTTGAGCAAAAATCAGATTTAGAGGTTGAAGAAGGACTGCTGATGCTGTTGGATTCTGACCTCCCTGCACTCAAAGTGGATTTTCTGGAGCTACAGAACTCACAATGGCGCGCTTCCAATTGCGTTGGAAAGTAGACATCCAGGGCTTTCCAGCAATATATAATAATTTATACTTTGGCCGAGTTTAGAAGACATAAAAGGGCGTTGAACGCCAGTTCTACGCTGCTATCTGGAGTTAAACGCCAGAAACACGTCACAAGCCAGAGTTGAACGCCAGAAATACGTTACAAACTGGCGTTCAACTCCAAGATTGACCTCTACACGTGTAACATTCAAGCTCAGCCCAAGCACACACCAAGTGGGTCTCGGAAGTGGATTTATGCATCAATTACTTACTTCTGTAAACCCTAGTAACTAGTTTAGTATAAATAGGACTTTTTACTATTGTATTAGATCATCTTTGATCAGTTTTATGCTATCTTAGACTTTCATGGGGGCTGGCCATTCGGCCATGCCTGAACCATTATCACTTATGTATTTTCATACGGTAGAGTTTCTGCACTCCATACATTAAGGTGTGGAGCTCTGCTGTTCCTCAAAGATTAATGCAAAGTACTACTGTTTTTCTATTCAATTCAACTTATTCCGCTTCTAAGATATTCATTCGCACTTCAACCTAAATGTGATGAACGTGACAATCATCATCATTCCCCCACGAACGCGTGCCTGACAACCACTTCCGTTCCACCTTAGATTGAATGAGTATATCTTGGATCTCTTAATCAGAATCTTCGTGGTATAAGCTAGATTGATGGCGGAATTCATGAGAGTCCGGAAAGTCTAAACCTTGTCTGTGGTATTCCGAGTAGGACTCTGGGATTGAATGACTGTGACGAACTTCAAACTCGCGAGTGCTGGGCGTAGTGACAGACGCAAAAGGAGGGTGAATCCTATTCCAGTATGATCGAGAACCTCAGATGATTATCCGTGCTGTGACAGAGCATTTGGACCATTTTCACAAGAGGATAGGATGCCGCCATTGACAGGGGTGATGCCTCCAGACGATTAGCCATGCAGTGACAGCGCATCGGACCATTTTCCAGAGAGGATAAAAAGTAGCCATTGACAACGGTGATGTCCTTACATAAAGCCAGCCATGGAAAGGAGTAAGACTGATTGGATGAAGACAGCAGGAAAGCAGAGGTTCAGAGGAACGAAAGCATCTCTATACGCTTATCTGAAACTCTCACCAATGATATACATAAGTGTTTCTATCCTTATTTTCTATCTATTTATTATTTATGTTCGAAAACTCCATAACTATTTTATATCCGCCTGACTGAGATTTACAAGGTGACCATAGCTTGCTTCATACCAACAACCTCCATGGGATTGACCCTTACTCACGTTACGTTTATTACTTGGACGACCCAGTGCACTTGCTGGTTGTATCGAAGTTGTGAATGAAAAACGATTTATTAAGACGTGCGTATAGAGTTTTTGGCACCGTTGCCTGAGATCACAATTTCGTGCACCAGACACCAAGGTCTCAAGTAAGAAAATAACAAACCATGTGCCTGTGGTGTGTATGTATGGGGGAAAGAGACTTGAGGGAGTAAGTCCTTAGGGGTGTCTTAACACCCAGCACCTTGGACTTACTGGTTCGGGAGGGCTGGCTGAAAGCTTATCTTAAAGAGTCGCCCCCTCACAAAGCACCTAGTCTAAGAACACAATTAAACCTTGAAAAGACAAAGGGATCAATGAATAAAAGTCTCGAAGGGTGCAATCAAGTGAATATTCCAGGGCATGATAAAGGTCTGAAAGCCAGTGAAGGAATGAACCTAAGTTGCTATGCATGAAACCCCATAAAACCAAGAATATGACTTCCACAATAATGACTCATTTCTCTTGTCATTTCATTCATCATTCTCATGTTTCAGTATTTTCTTAGGGACAAGCAAGCTTTAAGTTTGGTGTTGTGATGCCAGGGCATTTTGGCCAGTTTCACTGATCTTTTCCTTACTGTTTTAGGGTAGTTTCATGCATTTTCTTAGTTAATAAGCAAGTTTTGGGTGGATAATCACTTACATCTTGATTCAAGAAAACATTGTAAATTTTACAAGATTTTATGAAAATTATGCATGAATTGAATGATAAAATGGATGATGCATGATCTCATAAGTTAGAACCTAGCTTTGATGCACTTTACTTGCTTGATTTCAGGACAAAGGAAGCAAGGAAGATGCCACGTTAGTCTAACTAACGTGACCATTAACGTGGAATGGAGGCTAGCTTGCAACGTTAATAAGAAAAGTGAACATCAATAATGCCTTCGTGAGCCATCATAGCCCACGTTAGTGTCCACGTTAACTACATTAACGTGGAAGCTAACGTGGAGGAAAAAGAAAGCCCCAACGTTAGTGGTAAAAGTGGATACCACTAACGTTCCAAAAGGTACAATTGACCATGTTAAGAGTCACGTTAACTACATTAACGTGAACTCTAACATGGGAGGAGAAAGGAAGAGCCAACATTAGTGACACTCACCTTTGTCACTAACGTTGGACCAAGCCACTATGAGCCACGTTAGTTGCCACGTTAATTACATTAATGTAGAAGCTAACGTGGAGGAAAGAAATGATGAGCCAACGTTAGTGACACTCACCTTTGTCACTAACATTGGAGATGGAAATCACCACCATGTTAGTGGTCACGTTAATACAATTAACGTTAGGCACTAACGTGGGAAGGGGCGTTTGGAGCGTTAGTGACAAAGGTAAGTGTCACTAACGCTCTCGAAGCTGAGGCATGACCACGTTAAGGGTCACGTTAGCTACACTAACGTGGACTCTAATATAGGGAGGAAGGGCAACAAGCAAACGTTATTGGAAAAGGTGAATGCCAATAATGTTTGCGAAGGACCAAGAGGCAACGTTAGTGCCACTAACGTTGAAGTTAACGTGAACCATTTTGGGTTAGGAACGTTAGTGAAAAAGGTGATCATCACTAACGTTCTCGAACCCATATTTTCACTTAACGTTAACACCACTAACGTCCTAACTAACGTCCATGCCTAACTCACGCTTTTTCTGCAAACAAAGCTAAGCCCACTGAAGATGATAACTGCTTCAACTCAAAGATCCAAAGGCCCATATCCAAGACTTGAAGAGCCAACTAGAAGATCAGAAGAGTAGTATATATAGGAGTAGTTTTGAACTAGAAATGGAGCTTTTGGGCATTGGGAGAACTACTCTCTGTATAATTTTACTTTCTCTGCAATTTCTAGTTTTACTTTCAGAATGTATTTTCCATCTTTGCTTTCCATTCCCAGAGCTATGAACAACTAAACCCCTTTCATTGGGTTAGGGAGCTCTGTTGTAATTTGATGGATCAATAATAGTTTTCATTATTCTTCTTCTTTCTTTTCTCTTGATTTTACTAGAAAGCTTTCAATCTTCATCCAATTGGGTAGTTGTCTTGGAAAAGAAGCTATTCATACTTGGATCTCTTCGGAACCTTGGAAGAGGAATGAAGAGATCATGCTAGAAATGCTTTCTCATGTTGGACCAAATTGGGGTTTGGATGGATATAGTGACATATAATTCCCCCAATACTTTGATTTGGAAATACATGTGGTATAATCAGTGACCATACTTCATCTCTTCTCATGAGCAATTAGACCAAGGAATTGGCTATTGATCAAGATTTGAGAGATTGAATTACCAAGGAATTGGAATTCAATCACTTAAGATTGCCAAGGAGATCAATGAATGCATTGATTGAGGAAGAGATGAAAATGAACTAGATCCGGAGAATACAACATCTCCTGAGCCCAATGAACTCCCCATTTCTGATCTTACCCATTCTCTTTACTTTCTGCCATTTACTTTTATGCTCATCTTCCCCATTCCTCATTTAAGATTCTGCAATTTACTTTCTATCATTTACAATCAGTTCTTTATTTCCAGCATTTATATTTTCTGCCATTTACTTTCTCGCCATTTAATTTCCTGCAATTCTCAAATCAAATTCTGCTTAGCTCAACTAGAATATTCCTCCAATTAAAGTTGCTTGACCAATCAATCCCTGTGGGATTCGACCTCACTCTATTGTGAGTTTTTACTTGACGACAATTCAGTATACTTGCCAAGGGAAATCTATTGAGAGACAAGTTTCCGTGCATCAAAAAGAAACAAAGAGGCGTGGCACAATGAAGGAGGAAAGCCACAATACTCTACTGGGAGCACAACAATGAGCTAAGGAAGAAAGGCTTGGATGCTACGCTCTCCTTGAGAGCGGAGCACACTTTTGAACCAAGAAAGAAAGGGGAGAAGAATGATGCTCCGCTCTTGTCAAGAGCATTATCGGGCTTCACTCAAAAATAAATTCAAGGAAGAAGTTTGCTAGTAAAGGCTACAAGGTTCGAACTCATGAGCAAGGGGGATTGGGGGAGCGCTACTCACAAAGGAAATAAGCCAAAAATTGGCCAAAGGCATCCCCCAAGTTTCGAACCCAAGACACTCCCACTCAATGCATGCGCCACCCTTGTTTCCTTCTGGTGCACGAAATTGTGATATCCAGGCTCAAACAATCCCTAGCAACGTGAGCAACTTGGTGCGCTGATCTCAATACATAATTGTCACAACTTCGATACAACTAACCAGCAAGTGCACTGGGTCGTCCAAGTAATACCTTAAAGGGTCGAATCCCACGGAGATTGTTGGTATGAAGCAAGCTATGGTCACCTTGTAGATCTCAGTCAGGCAGATATAAAGTGATAATGGTATTTTCGAATATTATATAATAAAATAGGGATAGAGATACTTATGTAAATCATTGGTAGGAATTTCAGATAAGCGAATGGAGATGCTTTTCGTTCCTCTGAACCTCTGCTTTCCTGCTATCTTCATCCAATCAGTCTTACTCCTTTCCATGGCTGGCTGTATGCAAGGGCATCACCGTTGTCAGTGGCTACATCCCCTCCTCTCAGTGAATAATATGCTCACGCACCCTGTCACGGCACGGCTATTCATCTGTCGGTTCTCGATCATGCTGGAATAGGATTCACCCTCCTTTTGCGTCTGTCACTAATGCCCAGCACTCGCGAGTTTGAAGCTCGTCACAGTCATTCAATCATTGAATCCTACTCGGAATACCGCAGACAAGGTTTAGACTTTCCGGATTCTCTTGAATGCCGCCATCATTCTAGCTTACGCCACGAAGATTCTGGTTAGGAGATCTAAAAGATACTCATTCTAGCTTATTTCATGTAGAACAGAAGTGTTTGTCAGGCACGCGTTCATAAGGGAGAAGGATGATGAGCGTCACACATAATCATCACCTTCATCACTTTCTTGGGTGCGAATGGATATCTTAGAAGCGAAATAAGAAGAATTGAATAGAAAACAGTAGTACTTTGCATTAATCTTTGAGGAACAGCAGAGCTCCACACCTTAATCTATGGAGTGTAGAAACTCTACCGTTGAAAATACATAAGTGAAAGGTCCAGGCATGGCCGAGATGGCCAGCCCCCTAAACGAGATCAATAGATCATAAGGTAATCCAAAGATGGTCTAAAAGACGCCTAATACAATAGTAAGAGGTCCTATTTATAATAAACTAGCTACTAGGGTTTACATGAGTAAGTAATTGATGCATAAATCCACATCCGGGGCCCACTTGGTGTGTGTTTGGGCTGAGCCTGAGTGTTGCACGTGTAGAGGCCATTTGTGGAGTTTAACGCTAGTTTCTGTGCCAGTTTGGGCGTTCAACTCTGGTTTTGGATCCTTTTTTGGCGCTGGACGCCAGATTTGGGCAGAAGGCTGGCGTTGAACGCCAATTTACGTCATCAATTCTTGCCCAAAGTATGGACTATTATATATTGCTGGAAAGCCCTGGATGTCTACTTTCCAACGCAATTGGAAGCGCGCGATTTCGAGTTCTGTAGCTCCAGAAAATCCACTTTGAGTTCAGGGAGGTCAGAATCCAACAGCATCAGCAGTCCTTTTTCAACCTCTGAATCTGATTTCTGCTCAAGTCCCTCAATTTCAGCCAGAAAATGCCTGAAATCACAGAAAAACACACAAACTCATAGTAAAGTCCAGAAATGTGAATTTAACATAAAAACTAATGAAAATATCCCTAAAAGTAACTAGATCCTACTAAAAACATGCTAAAAATAATGCCAAAAAGCGTATAAATTATCCGCTCATCACAACACCAAACTTAAATTGTTGCTTGTCCCCAAGCAACTGAAAATCAAATAGGATAAAAAGAAGAGAATATACTATAAATTCCAAACTATCGATGAAACAGAGCTTCAATCATATGAGCGGGACTTATAGCTTTTTGCCTCTTGAATAGTTTTGGCATCTCACTTTATCCATTGAGGTTCAGAATGATTGGCATCTATAGGAACTTCAGATTTTGAATAGTGTTATTGACTCTCCTAGTTCAGTATGATGATTCTTGAACACAGCTTCTTTATGAGTCTTGGCCGTGGCCCTAAGCACTTTGTTTTCCAGTATTACCACCGGATACATAAATGCCACAGACACATAATTGGGTGAACCTTTTCAGATTGTGACTCAGCTTTGCTAAAGTCCCCAATTAGAGGTGTCCAGGGTTCTTAAGCACACTCTTTATTTTTGCTTTGGACCTTGACTTTAACCGCTCAGTCTCAAGTTTTCACTTGATACTTACACGCCACAAGCACATGGTTAGGGACAGCTTGGTTTAGCCGCTTAGACCAGGATTTTATTCCTTTAGGCCCCTCCTATCCACTGATGCTCAAAGCCTTGGGATCCTTTTTATTTGCCCTTGCCTTTTGGTTTTAAGGGTTATTGGCTTTTTCTGCTTGCTTTTTCTTTTTTTTTTTTTTTTCGCCTATTTTTTTCTTTTTTCTTCTTTTTTTTTTCTGCAAGCTTTGTTCTTTGCTGCTTTTTCTTGCTTCAAGAATCATTTTTATGATTTTTCAGATTATCAAATAACATGTCTCCTAGTCATCATTCTTTCAAGAGCCAACATATTTAACATTCTTAAACAACAACTTCAAAAGACATATGCACTGTTCAAGCATACATTCAGAAAACAAGAAGCATTGTCACCACATCAATATAATTAAACTAAGTTCAAGGATAAATTCGAAACTCATGTACTTCTTGTTCTTTTGAATTAAAACATTTTTCATTTAAGAGAGGTGATGGATTCATAGGACATTCATATCTTTAAGACAAAGTTACTAACTACTAATGATCATGTAATGAAGGCACAAACATAGATAAGCACATAATACAGAAAATGAAAAACAGAGAAAGCAAGAACAAGGAATGAATCCACCTTAGTGATGGTGGCGTTTCCTTCTTGAGGAACCAATGATGTCCTTGAGCTCTTCTATGTCTCTTCCTTGTCTTTGTTGCTCCTCCCTCATTGCTTTTTGATCTTATCTTATTTCATGAAGCATGATGGAGTGCTCTTGATGTTCCACCCTTAGTTGTCCCATATTGGAACTCAATTCTCCTAGGGAGGTGTTGATTTGCTCCAAATAATTTTGTGGACGAAAGTGCATTTGAGGCATCTCCGGGATCTCATGGAAATGAGCTTCTTGTGCCTCTTGAGCTCCATGATTGGGCTCTCTTGCTTGCTCCATCTTTTTCTTAGTGATGGGCTTGTCCTCTTTAATGAGGATATCTCCCTCTATGTCAATTCCAGCTGAATTGCATAGGTGGCAAATGAGGTGAGGAAAGGCTAACCTTGCCATGGTGGAGGACTTGTCAGCCACCTTGTAGAGTTCTTGAGGTATAATCTCATGAACTTCCACCTCTTCTCCAATCATGATGCTATGGATCATGATGGCCCGGTCTATAGTGACTTCAGACCGGTTGCTAGTGGGAATGATTGAGCATTGAATAAACTCCAACCATCCTCTAGCTATAGGCTTGAGGTCCAATCTTCTTAGTTGAACCGGCTTGCCTTTGGAGTCAATCTTCCATTGAGCTCCTTCTACACATATGTCCATAAGGACTTGGTCCAACCTTTGATCAAAGTTGACTCTCCTTGTGTAGGGGCGTGCGTTCTCTTCCATGTATGGCAAGTTGAACGCCAACCTCACATTCTCCGGACTAAAATCTAAGTATTTCCCCCAAACCATTGTAACATAGTTCTTTGGATCCGGGTTCTTACTTTGATCATGGTTCTTGGTGATCCATGCATTGGCATAGAACTCTTGAACCATTAGGATGCCGACTTGTTGGATGGGATTTGTTAGAACTTCCCAACCTCTTCTTTGAATTTCATGTCGGATCTCCGGATACTCATTTCTTTTGAGTTTAAAAGGGACCTCAGGGATCACCTTCTTCTTGGCCACAACATCATAGAAGTGGTCTTGATGGGCTTTGGAGATGAACCTTTCCATCTCCCATGACTCGGATGTGGAAGCCTTTGTCTTCCCTTTCCCTCTTCTAGAGGATTCTCCGGTCTTGGGTGCCATCAATGGTAATGGAAAAATAAAAAAAGCTATGCTTTTACCACACCAAACTTAGAATATTGCTCGCCCTCGAGCAATAAACAAAAGAATAGATGAAGAAGAAGAAGAAATGGAGGAGAGGGAGAGGGTGATGTGGTTCGGCCAAGAAGGGTATAGGGGGGTTGTGTTGTGTGAATTTGGTGAAGAATGGAGGTCTTTATATAGGGAATGGAGGGGGGGTTAAGGTTCGGCCATATGGGTGGGTTTGGGTGGGAAATTGGTTTTGAATTTTGAAGGTAGGTGGAGTTTATGAGGTAGGTTTATTGGGAAGAGTGGGTGGATGTGAGTGGTGAAGGTTTAGTGGGGAAGAGAGATTGAGGTGATTGGTGAGGGGTTTTTAGGGAAGAGTGTTTATGGGGTTGTGTGAAAGAGAGTGGTGAGAAGAAGTGAGTGGAGGTAGGTGGGGATCCTATGGGGTCCACAGATCCTGAGTGGATCCTGTGGGGTCCACAGATCCTAAGGTGTTCAAGGAATTACATTCCTGCACCCATTAGGCATATAAAAATGCCTTTGTACCCAACTCTGGGCGTTCAGCGCCAGGTTGGTGGCCATTTTGGGCGTTCAACGCCCATTTGTGTGCCATTTCTGGCGTTGAACGCCAGAACCATGCCTGTTCTGGCGTTCAGCGCCCAGAAGCTGCCCATTTTGGGCGTTCAGCGCCAGAACCATGCTCTGTTCTGGCGCTGAACGCCAGACAGATGCTCCTCCAGGGTGTGATTTTTCTTCTGCTGTTTTTGATTCCGTTTTCAATTTTTCTATTTATTTTGTGACTCCACATGATTATGAACCTAAGAAAACATGAAAAACAATAAAAATAAGAATTAGATAAACATTGGGTTGCCTCCCAACAAGCGCTTCTTTAATGTCAATAGCTTGACAGTGGGCTCTCATGGAGCCTCACAGATGTGCAGAGCTTTGTTGAAACTCTCCAACACCAAACTTAGAGTTTGGATATGGGAGTTCAACACCAAACTTAGAGTTTGACTGTGGGGGCTCTGGTTGACTCTGCTTGGAGAGAAGCTTTTTATGCTTCCTATCCATGGTTGCAGAGGGAGATCCTTGAGTTTTAAACACAAGGGAGTTCTCATTCCATTGAAGGAATAATTCACCTCTGTCAACATCAATCACAGCTCTAGCTGTGGCCAGGAAAGGTCTTCCCAGGATGATGGGTTCATCCTCTTCCTTTCCAGTATCCAGGACTATGAAATCAGTAGGTATGTAAAGGCCCTCAACCTTTACTAATACATCTTCTACTTGTCCATAAGCCTGTTTTCTTGAGCTGTCTGCCATCTCTAGTGAGATTTTAGCAGCTTGCACCCCATAGATTCCCAGTTTCTCTATTACAGAGAGGGGCATGAGGTTTATTCCTGAACCAAGGTCACACAGAGCCTTAAAGATCATGGTGCCTATGGTGCAGGGTATTATGAACTTTCCAGGATCCTGTTTCTTCTGAGGCAATGTCAGTTGATCCAGATCACTTAGTTCATTGATGAACAAGGGAGGTTCAACTTCCCAAGTATCAATGCCAAATAATTTGGCATTCAGCTTCATGATTGCACCAAGAAACTTGGCAGTTTGCTCTTCAGTAACATCCTCATTCTCTTCAGAAGAGGAATACTCATCAGAGCTCATGAAGGGCATAAGGAGGTTCAATGGAATCTCTATGGTCTCTAGATGAGCCTCAGAGTCCTTTGGTTCCTCAGAGGGAAGCTCCTTATTGATCACTGGACGTCCCAGGAGGTCTTCCTCCTTGGGATTCACGTCCTCTCCTCTCCTCACAGGTTCGGCCATGGCGCTTATGTCAATGGCCTTGCACTCTCCTTTTGGGTTCTCTTCTGTATTGCTTGGGAGAGTACTAGGAGGGATTTCATTGATCCTTTTACTCAGCTGGCCCACTTGTGCTTCCAGATTTCTAATGGAAGACCTTGTTTCATTCATGAAACTTACAGTGGCCATAGATAGATCAGAGACTAAATTTGCTAAATTAGAGGCATTTTGTTCAGAGTTCTCTGTCTGTTGCTGAGTTGATGATGGAAAAGGCTTGCTATTGCTAAACCTGTTTCTTCCACCATTATTAAAGCCTTGTTGGGGCTTTTGATCCTTCCATGAGAAATTTGGATGATTTCTCCATGTTGAGTTATAGGTGTTTCCATAAGGTTCACCTAAGTAATTTACCTCTGCTATTGCAGGGTTCTCGGGATCATAAGCTTCTTCTTCAGAAGATGCCTCTTGAGTACTGTTGGATGCAGCTTGCATTCCATGCAGACTCTGAGAAATCATATTGACTTGCTGAGTCAATATTTTATTCTGAGCCAATATGGCATTCAGAGTATCAACCTCAAGAACTCCCTTCTTCATAGGCGTCCCATTGCTCACAGGATTCCTTTCAGAAGTGTACATGAACTGGTTATTAGCAACCATGTCAATGAGTTCTTGAGCTTCTGCAGGCGTTTTCTTTAGGTGAATGGATCCACCTGCAGAAGTGTCCAGTGACATCTTCGATAGCTCAGATAAACCATCATAGAATATATCCAGGATGGTCCATTCTGAAAGCATGTCAGAAGGACACTTTTTGGTCAACTGTTTGTATCTTTCCCAAGCTTCATAGAGGGATTCACCTTCTTTCTGTCTGAAGGTTTGAACATCAGCTCTAAGCTTGCTTAGCTTTTGAGGAGGAAAGTACTTGGCTAAGAAAGCCGTGACCAGCTTATCCCAAGAGTTCAGGCTGTCTTTGGGTTGAGAATCCAACCATAATCTAGCTCTGTCTCTTACAGCAAAAGGGAAAAGCATTAGCCTGTAGACTTCAGGATCTACTCCATTAGTCTTAACAGTATCACATATCTGCAAGAATTCAGTTAAGAACTGAAAAGGATCTTCAGATGGAAGTCCATGAAACTTGCAGTTCTGCTGCATCAGAGAAACTAATTGAGGTTTCAGCTCAAAGTTGTTTGCTCCAATGGCAGGAATGGAGATGCTTCTTCCATGTAGTTTGGAATTAGGTGCAGTAAAGTCACCAAGCATCTTCCTTACATTATTATTATTTTCGGCTGCCATCTCCTCTTCCTGTTCGAAAATTTCTGAAAGGTTATCTCTGGATTGTTGTATTTTAGCTTCTCTTAATTTTCTCTTCAGAGTCCTTTCAGGTTCTGGATCTGCTTCCACAAGAATGTTCTTATCCTTGCTCCTGCTCATATGACAAAGAAGAAGGCACAGAAAAATAATAATAATAATAGAGATCCTTTATACCACAGTATAGGGATCCCTTTGTGAGTGGAAGAAAAGAGGGGGAGTCAAAGAATGTGATGTAAAGGAAGAAACACAACTGTACGGATGGAAGAGATGTGAGATGAGATGTTAGGATATGAATGAATAAATAGAATAGGATGGGGGAGGGATAATTTTCGAAAATTATTTTGAAAAAGAGTTAGTGATTTTTGAAAAATGGTTTTTGAAAAATGTTAGTAATTTTCGAAAATTTTTGAAATTAAAAAAAAATAATTAGTTAATTAAAAAGAAATTTTTGAAAAAGAGGGAAGATATTTTCGAAAATTAGAGAGAGAGAGTTAGTTAGGTGGTTTTGAAAAAGTTAAGAAACAAACAAAAAGTTAGTTAGTTAGTTGAAACAATTTTTGAAAAGATAAGAAGTTAGGAAGTTAGAAAAGATATTTTGAAAAGATATTTTTGAAAAAGATAAGATAAGAAGATATTTTTGAAAAGATATGATTGAAATTAGTTTTGAAAAAGATTTTATTTTTAAAATCACAATTAATGACTTGATTCATAAGAAATCACAAGATATGATTCTAGAACTTAAAGTTTGAATCTTTCTTAACAAGCAAGTAACAAACTTCAAATTTTTGAATCAAAACATTAATTGATTATGTTATTTTTGAAAATTTGGTATAAAAATAAGAAAAAGATTTTTTGAAAAATATTTTTGGAATTTTCGAAAATAACTAAGAATTTTTGAAAAAAGATTTTATTTTTGAAAAAGATTTTGAAAAAGATAAGATTTTCAAATTGAAAATTTGATTTGACTCATAAGAAACAACTTGATTTTAAAAATTTTTGAAAAAGTCAACTCAAATTTTCGAATTTGATGAGAGAAAAAGGGAAAGATATTTTTTTGATTTTTGAATTTTTATGATGCAAGAGGAAAACACTAAAAGGATGCAATGCATGAAATTTTTAGATCAAAACAATGAATGCATGAAAGAATGCTATGAATGTCAAGATGAACACCAAGAACACTATGAATGTCATGATGAACATCAAGAACATATTTTTGAAAAATTTTTAATGCAAAGAAAACATGCAAGACACCAAACTTAGAATTCTTTAATGCTTAGGCACTAAGAATTCAAGAATGCATATGATAAACATGAAAAGACACAAAACAAAAAATCATCGAGATCAAACAAGAAGACTTACCAAGAACAACTTGAAGATCATGAAGAACACTATGAATGCATGATATTTTCGAAAAAATGCAAGATGCATATGCAATTGACACCAACTTATAACATGACTCAAGACTCAAACAAGAAACACAAAAATATTTTTGATT
The DNA here is from genome assembly GCF_059453495.1 of Arachis ipaensis. Classification (NCBI taxonomy): domain Eukaryota; kingdom Viridiplantae; phylum Streptophyta; class Magnoliopsida; order Fabales; family Fabaceae; genus Arachis; species Arachis ipaensis. Next base: position 81,906,337 of record NC_142441.1, on the reverse strand, counting down.
TTTTTTTATTTTCTAATTTTTTTTTGGATTTTTCTTTTATATTTTTCGCATATTAAAAGGAAAAATGAGGATTCCAAAAATTTTTAATATGAATTCCAGGAATCTTGCCATGTTAGTCTAAAGCTTCAGTCCAGGAATTAGACATGGCTCACTAGCCAGCCAAGCTTTCAAAGAAAGCTCCAGTCCAAAACACTAGACATGGCCAATGGCCAGCCAAGCTTCAGCAGGTGATCATGGTTCAGCAGCAGGTGGATGAGCAACAACTAATTTGCTCTTGATAACAAATTGCAAGCCTCAGTCCAAATGAATTTAGACATGGCTTTACAACCAGCCAGGCTTCACATGCTTCATGAAACACTAGAATTCATTCTTAAAAATTTTGAATAAATTTTTGAAAACATTTTTATTTTTTTCGAAAACAAAAGAAAAAAATTTTTTTTGAAAATATTTTTGAAAGATTTTTGAAAAGAAAACGAAAAGAAAGTTACCCAATCTGAGCAACAAGATGAACCGTCAGTTGTCCAAACTCAAACAATCCACGGCAACGGCGCCAAAAACTTGGTGTTGTTGCCGGGATTGGGATCTTTGACAACTCTTGCCGAAAACTCAGACGATTCTTGGCACCAAATAGGAATAAACAAATCCCCGGCAACGGCGCCAAAAACTTGGTGCACGAAATTGTGATGTCCAGGCTCAAACAATCCCTGGCAACGTGAGCAACTTGGTGCGCTGATCTCAATACATAATTGTCACAACTTCGATACAACTAACCAGCAAGTGCACTGGGTCGTCCAAGTAATACCTTACGTGAGTAAGGGTCGAATCCCACGGAGATTGTTGGTATGAAGCAAGCTATGGTCACCTTGTAGATCTCAGTCAGGCAGATATAAAGTGATAATGGTGTTTTCGAATATTATATAATAAAATAGGGATAGAGATACTTATGTAAATCATTGGTAGGAATTTCAGATAAGCGAATGGAGATGCTTTTCGTTCCTCTGAACCTCTGCTTTCCTGCTATCTTCATCCAATCAGTCTTACTCCTTTCCATGGCTGGCTGTATGCAAGGGGCATCACCGTTGTCAGTGGCTACATCCCCTCCTCTCAGTGAATAATATGCTCACGCACCCTGTCACGGCACGGCTATTCATCTGTCGGTTCTCGATCATGCTGGAATAGGATTCACCCTCCTTTTGCGTCTGTCACTAACGCCCAGCACTCGCGAGTTTGAAGCTCGTCACAGTCATTCAATCATTGAATCCTACTCGGAATACCACAGACAAGGTTTAGACTTTCCGGATTCTCTTGAATGCCGCCATCATTCTAGCTTACGCCACAAAGATTCTGGTTAGGAGATCTAAGAGATACTCATTCTAGCTTATTTCATGTAGAACAGAAGTGTTTGTCAGGCACGCGTTCATAAGGGAGAAGGATGATGAGCGTCACACATAATCATCACCTTCATCACGTTCTTGGGTGCGAATGGATATCTTAGAAGCGAAATAAGAAGAATTGAATAGAAAACAGTAGTACTTTGCATTAATCTTTGAGGAACAGCAGAGCTCCACACCTTAATCTATGGAGTGTAGAAACTCTACCGTTGAAAATACATAAGTGAAAGGTCCAGGCATGGCCGAGATGGCCAGCCCCCTAAACGAGATCAATAGATCATAAGGTAATCCAAAGATGGTCTAAAAGACGCCTAATACAATAGTAAGAGGTCCTATTTATAATAAACTAGCTACTAGGGTTTACATGAGTAAGTAATTGATGCATAAATCCACTTCCGGGGCCCACTTGGTGTGTGTTTGGGCTGAGCCTGAGTGTTGCACGTGCAGAGGCCATTTGTGGAGTTGAACGCCAGTTTCTGTGCCAGTTTGGGCGTTCAACTCTGGTTTTGGATCCTTTTCTGGCGTTGGACGCCAGATTTGGGCAGAAGGCTGGCGTTGAACGCCAGTTTACGTCATCAATTCTTGGCCAAAGTATGGACTATTATATATTTCTGGAAAGCCCTGGATGTCTACTTTCCAACGCAATTGGAAGCGCGCCATTTCGAGTTCTGTAGCTCCAGAAAATTCACTTTGAGTGCAGGGAGGTCAGAATCCAACAGCATCAGCAGTCCTTTTTCAACCTCTGAATCTGATTTCTGCTCAAGTCCCTCAATTTCAGCCAGAAAATACCTGAAATCACAGAAAAACATACAAACTCATAGTAAAGTCCAGAAATGTGAATTTAACATAAAAACTAATGAAAACATCCCTAAAAGTAACTAGATCCTACTAAAAACATGCTAAAAACAATGCCAAAAAGCATATAAATTATCCGCTCATCACCTTCACAAAGAAAAAGAGCCAGCGCATGCCTCCAACAAGTTTCGAACCTGGGACCTCACCCAAGCAAAAGGAGTGCTACGCTTCCAAGGAGAGCAGAGCGCTACTTTCCTCATTCGTTGCATAACATGACACGGCCAGGGAAGCTTGGAGCGCGCAACATGACACGGTCAAAGAGCTTGAAGCGCACAAGACACACACCAAGGCAAGACAATGCTACGCTCTCCATAAGAGCGGAGCGCTATTCTTATTGATACCCAACTTGGCACGCAACAAAGAGGCCAAAGACAAGCCTCAATGCTCCGCTCCCCACAAGAGCAGAGCACTCCACTGGGAGCAATACTCTTGGGCTGAAAATTCAATTAAAAATCCAATTAAATTCAATTCTTCACCAAATTAAAAAAGCCCACCCAAATTCTAAAATTCATGAATAGAAAGTGTATAAATAGAAGCTAGTTTAATTTAGTAAGGATCTTTTTGCATCTTTGAGAATTTTCATTTTATAATTTTTAGAGTTTTTTACTTTGAATTTGGATCTTGGAGAATTCAGAAGGAGAATTGATCTCTCTTCTTCCTTGTTCTTGCTTGAGCACTCTTTACTTCTTGTCTTGGATCTTGGGTGAAGAATTGAAGAAATTCTGTTTCAATCTCACCTTGAGATCTCTTGTTTATCTTTCTGCATAATTCTATTAAATTCTGTTGACTACTTTCATTCTTCTCTTTTCTTCTGCAATTTACTTTTCATTTCTTTTGCAATTGTTCTTGTTGGATCAAGGAAGGATTTGAGATCTAGACTTGTTTTCTAGTCTCTTCCACTCCTGAGATCTTCAATTTCTCTTTTAACTTCTGCAATTAAGCTATATTTACTTTCTATTTTAATTCTTCAAGCATTTTTACTTTTCTGTTTGAGATCTACTTCAATTTAATTCATCTTTTGCTCTTCTGCTTGTTACAATTCACTTGTGATTGTTTAATTTCTGCAATCCCATCTCCCTGAACCCTTTTACAATTCAAGCAATTTATATTCCTTGCACTTTAAGATTCAGTCATTTATATTTCTTGCAATCTAAGCTTTTGCAATTTAATTTACTTGTTCTTTAAGATTCAGCACTTTTACTTTCTGTTCTCTTTAATTTACTGCAATTCTTCCCTCTCCCTTTACATTTCATGCAATTTAGCTTCTATCAATTATAAACCACTCAAACCAACACTTGATTCGCTTGACTAAATCAACCACTAAACTAAAATTTCTCAATCCTTCAATCTCTGTGGGATCGACCTCACTCATGTGAGTTATTATTACTTGATGTGACCCGGTACACTTGCCGGTTAGTTTTGGGTGTTGGAATTCATTTTCCAAAAATACACCATCACTGTCACTATGTACAAAACCATTTGCAAGCACAGGTCTGTTCGCGTATATCGGAGCTACCCCGTCATCCGGTAGTGCCGACTCAGCAGGTTGTGGAAAGTCTAAGATTGGCTCAAGGGGAAGGTCCCACTCTGGTGGAATCACATGTACGTACTCTTCAGCTATCTCAGGCTCATCAGGAATGATAGGCTCAGGTGCCACCTCATTCAAGGGTTGAGCTGGTATAGAGTGTCCGTGATCATCGGGAAAAGGATGTCCAGGTGCATCAGGGTGTAACCAGGATAAGGGAAAGTCGTAGGGATCATCAGGATCAAAAAGCAAACTATACAAAGGATGTTGGAAGAGACGGTTTTGTAATGCGTAACGTCTCATACGAAGCTCCGCATTCAGAATGTAGTAACCATAGTACACTGGATCCTCGTAAATGTATAGGTCTTTGACTTCATAGAATATCACGCCCGATTCCATCTGAAGGGGAGGAAGGGAGAGAAGGGGGTAAGAACTGGGGAGTTCTTAGTAGGGTCGGGGTTATTAGTTACGTTCATTTACACGGTGTCGATTAGTAAACGAATAACAGAATATAGTGAAGCAGTAAACAGAAGATAAAGATAGAAAGAGAAAGTAGAGACAACAAAAAATAGAACACAAACAAAATACAAGAAAATATAACACAGAAATAGCATACAAGCAAACAAACATAAGGAAATAGATCACACACAGAAAGGAATATAACAGAGAATGATGCGCAGACAAGAATGATGCATGTCTAGCCCTAGCACAGGCCATGAGCTCATGTGTCGGTTGGCTGCCCGCAATCCCGACATTTATCCGGTCACGAGTAATCCCAATTTCCCAGATACGATTTTCCGTTTCTAAAGGATAGTAATAGCCGCTTGACGCGGCAGAAATTTGTAGATTAAGAATTATTAAGAAAAATGGCATTGCAAGTACAGCTTTTAACCAGCAAAAATCCACTTGTCAATTTAGAAAAGAGTTGTCACAAATTTTAGAAATAAAATACTAGGAGTATGAGTCCCAGGTCGTCTCCTAACGAGTTGCAGGAAGATGTGTGATGAGAGAACTTTTGCGTGGTCTAGAAAATTACAGATAAATCCTCGTTGCAGGTATAGTTCCTAAACCAACAAAAGTCCTTTCATACAAACGTTTTGGTTGTCACAAGTAACAAACCCCTAAATAAATTGATAACCGAAGTATTCAAATCTCGGGTCGTCTTCTCAAGGAACTGCAGGAAAGTATGTTCTTATTATTGGTTATGGAGATTGTAAATTGGGGTTTTGAGAATGAGGAGTGAATAGTTTAATTAGCAAATAAAGTAAATGAAGAATAAGCAATTTAAATGGCAAGTAAAATAAATAATTGACTGTAAATAAACTTTTGGCAAGGTATGAGAAATTGGAGGTCCTATCCTAGTTATCCTTATCAATGATGATGAGAATTGAATCTTAATTCCACTTTGTTAACCTTTACTAAGATAAAGGAAGGTCAAGGGATTAATTGGTTTGATCTTCGAATCCTATTTATTTCCTAAGAAAAGATTGGGATTATTGAAGTTTAATTTAATTAACAAAGATAACAATTATCATTCATGTTTGAGTTTGATAACTCCTGAGTTACTGATTTCTTAACCAAGACCAAAAGGAGAAAAGTAAATCTACTGGAATAAAAATGCCTTCAGATGGGAATAACAATAATGTAAATAAAAGAAAAGCAATAATAAACTGAAATACCTCAAATAACATTAATTCAAAAGAGTAATCTGTAACATGGAAGAATTCATAAATTAAATTGCAACATCAAATAACCAACTAAAGTAATGGAATGAATAAAAAGTGAAAGGGAAGCTTAAAGTAGAGGAACATTGAACCTGGGATCGAGAGTCACTCCTAAAACTAAGAGAAATCCTAAATCCTAATCCTAAAGAGAGAAGAGAGAGGAGAGAACCTCTCTCTAAACTAAATCTAAATCATGAAAACTAACTAAAGTGGAGTCTCTCTTTGAATAGATGCATTCCTCCACTTTATAACCTCTGGTTTATGCCTTATGGACTTGGATTTAGGCCAAAAAGGGCTTCAGAATTCGCTGGGAGCATTTTCTGCAATTTCTGGTGCGTGGCCTCTATCACGCGTCTGTGTGGGTCACGTGGTCACGTCATTCGGAGTTTTCCTTGGCACACGGTCGCGTCAGCATGCAGCCGCGTCATATGTATTTCGCTCAAGGCATGCGGTCGCGTCAGTCATGCAGCCGCGTCGCTGCTTCTTCGCGCTTGGCATGCGTCTGTGTCGCCCATGCGATCGCGTGGATGCCAGTTTCTCCAAAAACTCCGTTTTATGTTTTCCTTCCATTTTTGTATGTTTCCTTTCCATCCTTTAAGTCATTCCTGCCTTAGAAGATCTGAAACTACTCAACACACGAATCACGGCATCGAATGGAAATAAAGGTAATTAAAATAATTAATTTTAAAGCATAGGAAACATGTTTTTCACATACATCACATAATAAGGAAGGGAAAGTAAAACCATGCAATTAATATGAATAAGTGGGTGAAGGATTGAATAAATCACTCAGATTAAGCATAAAATATATCATAAAATATGGGTTTATCAACCTCCCCACACTTAAACAATAGCATGTCCTCATGCTAAGTCCAAGAGTAATGTTAGGTTAAAGTGGTGGAATGCCATGCAATGCAATCTAATCTAAATGCAACTACCTAAATGAATGATGCATCATGCAATTATAATTTTTATTCACTTGAATATAAAGCTTGCATGTAGTTGAATTAATTCACATTCTCAAGGAGTCATATATATATATATATATATATATATATATAGCCAAGCCTTAGATAGTGATAAAGTGCCTTTACAATTGAGATGGGAGAGAAAAAAAACATTTTATAAACTTGCAAGACAATTAATAATTTAAGCAGAGATATATGTTAATGAGTGATGAGCGGATAATTTATACGCTTTTTGGCATTGTTTTTACTTAGTTTTTAGTATGATTTAGTTGGTTTTTAGTATATTTTTATTAGTTTTTAATTAAAAATCACATTTCTGGACTTTACTATGAGTTTGTGTGTTTTTCTATGATTTCAGGTATTTTCTGGCTGAAATTGAGGGAGCTGAGCAAAAATCTGATTCAGGCTGAAAAAGGATTGCTGATGCTGTTGGATTCTGACCTTCCTGCACTCAAAGTGGATTTTCTGGAGCTACAGAACTCCAAATGGTACGGTCTCAATAGCGTTGGAAAGTATACATCCAGGGCTTTCCAGAAATATATAATAGTCCATACTTTGCTCAAGGATAAATGACGTAAACTGGCATTCAACGCCAGTTCCATGTTGCAGTCTAGCGTCCAGCGCCAGAAACAAGTTACAAGTTGGAGTTCAATGCCAGAAACAGGTTACAACCTGGCGTTGAATGCCCAAAATAGCCCAGGCACGTGAGAAGCTTAAGTCTCAGCCCCAGCACACACCAAGTGGGCCCCAGAAGTGGATTTCTGCACTATCTATCATAGTTTACTCATTTTCTATAAATCTAGGTTACCAGTTTAGTATTTAAACAACTTTTAGAGATTTATTTTGCACCTCATGACATTTTTAGATCTGAATTTTGTACTCTTTGACGGCATGAGTCTCTGAACTCCATTGTTGGGGGTGAGGAGCTCTACTGTGTTTCGATGAATTAATGCAACTATTTCTGTTTTCTATTAAAACACGCTTGTTTCTATCTAAGATGTTCATTCGCACTTCAATATGATGGATGTGATGATCCGTGACAGTCATCACCATTCTCAACCTATGAACGCGTGCCTAGCAACCACCTCCATTCTACCTTCGATTGAATGAATATCTCTTGGATTCCTTAATCAGAATCTTTGTGGTATAAGCTAGAATCCATTGGTAGCATTCTTGAGAATCCGGAAAGTCTAAACCTTGTCTGTGGTATTCCAAGTAGGATTTAGGGATTGAATGACTGTGACGAGCTTCAAACTCGCGAGTGTTGGGCGTAGTGACAGACGCAAAAGGATCAATGGATCCTATTCTGACATGATCGAGAACCGACAGATGATTAGCCGTGCGGTGACAGCGCACCTGGAACTTTTTCACTGAGAGGACGGATGGTAGCCATTGACAACGGTGATCCACCAACACACAACTTACCATAGGAGGAACCTTGCGTGCGTGAAGAAGAAGATAGGGAGAAAGCAGAGATTCAGAAGACAAAGCATCTCCAAAACTCCAACATATTCTTCATTACTGCAGAACAAGTATTTATTTCATGCTCTTTTATTCTTCGCAATTCAAACTGATAACTATAATTGATATCCAGACTAAGAGTTACAAGATAACCATAGATTGGTTAAAGCCAACAATCTCCGTGGGATTCGACCCTTACTCACATAAGGTATTACTTGGACGACCCAGTGCACTTGCTGGTTAGTGGTACGAGTTGTGAAAAGTATGATTTACAATTCGTGCACCAAGTTTTTGGCGCCGTTGCCGGGGATTGTTTGAGTTTGAACAACTAAAGGTTTATTTTGTTGCTTAGATTAGGAATAATTTATTTTTTGTTGCTATAGAGTCATTAAATTCTGAGTACTTTATTTCTTTTTCAAAAATTTTTCAAAAATATTATTTTTCTTTATCAATTCTTAATTTTTTTTCGTGAGTTTAGTGTCTTGTTCTAAGTTTTGTGTCAATTGCATATTCTATATTTTTCTTTTAAATTTTTGAAGTTGTGCGGAATTACATAGTGTGAAGTAATTTTCGTGCACCAATGAGCTATTGAACCCTCACTGGATTTTGTGTTTACTCTCTAATCACTCAGTGTTTATTGGGTTAATCACTCTATTCTTCTTTTTATTCTTACTTTCTATAACTTTGTTCTTCATCTAACCAATCAACAATTATAGAATATAGACATACCAAAAATCATGAGGTCTTGAATTAAGATTGTAATGGGGCCAAGGTAAAGGTAAGGGTATATGTATAAGGCTAAGTGAGCTAATAAGTGAATCCTTAATTAGTCTAAGATCTCACCTAACATACATACTTTGTAAAGCAAAGCTTCTTTACCTATTTTCCCATATTTTTCCACTTTTGATGTTACATACTCATGTTTCAATATTTATTATTTATCCCTTGTGCAATGCTTCATTTCACATTTGGGAAATTTTTTTGTGTCCCCTTTATTTAAATACTGAAAATTAAAAAAAAAAATATATATATATATATATATATATTTTAATGCACATGGTAATTCAATTATTTTGATGAGCATGCTTTCCAAAACTTTTTATTTTGGATTATTTTATTCTTTTCAACTTTTTTACCCTTTTATTTTTATCATCCATGTTCTCAATAGGTTTTCCCACATTTAAACTATACATACTTCCTATCTTAAGCTAACCAAGGATTCAACTTGGGATTTTTATTTTGTTTTTCTGCTTAAGATTAGTAATGTGGTTTATAGAATAAAAGGGGATTTAAAGGCTCAAGGGGGCTAACAAGGGTGATGTAAAAGGTTGGCTATTTTGGGATAAGTGAGCTAAAATCAAATAATGGCCTCAATCACTCTCTTGGTATGTATTTCTATTCTATAATTGGACATATAGATTAAAACAAAGTAAAGAACACCAGAATACAAAAGAAGGGTGGAACACACAGGAATAAAATATTATGGTTTGAATGTAACCATACAATTAAGCTCAAAACTCACAGACTGTGTGTTCTCTAGCTCAAAAATCATTTATCAGTTATGTATGTCATGCAGGTTTAGTTAAGAAATTCCCATTATTCTCAATGTAAAACTTAAGGTGGCTTTAAAGTTCTAGTGTTTCTCCTTGATGAAATGTTGTTAACTAACTAACATGTAATGCTATATATACAAGGTGTCTGGATTGTTTCTATTATGTTCAAGTCCCTAGTTTACTTCCTTTTTATATTTTTCAATTCAAACTAAGCTATCTAATGCTAAAAAGGGTAAACTATACTAATTAATCCACAATTTCTATAACTAATAAGTTAGAATTGCAACTAAACTAAATGACTAAAATATGAACTGAAGTGCAACATAGAATAAATACATAAAAATAGCAATATATATAAGTACTGAGAAAACAAAAATAAAAATAAAAATAAAAATACAGAAAAGTATCAAAATAAAATAAAAAGAGTATGTAGTGGTTCACCAAAAAAAAAAAAGAACGCCAAAGATGGCGACCTCCCCACACTTAAAATGTAGCATCATCCCTGATGCTCACTCAAGCAGGGTGTGAAGGGGTGTCATCACTGGAAGGACGGGTAGCTGGAGTCTCTGTGGTGGTGGTCTGAGGAGCTGCCTGTGGCAGAGGAGGTGCTGACTGGATAGGGATCTCGAGGTCTACAGCCTGAATCTGATGCGGGGTCTCCTGCTGGTGTGCTGCCTGCTGGGTGCCTGCCTGCTCTGCCTCCTGCTTTGGATGAGTCGCAGCCTTGGGCGCATTCGCCTCCTCCTCAGATGCCTCGGATGGTGTGTCAGGCTTGGAGGGGATGTCGCCAGATCGTATCATCAGCTTCAGGTGCTCATAGCGTCGCTTGTTGCGACGCTCCATCTGGTCAAGCTATCGAAACAGGCGGTGCACTAGATGATAGATGGCCTCTGGGGCAGGTGGAGGTACAGTGGTGGTGGCAGGGGTAGCTGTAGAGGAAGAGGGGCCGGCAGATGGTGTGGCTGTGTCAGCAGTAGCAGTGAGGAATAGAGGTCTGTAGCCCAAAGCCAGAAAGTTCCTGCTGTGAGGGATAATCTTCTTGCATTCTGTAGCAGGTGGCTTCTCATCAACATCCTCCCAAGGCACGTCAGCTCGATGGCCTAGCTGTGTAATCAAATAGGGAAAGGGAAGAGTGCCTCAGACGTGGACCCTGGCCATATGGTACCGGATAAAGCGTGGCAGGTACAGGTCCTTACCCTCCATCACATACCATAGGAGGGTGATCATAGCGGCTGGTATCTCAGTCTCGTGAGTGCTCGGCATAATAAAGTTGCTAAGTATCTGATGCCATAGCCGAGCCTCATCATTCAAGTAAATCCGCTTGATTCCCTTTGGCATGGTAGTGTTCTGACCCATAATCCAAGGAATGGTCGGGTCAAGGGCTATCCGGGCCTTGACTGCATCCCAATCAAATCGCATGAAGCGTATATCCTCCTCAGCTTTTTGATAGCTATCCAGCTGATCAGTTTTAGGCAGAAGTTTCAAGACATCTTCAATGGCCTCTTCAGTGACCAGAATCTGCTTCCCCCTGAGGTGCACTGCATCTAGGGAAGTCTTGAAGTAATTGCAGTAGAATTCCCTTACCCAAGATGCATTGACCTCAGTCATGTTTCTTTCCAGGAAGAACCAGCCTCTTTGTTTGATTTGATCAGAGGTGTATTGCTGGAGTTCTTCTGGGATCTTCAGAGTCCTCTCCAGGTACAGGTTCCTGGAGGCTACAAACACCGGATACTTCAGCTCACAGTATCGGTTTGTAAACTTTAATGGATCATTAGCAGGGAGCAGCTGGTCGGCCTTCCCCTGCGGGGTAAAATTTTTTTCCCGCCAGGAGTCATCGTGCATGATATCCATGATGGACATAGCGGATTCTCCTCTTTTACGTCTGCCAGTAGTTGCCTTTGTTTTTCCCTTTCTCTGGGTGGCAGACGTCCTGAAAAACAGAAAACCAGGATATAATAAAAACAGAAAAATAAATAGGCAAATAATAAAAAGAAATACAAAGTGGCAAAGGAGCAATAGGATAAGGAAAATGAGTTAAGTAAATGTGCATTAAGGATTGTATAGGTGTTAAAAGTCCGAGAAGGAGAATTCACAATCCAAAATGTAATGGAATTCATGTTAAATAGAAAAATTAACATCATGCCATGGTTAGAATGTTAAAAGAAAGTGAAAGAAAATCAGAAGAGAAGTTTTGAAAGGTTAGGTTGGTTAGAATTGAAAAAGAGTTTAGGGAGTTAACATTATTGAGTTAGTAAAAAGTGGGTTAAAGTAAGTGGCATAATGAAAATATTCCAAGTAACAAGTATTCACAGTTAGAAGCTAAAAGTAACTCATATCCAAATAAGAAAAACAGGTTGATGATGATTCAAATAGATATAGAAATAGCAAAAATTGGAATCAAACATTAAAAATGCAAATTAAGAACCAGGAAATCAAAAAGAATAAGAAAGCTTGCCTTGGCATTCATGAATTGTTTTGGTTAAATCTAAGGGAAGCACAGTTGAAAATGCCAAAATCAAGACATGAATGGAAACATTTTACAAAAATTTGGGCAGCATTCTGGCTAAAATTGGATTGTCCCAGAAAATAAACAACAACAGAATAGTTCATATGAATCAAAAATACAGCTGCAATTACATATAAGGAATAAGAACATGAAAAATCAGAGTAAAGAGCAGCATGAAACAAGAAATTACAGCATATGAACAAAACTAACATCACAGCAACAGCAGAATTGCAAAAATAATGAAACAAGAAACACGAACAGCGCAATTAAACAACCTAAAATCCACTACAACATGCATATCTAACTAGCCTAATGACGAACATAAACAGAAAAAATATGAATTAACTACGAAGGATAGAAGGGTGGCGTTCGTCGGAACCTGGTAGGCGTAAAAAAGAGAGTGGGGCAGAGAGGTGGCTGGGGATGACGGCGGTGGCGTCCAGCACGGCGGAAGAGGGTGCCGCGGCGGCGGTGGCTGCTGTTCGGAGGAAGGGAGGGAAAGGTAGGGGTAATAGGGGTAAGGGGTAATAGGGGAAGGGAGGGGGGCGTGTGGGTGGCGCTGGGCAGTGGTGACGGGCCAGCGGTGGTGGGTGGTGGTCGCGGAGGGGGGCAGTGGCGTTAGGGGGGAAAGAAGAAGGAAGAAGAAGAAAGAAGGAGGAAGGAGGAAGGGGGGTGGGTGGCGGCGGCGTCTGGGTGGTCGGCGGCGTGATGGTGGTTTGGTGGTGGTGGTGTGATTGGAGAAGAAGAGAGGGAAGAGAGGGGTTTGGGGGGGCGCGACTGGTAGGGTTCGCGTGACTGGGGGGTTATAAATTTGAATCCACGCGATCGCGTGGGGCACGCGGTCACGTGGTTGGGCTGAAATGGTGATTGACGCGATCGCGTCAGTGGCGCAATCGCATGGAATAGCTAAAAGAGTGAATGACGCGATCACATAAGGCAGGCGATCGCGTCGATGGAAATTGTGCTAAACGTACGATTCCAGCATCATTTCAGCGCAACTCTCTGTCTCCTTTTGGGGTGTTGCCCAATCCATGCGACGCGATCGCGTCGCTCACGCTATCGCGTGGGATTGAGGTTGTGCAAGTGACGCGATCGCATCTGGGACGTGATCGCGTGGGTCATTTGTGCAAAACGCACAATGGCCGCACGATTCCAGCCTAACTTTCTGGATGTTGGATCTTTACGCCGATCTCCAGGGCACGCGGCCGCGTGGATGACGCGGTAGCGTGGGAAGTGTTTTTTGCAACTTGACGCGATCGCATGAATGATGCGGTCGCGTCGCGCACCCCTTTTTTTTGTTATGCAGTATGCAGAATGCAATGATTAATATGAATGCGATGCAAAACTCCAGGTTCAATATAATAAAATAAAATAAAACTTGAAAGCGAATAAAACTAAATAAAAATTGAAGAAGGAACGATCAATACATGGTGGGTTGTCTCCCACCTAGCACTTTTAGTTAAAGTCCTTAAGTTGGACGTTGGATGAGCTTCCTATTATGGCGGCTTATGCTTAAATTCATCCATAAATCTCCACCAATGCTTGGAATGCCAATAGCCTCCGGAGTCCCAAACTAGGCATGTGAAGCTTCTGAGCAGCTTCAAACAAATTGTCAGGCTCCCGGGGTGACGAATGTCAGCATAGATTCTAGGATCCCAAACTTTGCTTTTAAATCCGCCTTCGTCTTGATCTATACTTTTCCATCTGGGCGGTTTAGAAATTAGATTCTCACCAGGATAACCAAACGTTTTCCGAGATCCATCCGATTGATCATGGTGCCAATCCGTGCACTTCGAGTTGAAGCGTGGAACCTTATTGAACTTCGTGCACCAGCTCTGGGTACGAGCTATTTTCCTTTTACTCTTAAAGCCGCAGAGAACTCTAAGCTAGCCATCTGTTTCAAGCAAACCATATTCAAGTGGAAAAATACAGTTAAAGGTTAAGGATTGTACCCACTTGAAACTTGTATTGGGTGGTAATGGTCTTGGGATAGGTGGTTCCAGTGGTTCTGTGAGTTCTACTCCCTTGTGCTCTTCTGTGAATTTCTCCACTTCCTTGCAGGATTCTTCAAATGTATCCATGTCCTAATCAAAGCCATCTATGTCTTCCTCATCACTTAAGTCATAAACTGGAGGTTGAGAGAAATCTACCTCCGTATCATCTTCGTAGTCACTTGGGGAAGATCCTTCGATCTCAGAGAATTCACTTGCGGATGCAAGTTCATTGCTAGGAGAACTTGACTTGAGATTATCATCATCAAGGAAACTTGCTTCTTGGGTTATTCTATCTAGTTCTTTATGAAAGACTTGCTCTGAGGATTGCGCACAATCCTCCTTAGCATCAATTGTAACATCCTTGACAGAATGCTCCACAACTCTGGATTCCCATGGAGGTTCAGCGTCTCCTAAGTCTTCAACCAACTCTTCTTCTTCAATAATGACAGCTTCCTCTACTTGTTCCAGTACGAAACCATGCTCTGTCTTGCCTACTGGAGTTTCTAGTATCTCCTTCATGCTACGCTCTTCATTAGATTGTCCACATGGGGCTGTGGGATGTCCTTGAATGTTCGAACGTCTAGAAGATAATTGACTTACTGCTTGCTCCAGTTGATGAAGGGTTGTTTGAAGTCAATTTACTGTTTCCTTGAGGCGAACCTCTAATTCTCGGGGTGATAGATTTGGATACGGTACAAGGAGAAGTGGTGGTGTTTGGGAGTAATTGGATTGGAATCGGGGTAAATGCAGATCATACGGTGGTGAATGGTGAAAAGGAGCTTGTGAGTGTGGTGGTTCGAAGTTGTGTTGAGAGGATGGTCTATAAGCACAGGGTGGGGCTTGTTGGTAATTACAAGGTTGTCCACCACGTCTATTTGCTTCGTATGCATTGTAGAATGGTCTTTGTCCATGATATCTTGGAGGGTTTGTTTCCAAAAGGGTTGATCAGATCCTCTTGGCTCCATCCATCTTTGATTGCTCTGACTTGATGCATGTTCCTGTTATAACTTCCATTCCTTTCAATAACATTAGAACCAAACTCAAAGTGATAGGGGTGAGAATTCATAGTAGCTAAAAAGAAATAAATAGGGGAAAACTAAAGACAAACAAACAAGTAAAAGAAAAATATTTACAATAACCAATAATAAGGCACACGATTGCAGTTCCACGGCAACGACGCCATTTTAATGAGAGAACTTTTGCGTGGTCTAGAAAATTGCAGATAAATCCTCGTTGCAACTATAGTTCCTAAACCAACAAAAGTCCTTTCATACAAACGTTTTGGTTGTCACAAGTAACAAACCCCTAAATAAATTGATAACCGAAGTATTCAAACCTCGGGTCGACTTCTCAAGGAACTGCAGGGAAGTATGTTCTTATTATTGGTTATGGAGATTGTAAATTGAGGTTTTGAGAATGAGGAGTGAATAGTTTAATTAGCAAATAAAGTAAATGAAGAAAAAGCAATTTAAATGGCAAGTAAAATAAATAATTGACTGTAAATAAACTTTTGGCAAGGTATGAGAAATTGGAGGTCCTATCCTAGTTATCCTTATCAATGATGATGAGAATTGAATCTTAATTCCACTTTGTTAACCTTTACTAAGATAAAGGAAGGTCAAGGGATTAATTGGTTTGATTTTTGAATCCTATTTATTTCCTAAGAAAAGATTGGGATTATTGAAGTTCAAATTTAATTAACAAAGATAACAATTATCATTCATGTTTGAGTTTGATAACTCCTGAGTTACTGATTTCTTAACCAAGACCGAAAGGAAAAAAGTAAATCTACTAGAATAAAAATGCCTTCAGATGGGAATAACAATAATGTAAATAAAAGAAAAGCAATAATAAACTGAAATACCTCAAATAACATTAATTCAAAAGAGTAATCTGTAACATGGAAGAATTCATAAATTAAATTGCAACATCAAATAACCAACTAAAGTAATGGAATGAATAAAAAGTGAAAGGGAAGCTTAAAGTAGAGGAACATTGAACCTGGGATCGAGAGTCACTCCTAAAACTAAGAGAAATCCTAAATCCTAATCCTAAAGAGAGAAGAGAGAGGAGAGAACCTCTCTCTAAACTAAATCTAAATCATCAAAACTAACTAAAGTTGAGTCTCTCTTCGAATGGATGCATTCCTCCACTTCATAACCTCTGGTCTATACCTTCTGGACTTGGATTTGCGCCAAAAAGGGCTTCAGAATTCGCTGGGAGCGTTTTCTGCAATTTCTGGTGCGTGGCCTCTATCACGCATCCGCATGGGTCACGCGGTCGCGTCATTCGGAGTTTTTCTTGGCATGCGGTCGCGTCAGTCATGCGGCCGCGTCATATGTATTTTGCTCGAGGCGCGCGGTTGCATCAGTCATGCGGCCGCGTTGCTGCTTCTTCGCGCTTGGCATGCGTCCGCGTCGCCCATGCAATCGCGTGGATGCCAGTTTCTCCAAAAACTCTGTTTTGTGTTTTCCTTCCATTTTTATATATTTCCTTTCCATCCTTTAAGTCATTCCTGCCTTAGAAGATCTGAAACTACTCAACACACGAATCACGACATCGAATGGAAATAAAGGTAATTAAAATAATTAATTTTAAAGCATAGGAAACATGTTTTTCACATACATCACATAATAAGGAAGGGAAAGTAAAACCATGCAATTAATATGAATAAGTGGGTGAAGGATTGAATAAATCACTCATATTAAGTACAAAATATATCATAAAATATGGGTTTATCAATGTGCTATTTTACTAATCAGAGGTTTTCCAAAATGGTTTTTTTTTAGTTTGATAAACAGGAAATTAAATTGGAGAATTTATGTAATTTAAATAAAATCTCGACCAGGAGAAGATTAATCGGAAGTTCTATCTTTGTTGGAATTTTCTCAAGATCAATCAATAATTAGAAGTTGTTTCCACTTAGTTAACCCTCAACGAATGAGGGAAAGTCAAGTTAAAAGTCAACTTCTATTCACAAGTCCTTGGGAAGGATTAGAGTTAGTGACTGATAAACCCTGATCTTATGGGTATAACTCTCATCCTAATGCATATAAATCTAATGGATGTGGTGACCTTTATTGTGATTATCAACAACCACCACCATATGCCTATGAACCACCCCCTCAACATGACTTTGAACCACCTTACTCACAAGCCCCATACCACCAAACACCCCCATATGACCCCAATCCTTATCCACCATATCAACCACCTTATGAACCATATGAACCACACATGGAACCACCACAATTCCAACACAACTACTCTCAAGAACCACCTCGATATACACCTCTACACCCTTACCAAGGTGAACCAACTTCCAATCATGAAACCTTCCTCCCAAAAAATGAACCTTCTCTTCCACCATCACCTCCCGATGAAGCCCCCATGCATGAATTGAGAGATCTTGAATCTCATATCTTAAGGCGACAAGAGGAGGATGAAAAGAAGTTTAAAGAGCTAGGAGCCAAGATGGTTATCCTAGTGGAAGCCGTTAGCAATATGGCCTCCTCCCGACTAAGCCTAAGCAACCAAGGCACTCCCATTGACGAATATGGAGAAGCAATTAAGGAGCCTAGTGAGGGAGTGAGTTTAGAGCTTCAAGGTGAAGAAGAGGAGTTGAAGCAAGGAGTGCAACAAGAGGAGGAAGTTGAGACAATTGAAAAGGAAGAAGTGGTTGAGGACCTAGGAGATGTTGGAAGTCCATGGGAATGTAACATTATAGAGCCCTCTTCCAAGATGCTTGATGTTGATGTTGAGGAGGGTGTACAACCACCAAAGCATATTATGATTGAAGACTTTGAAGAGGTTGATCAAGAGATGGATTCAATCATTGAGGAGTTCCTATCTACAATTGAATCCTCTCCCATTCGGCTTGAAATTGAGATCAAGGAAGAAGATGCACAACCTCCCATGCCCTTGGTGAGTAATGAAGAAGAACTTGAATTGGAAGCAAGTCACCAAGAGGAAGAGGTTGAAGTGGAGGAAAGTTGCAAAGAGGTGGAGATAATCAGGGAAGAGCACAAGGGAGTGGAACATGCAAGATCATTAGGACCATCCCTTCCTAAATCTCCATCCAATACAACATTTAAGTGGGTAAAATTCTTATCCCTAAGCTTTAATTTCTCACTTGAATATTGTTTGCTTGAGATGGATGGGCAACTTAGAGCTCTTTGTGGAGTCAAGAGTAGGAGAGAATTGGTTAATGGGTGGAAATACCATTCAAGGTTTCTTATGGTTGGAAACTCAAGGTCTAAGTGCAATGGTTGGTATAGTCCTCAACTAAAGGGGTCGAGGAAGATGCTTGGGTGTTTATTTGAGAATTCAGATCACTTCTCACCCAATAGAAATTGTGATGATCAACTTGAAGATGGGTGTAGAAACAAGATTTGGGATCCGGGAATATATGAAGACCAATTTTGGAAGCCCTTAGCTTGTGTGGAACTTCATCAAAACTTGGTGCCATTGATCTTGAATTTTGGAGCTTACTTGAAGTCCAAGCATTGGTGGAAGTTCCAAGATGAATTCAAGCACAAGCCACCATAACAAGGAGCTTCCCAAATGTCCAACTTAAGGACTTAAACTAAAAGTGCTAGGTGGGAGACACCCCACCATGATAAATTCTTTTCATTTTTTCCTTTTGTACATATTGGTAATTAGTTTAATTTCATGTTTTGTTTTGTTTGTTGAGTTTACTTGGTAGTTTAGTAGATCAAATAAGGTTTTATGGTGTTTTGGTAGCTGTTTGGAGGTTTGGAATGCTTGGTTTAGTGCAAGTACTTGGAAAAATTTTGAAAAATAGAGCACCAACCCGCGCGTGCGCGCACATGGCGCGTACGCGCGCCTCAAGCATTTTCGATCATCCACGCGGACGCGCCATGTACGCGTATGCGTGGATGCAAAGATTTCACCTCCAAGCCAAATTCCAAAGAGTTGTGCCTAACTTGCGCCTACTTTGTGCGCGAGGCACAAACCAACTCGTGCGTACGCGTCCATGAGCCAACCTGCGAATCGACGCATGGGCGTGCATGACGCGTCCACACCGGTTCAAAAAAAATTTCTTCCATTTCCTTTTATTGCATTTGCTTATTTTCATTTATTGCGTTTTAATTTTGTTTTTATAGCTTGTTCTTATCTTCTTTTCTAAGTTTCTTATTTTAATAATGGTGTTGAATGCTTTTACTCAATTGTTGAGAATTTCTTGGTTAATCTTGGTGCTTCTTGACTTGTTTGATATTGTTGGGTGATGAAACTTTTAAATCAATGCTTAATCTTGTATGACTCTTATATTCTTTGTGCATTGATATGAACTTGCATGTCTTTCATGACCTACTCTTTCTATTTGAACTTGATGCTTTTGAGTGCTCTTCATGCTTTAACTTGTTCTTGTATCAAGTATTAGATAATATGCCTTAGCTTATATTATTTTCTCACTTACATGCGTAGCTAACATGTAGTGAGAACCTTACTCTTACTTGGCATTAGCCCCTGCCTATGTTCTAATTGCTTTCATGTCTTTGTTATAGGCTTAATTCTCTTTCTTTTTCTTTTCTTTTAGGTTGGCCACCAAGAAGGAAAGGAATGAAAAAAGCTTCTAATGGGGCAACAAACAAGTCCACCTGCACAACCTTTTGGAGGAACTCATTAATTGTAGCAACCCGTCCACCTTGCTCTTCTTTGCATGCACCGAGGACGGTGCAAATTTCTAAGTGTAGGGAGGTCGTCCAACCGACATCCATGGGTAACAACTTCCTTTTTCAACACCAAATTCTTAATTTTTGTCCTTGTTAGTTAGTTGTTGCATTGCATGATAGGTTGCATGCTAGTTAGAAATTGTACATATTTTACCACTTCTTTTTATGTTAGGACTACTTGGTTAGGGTGATGATTTCTTTTCCAAGAAACTATTTTTAGGGCACCCTACCAATTTGGAAAAAAAAATTTGTGTTGAACTTGCTTGAAGAATGTATTTTGGAACATGGTTTTTGAGCTAAGAACACAAGCATGTGAGTTTTGAGCCCAATTGTGTGGTTACATCTTATAACCACTTATTTTCATTCTTGTGTGCATTGTTCTCTTTCTATGATTGTAATCTTTGATTTGTTTGATTCTTTATGTCCATTATTTCATGTATACATGCATTTATATGATTGAGGCCATCATTTCATTTAGCTCACTTACCCAAATAGCCTACCCTTCATCAACCATTGTTAGCTAAATTTGAGCCTATTGAACCCCTTTTGTTCTTAATGTTAGCACAGTACTACTCCTAAGTGAAAAATAATAAACGTCCTTAATTTGGATCTTTGAGGCTAGTGAGGGTGTGTATCATTTGGATATGGGAACCTTAGGACATTGGTTGAAGTAAAAGTGTATTTTTTATTTTTGTTGAAAATCATGGGATTGGGTACATGCTTATGCATTAAATATGTAAAACCATATGCATTGATACGTTTGTATATACTTTAAAAAAATGTGTGTGAAAAAAATTATATATATATATATATATATATATATATAAAGAAAAAAAAGGAGAAAAAGAAATAAAAAGGGGACAAAAAGGCCCCAAAGTAAAGTTCAATAAAAATCAATGCATATGGAATGTGAATTAAAGAGAATGCATGAGTATGTGAAAAAGTGGGAATCATGGGTAGCTAGGTACTATATTAGAATTTTATAGGTTGTTGTATGTGTTTAGTGAGAGCTTAGGCTAATCAAAGATACAAATTTCAAGCTCACTTGACCATATGCATCCCTACCTTGACCCTAGCCCCATTACAACCTATGAATAAGTCCTCATGATGAATGTATGCATGCATTGAATAATTGTTGATTGCTAGATGAAAGACAAATCTTAGAAAGCATGAGTAGAAGAGAATTGAGAGAATCGACCCTATACACTTGAGCGATTAGAGCGGATACACTTCCGGTGAGGGTTCGATGCTCAATTCCTTGTTCCCGGCTTTCATGAGCTTTCTTCTCGCAAGTCTATTTGAACTTCATTTTGATATTTGAATTGGTAGGATTCATGAATCATAATATGATCTTAGCCCAACTTGTGCATATGTGTTCTTGGGGATTGATTTACTTTTGACCAAGTAGGTAGAATCATATTGCATTTAGTTGCATGTATGTAGATAGGTGCATATAGTTTATTTGCATTGAATAAATGTTCATACCCTTTTCTTGTCCTTCTTTATTCTTAGCATGAGGACATGCTTGGTTTAAGTGTGGGGAGATTTGATAAACCCCGATTTTGTGGTTTATCTTGTGCTTAATTTGGGGGATTTTATCACCTTTTCTCACATTTATTCAATGAAATAGCATGGTTTTGCAATTCTCCCTTGAGTTGTGCTTAAGTGTAAAAACATGCTTTTAGGCCCTTAAATTGGTGATTTTAATCCACCTTAATTCCATTCGATGCCTTGATGTGTTTGTTGAGTGATTTCAGGTTCATAAGGCAAGTATTGGATGGAAGAAGTGAGGAGAAAAGCATGCAAAGTGGGAGAACTCGTGAAGAAATGAAGGAACCGTAAAGCTGTCAAGCCTGACCTCTTCGCACTCAATCGACCATAACTTGAGCTACAGAGGTCCAAATGAGACGGTTTCTTGTTGCTACTACTCTATTCTTCTTAGTTCTCTTGTCAATTTTACTTTTATGTCTCTTTTTATGTTCATGAGCCCTTTGTTGGATTTGGATCTTTTCTTTAATGAAATTTAATGTTTGATGTTCTTTTATTGATGATTTGAGTTGTTGATTTACTTTTCTTGCAATTGGTAGTTGGTAGATTTTATTATTCTTGCACATTTACCATGCTTTCCCTTTGTACCCACCAAGTGTTTGACAAAATGCTTGGTTGGGCTTTAGAGTAGATTTTGAGCATTCTTGACTTGGAAAGAGTAATTGGGCAATCTTGAGTCATGAAAACCCAACTTATGTTGGTGATTTAGAGTTGTTAGCTAATATTGTTTCCATTGATGCTAATCTTTTGCTAATTTAATTAGTGAGTTGATTAGGACTTTTGGAATATTGTTTCCATTGACGCTAATCTTTTGCTAACTAAATTAGTGAGTTGATTAGGACTTTTGGATTGAGATTAGCTAGTCTTATTAGACTTTCTCTCATGGAAGATAATATGATACCTTCTTCCAATGTTGGAGATGACGTAATACGATAAATTCTTGTTATTATTGTAGTATGATTGATTAGTCTTGTTTGACTTTCTCCCTATTTGTTGGAGTTGACTAAATAAGATGAATTGATCATTGCATGACTAGGATAGAAAGCCTATGATCTCAATCTTTGCCATGAATGTCTCTCTTTATTAATTGCTTTCTTTAATTGCTCTCTTTACTTTTTTTGTCATTAATTTTATTGCCCTCTCATCAATCAAAACCCCCTTTACCCCTTCATAGCCAATAATCATTCATTTCGTTGCAATTCCTTGTGAGACGACCCGGAGTCTAAATACTCCGGTTAATTTTCATTTGGGGTTTATGCTTGTGACAACTCAAATTTTTTATGTGAGAATTATTTATTGGTATAGAACTATACTTGCAACGAGATTTCAATTGTGAAATTCTATATCAACAAGAATTCGTTCATCAGTGACTAACAAGCTAACCAACAACGAACCAATTATAATTGAACTCTTGAGTATTCCAACTCAAGGTTCTCCTTTTAATCAACTCCCAATCAAGTTGGGAAACTACTCCATTATCATAAATGTAGACTTTACAAAATAAAAAGGGGAAATAAAAAGAGACATGATAAACGATAATCATAGAGATCAATTAAAATAAAAATAGTCTTGCATTAATGAACTCTAAAAGTAATCCAATGTTAACTCTGGACAGATTAAGGATATGAAAGAGTAAGTAAAAAGTAAGTAAACAAACTAGAATGACCAAGTCCGGAGGTAGACCCTTCTCAATAACCGAAGCCAAAATCTTCAAATCCTCAATTATGAGTATATAGAAAAAAACCTAGGGGAAGAGTGAAAATCAGAAAAAAAACTAAAAATTATGCGGAATGAATGTCGTCCTTTGTCTCTGCATGTTCCCTGGCTCTAATCTGCATTTCTGGGCCGAAAACTGGGTTAGAACGTGGCCCAGATCTCACGCCAGCGACTTCTGTAAATTCTGCAGATCGCGCACGCCACGCGACCGCGTCGTTTACGCGTTCGCGTCATCCAGCATTTTTCCGTGCCACGTGTGCGCGTTGTCCACGCATTCGCGTCACTTGTGCAGCTTCCAATCCACGCGGTCGCATCAGGCACGCGAGCGCGTCACTGAGATTTTCTCCAATTCACGCGGTCGTGTGAGCCATGCGCACGCGTCACTTCTCGCTGGTCATCTCTTCAACTTCTTGTGTTCCTTCCATCTTTGCAAGCTTCCTCTTCATTCTCTAAGCCATTCCTGCCCTATGAAACCTGAAACACTTAACACACATATCACGGCATCGAATGGTATAAAGGAGGATAAAATAAAAAAATATACAATTAAAAGATCTTTAGGAAGCAAGTTTTCAATCATAGAACATTTTTAGGAAGGATTTGTAAATACATTCAAATCATATGAATAAGTGGGTGAAGACTTGATAAAACCACACAATTAAACACAATATAAATCATAAAATAGTGGTTTATCAACCTCCCCACACTTAAACATTAGCATGTCCTCATGCTTTAGTTGAAGGAGATAAATATGAATGAATAGGGACATGTAAGACTCATGCAATGCAATGCAACCTATATATATGAATGCAACTATATGATTTTGTCTATCTGATTAAAAATAAATAAGTTCTCTAAGACAGAGCATAGAACAAATTCCACTAATTCAAATCATACAGTAAAAGCAAGTAAATTTGTAAGAAGACAGCTCGTGAAAGCAGGGGACATAGAATCAAGCATTGAACCCTCACTGATGATGTGTGTGTACTTTAATCTCTCTAGTGTATAGGGTAATCACTCTATCCTTCTCTAATCATGCTTTCTAATTTTTGTTCTTCTCCTAACCAATCAACAACATTTAATGTACCAATGCAAACATCAGGAGGTCTTTTCAGGGTTGTAATGGGGCTAAGGTAAGGATGAAGGTATATATGGCTAAGTGAGCTTATAAATTGAATCTTTAATTAACCCAAGCTTTCATCTAATCATATATGTGTATTCTATATAATTTCAAATTTCATACCTAGCTACCCAGAATTTCCTTTTCACATTCCATACTCGTGTATTAACTTTTTCTCTTACTTGTATCACATATGCATTGATTTTTTTTTTGAACATGAAAATAAACATAGCTTATCAATGCACATGGATTTTTAATTTTTATAGTTTCACATGAGTAGGTACCCAAATTCCCATTATATTATCATGACACATTCCCTTATTAACCTTTGTTCCCACAATCTTTCCAAACTCAATTAACACACAATTTCTATCTTAAGCTAACCAAAGAT
This sequence comes from Arachis ipaensis, assembly GCF_059453495.1. Lineage (NCBI taxonomy): Eukaryota > Viridiplantae > Streptophyta > Magnoliopsida > Fabales > Fabaceae > Arachis > Arachis ipaensis. Next base: position 81,881,892 of record NC_142441.1, on the reverse strand, counting down.
TCAATAGGGGTATTTAATTATTTTTCTGCTCAAGGCTAGTAAAATGGGGTTAAAACGGCTCAAAGTGGCTAACAAAGGTAATTAAAAGGGTAGGCTTATTTGGGATAAGTGAGCTAAACAAATAATGGCCTCAATCATATGCATGCATATAACACATTAACATTGGACATATAGGATAAAACAAATTTTAAATTACAATCATAGAGAAGTAAACACACAAGAAAAAATATTTATGGTTAAATAATGTAACCATGTACTTAGGCTCAAAATCTCACGGGTTGTGTATTCTTAGCTTTTTAAACTATGTTCCAAATAAAACTTCAAACAAATTTAACATAAAAATTTTGATTTAAATTAGTGAAATTTTTCAAAATTAGGGTCTTAGGAGAAACTTATTATTTTTTTTCAATCAAGTAGAACATGCATGCAATTAACCTATTACTATGCAATCTATCCTATTTTACAAAAGAAAAACTAACTAAATATCCTATTTTATTGGTGTTAAGGAAGAGAAATTACCTCCGAAAGTCAGGTACTGACCGACCTCCCCACACTTAAGGCTTTGCACCGTCCTCAGTGCCATCTGTCAGGAACAAAGGGGGGCTGGTAGCAGTATCTCCACAGTCGGGACCGTCATGGCTCCCTGTGCTGGTAAAGAAAGTGGAGTCTGGAGTGCCAGGGTCTTTGTCAGGTCTGTGGTTGCCTGTGAGTAGCTCCTTGAGGTAATCGAATCGGCGCTGGTTGCGGCGCTCTCGTAGCTTCGCTTTCTGGTCTTACCGGTCCAACCTCTCCAGTATTTGATGCAGCAGCTGACTTGTTGAAGGTGCTTGTGGTGTTGAAGGAGGAATGTCTGCAGAACGGTGGTGGTGGCCTGAGATATTTTCCATTTGGGACGTACTGATCATCCCGTGGAAGCATAGCTTTGGTGTCCCCAGCTCTGTAGGAGACTCCAGCTGCTGAGACGAGATCTGAAACCAAGGCGGGGAAAGGTAAGTTGCCCGCAATCTGTACGTGTCCCATAGCATTTCGGATGTGTCTTGGTAGAGTCAGAGGCTGGTCTGTGAGGATGCACCATAGTAGAATGGCCATGTCTGCAGTGAAGGAGGACTCATGAGTGCGCGAACGATGGTATTCAAAAATCCAAGGTAAGTGCTAAAGCCAATATTCCCTTAGGGCGGGAACGATGGTATCCAAAAATCCATCTGCTGCCAGGTTGTGCAATAACTCTGAGAACAGCGTCCCAGTCAAATTTGTACGTCTAGCGCTTGAGTGCGGCCTCTTGAAATGCGTCCAGTCCTTCTGGAGCAGGGGGAAGATCTAGAGCTCATTGAATGGCCTCTTCTATAATGGGGACTTGCTTCTGCGGACATAGACAGACTGCAGGGTTGGCAGGTGGAAATTAGAGTAGAACTCGACTACCCAGGAAAGATTAACCTGTCGTGCCCCTCTTTTTTTTTATGCAATATGCAAATGCAGATGCAAACTATAGGCACTGGTACTGAGAAGAGTTATTGAAAAAGGAAATTAAGGAGAGGGGGAGGAACGATCATACCATGGTGGGTTGTCTCCCACCCAGCACTTTGCTTTAACGTCCTTAAGTTGGACGCTCCACTAGCTCAGTCTTCTACTGTGGGTGGATCTTCCAAGAGGAAGATCTCTAGCTCCTTGTTTTTCGCCATCTTTTCACCATGAAATAACTTCAAGCAATGTCCATTTACCTTTATAAGTTCGGAACTTGAAGGATGGCTCAAGTGAAAGACTCCGTATGGCTCCGCCCTCTCTACTCGATAGGGACCATCCCATCTGGATCTCAGCTTACCTGGCATGAGCCACAATCTGGAGTTGTAAAGGAGGACTAAGTCTCCAGGTTGAAACTCTCTTCTCTTGATGTTTTTATCATGCACAGCTTTCACCTTCTCTTTATACAGCCTGGAGTTTTCAAAGCTTCTAGGCGAAGGTTCTCTAATTCTTGCAGTTGCAACTTCCGTTCAGCTCTGACTTTCTCATAGTCCATGTTGATCTCTCTCACCGTCCAGAATGCTTTGTGTTCTATCTCTACTGAGAGGTGACAAGCTTTTCCATAAACCAAGCGGAAGGGACTCATTCCTATAGGTGTCTTGTATGCAGTCCGATATGCCCAAAGCGCGTCTTGTAGCCTGGCGCTCCAGTCCTTCCTATGAGGCTTGACTATTTTCTCCAGGATACGCTTTATTTCTCTATTTGATACTTCCGCTTGTCCATTAGCCTGCGGGTGGTATGCTGTGGCTACTTTGTGAATAACGCCATGCTTCTTCAATAGGGTGCTCAGTCTCCTGTTACAGAAATGGGTACCTTGATCGCTCACGATTGCTCATGGTGATCCAAAGCGACAGATAATATGGTTTCTAACAAAAGAGACAACAGTGTTAGCATCATCGGCACGGGTAGGAATTGCTTCCACCCATTTAGAAACACAATCCATAGCTAATAATATGTATGTAAAACCGCTTGAGTTTGGAAACGGTCCCATGAAGTCAATTCCCTAAACATCAAAAATCTCACAGAACAACATAATTTGTTGGGGCATCTCATCCTTCTTGGATATGTTACCAAACCTTTGGCATGGGAACAAGATTTACAAAAAGCAGTAGCATCTTTAAAAAGAGTGGGCTACCAGAATCCACAGTCTAGGATTTTTTTAGTTGTCCTTTGAGGACCAAAATGTCCACCACTCTCAGATGAGTGGCAGGCCTCTAAAATGGACTGGAATTCTGATTGAGGCACACATCTTCTAATTATCTGGTCAGCACCATACCTCCACAGATAGGGGTCATCCCATATATAATATTTGGACTCGCTTTTCAGCTTGTCCCTCTCGTGCTTAGTAAAATTTGGAGGGAAAGTATGGCTAACTAGATAATTGGCTACAGGTGCATACCAAGGAACTACTTCAGATATTGCATGCAAGCTGTCAAAAGGAAAAGCATCATTGATAGGAGTGGAGTCATCCTTAATGTGCTCAAGGCGACTCAAGTGGTCTGCTAATAAATTCTAAGAACCACTCCTATCCTTAATTTCTAAATCAAATTCTTGTAGCAGCAATATCCATCGTATTAGCCTTGGTTTGGACTCTTTTTTTGCTAATAAATACTTTAGAGCTACATGGTCTGAGTACACTACCACCTTAGTACCAAGTAAATAGGCTCGGAATTTATCCAGAGCAAAAATAATTTCCAAAAGCTCTTTCTCAGTAGTAGTATAATTAGACTGAGTAGCATCTAATATCTTGGAAGGATAAGCAATTACAAAAGGATCCTTACCTACATGGTGGGCTAGCGCTGCTCCCACAGCATGGTTGGAAGCATCACACATAATCTCAAAGGGCTGGCTCCAGTCTGGTCCTCCCATAATTGGAGCTTGAGTTAAGGCGGTCTTCAGCTTGTCGAACGCCACTATACAATCCTCACTGAACTCGAACTCAATATCTTTCTGCAGAAGTCTGGATAAGGGCAGTGCTACCTTACTGAAGTCCTTGATGAACCGCCGGTAGAAACCTGCATGGCCAAGGAACGAACGAACTTCCCTCACGGAGGAGGGGTAAGGCAGACTAGAGATGACATTTACCTTTGCCGGATCTACAGAAATACCAGTGTTAGAGACAACATGTCCTAGTACAATACCTTGTTTGACCATAAAATGGCACTTTTCAAAATTTAAAACAAGGTTTGAACTAACACACCTGTCTAACACTCTAGATAGACTATCCAAGCAAAGATTAAAGAAATCACCATATACGCTAAAATTATCCATAAAAACCTCCATACAGTTCTCAATAAGATCAGAAAAAAGACTCATCATACACCTTTGGAAAGTAGCTGGTGCATTGCACAAGCCAAAGGGCATTCTCTTATAAGCATAAGTCCCAAAAGGACATGTAAAAGTAGTCTTTTCTTGATCTTCAAGAGCTATATGAATCTGGAAATAGCTTGTGTAACCATCTAAAAAGCAATAATGTGATTTACCTGACAGGCGATCCAGCATTTGATCAATGAATGGCAGGGAATAGTGATCCTTACGAGTGGCCTGGTTGAGGCGCCTGTAATCAATGCAAACCCTCCAGGCATTCTGTACTCTGGTTGCTATGAGCTCTCCATGCTCATTCTTCACTGTAGTGAATCCAGACTTCTTGGGCACCACTTGTACTGGGCTTACCCATTCACTGTCTGAGATGGGGTAGATGATATCTGCCTCAAGTAGTCTGGTCACTTCCTTTTTGACAACCTCTAAGATAGTGGGATTCAGTCTTCTCTGGCGTTGACAAACAGGCCTTGCTCCCTCTTCTAAAAATATTCTGTGCTTACAAACTTGAGGGTTGATGCCTACTATGTCTGCCAAGCTCCACCCAATTGCCTTCTTGTGTCTCCTCAGCACACTAAGTAACTGCTCCTCTTGTTGGGAAGTGAGTTCCCTTGCAATGATTACTGGGAGCTTCTGATCATCCTCAAGGTAAGCATACTTGAGGTGGGGTGGTAGAGGCTTTAATTCCAATTTCTGCTCCTAACTGGGCACTGGGTCTTCTGGAGCTAGTAAAAATGGCAAGGTGTCCTCATTGTGTTCAGTGGGTTTCCCCACACTTGGACCTTGCTCCATGTGCATCTCTTCTATCTCTTCCTGATGAACTGCAGCTACAGTCTCATCAATGCTATCGCATTGGAAGACAGAATGATCTTCCGGACGGTGCTTCATGGCTTCATTCAGATTGAAGCTTACTGCTCGGCCGTCTATTTCAAAAGAATAGGTTCCTGAAAAGGCATCCAGCTTGAACTTTGATGACGGCTTTCCTGAGTCATTTTGGGGCATCTCCAGGATATAAAAGTCAATGGGAAATGTGAGCCCCTTAATGCCCACCAGCACGTCCTCAGTAATTCCAACCACTGTAATAATACTCTTATCTGCTAACACAAAATGAGCTGCCGACCTTTTTAAAGGAGGGAGCCTCAAAGCATCATATATGGACAAAGGCATTATACTAACACACGCGCCTAAATTACACATGCAGTCAGAAAATATTACACCCCCAATGGTTAAGTTAACTATGCATAGTCCTGGGTCACTACATTTTTCAGGTATATCCCCCATTAAAGCAGATATGGAATGGTGCACGAAATCGTGATCGTTCCTTCCTTGGTAACGGAACTGAAAAATTAATACGCACGTTCAATAATCTTAGTTCTTTGTCACAACTTCGCACAACTAACCAGCAAGTGCACTGGGTCGTCCAAGTAATAATCCTTACGTGAGAAAGGGTCGATCCCACGGAGATTGTCGGCTTGAAGCAAGCTATGGTCATCTTGCAAATCTCAGTCAAGCAGATTCATATGGTTATGGATATTTAATAATTAAAATATAATTTAAAATATAAAACAGAATAGAGATACTTATGTAATTCATTGGTGAGAATTTCAGATAAGCGTATAGAGATGCTTTTGTTCTTTCTGAACCTCTGCTTTCCTACTGTCTTCATCCAATCCTTCATACTCCTTTCCATGGCAAGCTGTATGTTGGCCATCACCGTTGTCAATGGCTACTTCCCGTCCTCTCAGTGAAAATGGTCCAAAATGCACTGTCACTGCACGGCTAATCATCTGTCGATTTTCGATCCTGCTGGAATAGGATTCAGTAATCCTTTTGCGTCTGTCACTACACCTAGCACTCGCGAGTTTGAAGCTCGTCACAGCCATCCCTTCCCAGATCCTACTTGAAATACCGTAGACAAGATCTAGACTTTCCAGATCTCAAGAATGGCCGCCAATAATTCTAGCCTATACCACGAAGACTCTGATCTCACGATCAGGAGGCTAAGAAATATGCATTCAAGCTTGCTTTCATGTAGAACGGAAGTGTTTGTTAGGCACGCATTCATAAGTGAGAATGGTGATGAGCGTCACATAATCATCATATTCATCATGTTCTTGTGTGCGAATGAATATCTTAGAGAAGAAATAGGCTTGAATTGAATAGAAAAACAATAGTACTTTGCATTAATTCATGAAGAACAATAGAGCTCCACACCTTAATCTATGGTGTGTAGAAACTCTACCGTTGAAAATACATAAGTGATAAGGTCCAGGCATGGCCGAATGTCCAGCCTCCATGATCTAAGAACTAAACGTCCAGAGATGTAAATAAAGTAGTAAAAAGTCATATTTATACTAAACTAGTTACTAGGGTTTACAAAAATGAGTAAATGATGCAGAAATCCACTTTCGGGCCCACTTAGTGTGTGTTTGGACTGAGCATTGAAGCTTTCATGTGTAGAGGTCTTCCTTGGAGTTAAACACCAGTTTGTAACCTGTTTCTGGCGTTTAACTCTGCTTTGCAACCTATTTCTGGCATTTAACTCCAGAATAGGGCAGAGAGCTGGCATTGAACGCCAGTTTGCGTCATCTAAAATCGAGCAAAGTATGGACTATTATATATTGCTGGAAAGCCTTGGATGTCTATTTTCCAACGCAATTGAGAGCGCACCATTTGGACACCTGTAACTCCAGAAAATCTACTTTGAGTGCAGGGAGGTCAGAATACAGCAGCATCTGCAGTCCTTCTTCAGCCTCTGAATCTGATTTTTGCTCAAGTCCCTCAATTTCAGCCAGAAAATACCTGAAATCACAGAAAAACACACAAACTCATAGTAAAGTCCAGAAATGTGATTTTTATTTAAAAACTAATAAAAATATACTAAAAACTAATTAAATCATACTAAAAACTATGTAAAAATAATGCTAAAAAGCATATAAATTATCCGCTCATCACAACACCAAACTTAAATTATTGCTTGTCCCCAAGCAACTGAAAATCAAATAAGATAAAAAGAAGAGAATATACTATAAATTCCAAAATATCAATGAAACTTAGCTCCAATCAGATGAGCGGGACTAGTAGCTTTTTGCATCTTGAATAGTTTTGGCGTCTCACTTTATCCAATGAAGTTCAGAATGATTGGCATCAATAGGAACTTAGATTTTAGATAGTGTTATTGATTCTCCTAGTTCAGTATGTTGATTCTTGAACACAGCTACTTTATGAGTCTTGGCTGTGGCCCTAAGTCTGTTTTCCAGTATTACCACCGGATACATAAATGCCACAGACACATAACTGGGTGAACCTTTTCAGATTGTGACTCAGCTTTGCTAGAGTCCCCAGTTAGAGGTGTCCAGGGTTCTTAAGCAAACTCTTTTTTTTCTTTGGACCTTGACTTTAACCGCTCAGTTTCAAGCTTTTGGCTTGACACCTTCACGCCACAAGCACATGGTTAGGGACAGCTTGGTTTAGCCGCTTAGGCCAGGATTTTATTCCTTTGGGCCCTCCTATCCACTGATGCTCAAAGCCTTGGATCCTTTCTATTACCCTTGCCTTTTAGTTTAAAGGGTTACTGGCTTTTTGCTCTTGCCTTTTGGTTTAAAAAGCTCTTGGCTTTTTCTGCTTGCTTTTTTTCTTTTTCTTTCTTTTATATATATTTTTTTCGCCAATTTTCTTTTCTTTCTTTTTTTTTCGCAAGATTTTCTCTATTCACTGCTTTTTCTTGCTTCAAGAATCAATTTTATGATTTTTCAGATTATCAAATAACATTTTTCCTTTTTCATCATTCTTTTAAGAGCCAACAATTTTAACATTCATGAACAACAAATTCAAAAGACATATGCACTGTTCAAACATTCATTCAGAAAACAAAAAGTATTGTCACCACATCAAAATAATTAAACTAGTTTCAAGGATGAATTCGAAACCATGTACTTATTGTTCTTTTGTAATTAAAACATTTTTCATTTAAGAGAGGTGATGAATTCATAGGACATTCATAGCCTTAAGACATAGACACTTAGACACTAATGATCATATAATAAAGACACAAACATAAATAAAACATAAGGCATAGTAAACGAAAAACAGGAAAATAAGAAGGAGATTAAGGAACAGGTCCACCTTAGTGAGGGTGGCGTCTTCCTCTTCTTGAAGAACCAATGGTGCTCTTGAGCTCCTCTATGTCTCTTCCTTGTCTTTGTTGCTCCTATCCTTAGTTGCTCCAATAGTTGTGGGGAGGAAAATGTATCCCTTGAGGTATCTCAGAGATTTCATGGTGAGGAATTTCCTCATGCTCTTGTTGAGGTCCATGATCTCTTGTTTGTTCCATCCTTTTCTTAGCGATGGGCATGTCTTCTTCAATGAGGATGTCTCTGGCCTTAGGTGCCATAAATGGTTATGAAAAAACAAAAAGCAATGCTTTTACCACACCAAACTTAGAAGGTTTTCTCGTCCTCGAGCAAAAGAAGAAAGAAGTGAGTAGAAGAAGAAGAAAATGGAGGAGATGGAGGTGTGTGAACGGTTCGGTCAAGGGGTTTTAGGTGGTTATGATGTGTGAAAAGGAAGGAGTGATGGTTTGAATTTGAGTGGGTGGTTGTAGGTGGGTTGTATGATGGTTTTGGAGGAGTAATGGAGGTGATTGGTGGAGGTTAATTGAGGAAGAATGTTATGAAAAGGTGTGAAGAGGAGAGAAGAAGAGGTGGGGTATGTGGGGATCCTGTGGGGTCAAGGACTTAGCATCCCTGCTCCAAGTGGGCGTGCAAAACGCCCTCTGTATGCAATGCTGGCGTTTAACGCCAGATTGCTGCCTGTTTTTGGCGTTAAACGCCCAAATGTAGCCTGTTTCTGGCGTTTAACGCCAGGTTGATGCTTGTTTCTGGCGTTAAACGCCAGCTTGGTGCTTGTTTCTGGTGTTAAACGCCAGACAGATGCTTGTTTCTGGCGTTTAAACGTCAGAATGCTCTTCCTCCAGGGTGTGCTATTTTTAATGCTGTTTTTCATTATGTTTTTTTATTTTTCAGTAGTTTTTGTGACTCCACATAATCATCAACCTAAAAATACATAAAATAACAATAAAAAATAAATAGATATAATTAAATAACATTGGGTTACCTCCCAACAAGTGCTTCTTTAATGTCAATAGCTTGACAGTGAGCTCTCATGGAGCCTCACAGATGTTCAGAGCAATGTTGGGACCTCCCAACACCAAACTTAGAGTTTGAATGTGGGGGTTCAACACAAAACTTAGAGTTTGGTTGTGGCCTCCCAACACCAAACTTAGAGTTTGACTATGGGGGCTTTGGTTGACTCTGCAGTGAGAGAAGCTTTTCATGCTTACTCTCCATGGTTACAGAAGGAGATCCTTGAGTTTTAAACACAAGGTTGTCCTCATTCAGTTGAAGGACCAATTCTCCTCTGTCCACATCAATCACAGCTCTTGCTGTGGCTAGGAAGGGTCTTCCAAGGATGATGGATTCATCCTCATCCTTCCCAGTGTCTAGGATTATGAAATCAGCAGGGATGTAAAGGCCTTCAACCTTTACTAGCACGTCCTCTACTAGTCCATAAGCCTATTTTCTTGAGTTGTCTGCCATCTCTAATGAGATTCTGGCAGCTTGCACCTCAAAGATCCCAAGTTTCTCCATTACAGAGAATGGCATTAAGTTTATTCCTGACCCCAGGTCACACAGAGCCTTCTCAAAGGTCATGGTGCCTATGTTACAGGGAATTAGGAATTTACCAGGATCCTATTTCTTTTGAGGTAATTTATGCCTATCCAATGCATTCAGTTCATTGGTGAGCAAGGGAAGTTCATCTTCCCAAGTCTCATTACCAAATAATTTGGCATTCAGCTTCATGATTGCACCAAGGTATTTAGCAACTTGCTCTTCAGTAATGTCTTCATCCTCTTCAGAGGATGAATACTTATCAGAGCTCATAAAGGGCAAAAGGAGGTTCAATGGAATCTCTATGGTCTCTAGATGAGCCTTAGAGTCCTTTGGTTCCTCAAAGGGAAACTCCTTATTGGTCACTAAGCGTTCCAGGAGGTCTTCCTCACTAGGATTCACGTCCTCCTCCTCCTCTCTGGGTTCAGCCACACCAAGTAAGGTAATGGCCTTGCACTCTCTTTTTGGATTCTCTTCTGTATTGCTTGGGAGAGTACTAGGAGGAGTTTCAGTGACTCTTTTACACAGCTGGCCCACTTGTTCCTCCAAATTTCTAATGGAGGACCTTGTTTCATTCATAAAACTTAGAGTGGCCTTAGATAGATCAGAGACTATATTTGTTAAGCTAGATGGATTCTGCTCAGAATTCTCTGTCTGTTGCTGAGTGGATGATGGAAAAGGTTTGCTATTGCTAAACCTATTTCTTCCACTATTTTTAAAGCCTTGTTGAGGCTTTTGTTGATCCTTCCATGATAAATTTGGATTATTTCTCCATGAGGGATTATACGTATTTCCATAGGGTTCCCCATGTAATTCACCTTTGCTATTGCAGGGTTCTCAGGATCATAAGCTTCTTCTTCAGAAGATGCCTCTTGAGTACTGTTGGATGCAGCTTGCAATCCATTCAGACTCTGAGAAATCATATTGACTTGCTGAGTCAATATTTTATTCTGAGCCAATATGGCATTCAGAGTATCAATTTCAAGAACTCCCTTCCTCTGAGGCGTCCCATTACTCACAGGATTCCTTTCAGAAGTGTACATAAACTAGTTATTTGCAACCATGTCAATAAGTTCTTGAGCTTCTGCAGGCGTTTTCTTTAGGTGAATGGATCCACCTGCAGAATGGTCCAATGACATCTTTGATAATTTAGACAAATCATCATAGAATATATCCAGGATGGTCTATTCTGAAAGCATGTCAGAAGGACACTTTTTGGTCAGTTGCTTGTATCTCTCCCAAACTTCAGAGAGGGATTCACCTTCTTTCTGTTTGAAGGTTTGAACATCCACTCTAAGCTTGCTAAGCTTTTGAGGAGGAAAGAACTTGGCTAAGAAAGCCGTGACCAGCTTATCCCAAGAGTTCAGGCTATCTTTAGGTTGAGAGTCCAACCATATTCTAGCTCTGTCTCTTACAGCAAACGGGAAAGCATAAGCCTGTAGACCTCGGGATCAACCCCATTGGTCTTAACAGTATCATAGATCTGCAAGAATTCAATTAAAACTGAAAATGATCTTCTGATGGAAATCCATGAAACTTGCAATTCTGTTGCATCAGAGAAACTAATTGAGGCTTTAGCTCAAAATTGTTTGCTCCAATGGCAGGGATTGAGATGCTTCTTCCATGTAAGTTGGAATTTGGTGCAGTAAAGTTACCAAGCATCTTCCTTGCACCTCCACCATTATTATTGGTTTTGGCCATCTCTACTTCTTTTTCGAAAATTTCAGTAAAGTCCTCTTCAGAGTGTTGTGCTTTAGCTTCTCTTAGCTTCCTCTTCAGAGTCCTTTCAGGTTCCGGATCAGCTTCAACAAGAATGTTCTTGTCCTTGCTCCTGCTCATATGAAAAAGAAGGGAATAGAAAATAATAGGGATCCTCTTTGCCACAGTAGAGAGGTTCCTTTATGTGAGTAGAAGAGAAGAAAATGAATTCGAACACAGAAAGAGGGAGAGGGTTCGAATTTTTAAAAAGAAGAGAAGTGTTAGTAGATAAATAGAATAATTAGAAAGAGATGAGGGGGAGAGAATTTCGAAAATTAAAAGAAGAAAAAAAAGAAAAATATTTTTGTTTTTATTTTATTTATTAATTAGTATTCGAAAAAGTTAGGAGAAACAATTAATTAATTAAAAAGATTTTTGAAAAAGAGGGAGGTGATTTTCGAAAATTAGGAGAGAGAAAAGTAGTTAGGTGGTTTTGAAAAAGATATGATTGAAATAGTAAACTTTTAAAATCAAACAAAAAGTTAAGTGGTTAATTGAAAAAGATTTGAAAATCAAATTTGAAAGAGTGAGAAGTTATGAAAGATTTTGAAATTGATTTTGAAAAAGATATGATTGAAATTGAAAAAGATATGATTGAAATTTAATTTGAAAAAGATTTGATTTTTGAAAATTAAAGTTGATTACTTGACTAACAAGAAACTAAAAGATAGGATTTTAAAATTTAAAGAATGAACCTTTCTTAATAGGCAAGTAACAACTTGAAATTTTTGAATCAAAATATTAATAGTTAGTATTAATTTTGAAAATATGAGATAAAAATAAGAAAAAGATTTTTGAAAATCATTTTGAAATTTTCGAAAATCATAAAAGAGAAATGAAAAAGATTTGATTTTTGAAAAAGATTTGAAAAAGATATAATTTTTAAAATGAAAATTTGATTTGACTCATAAGAAACAATTAAATTTAAAAACTTTTTTACTAAATCAAACCAAATTTTCGAAAATTTATGAGAGAATAAGGGAAAGATATTTTTTTTATTTTTGAATTTTTAATGAAGAAAGAGAAAAACAATAAAAAGACTCAAAACATGAAAATTATGAATCAAAACACACAATGCATGCAAGAACACTTTGAATGTCAAGATGAACACCAAGAACTTATTTTGAAAATTTTTAAGAAAAGAAAAACATGCAAGACACCAAACTTAAAAATTTTTAATGTTGAGACACTAACAAATTGAAAATGCATATGGAAAACAAGAAAAGACACAAAACATAAAAATACAAAGATCAAACAAAGGAGATCATCAAGAACAACTTGAAGATCATGAAGAACATATGATGAATTTTCGAAAATTAAAGAAAATTATAAAAGCATGCAATTGACACCAAACTTAAGAATTGACACTATACTCAAACAAGAAACACAAAATTATTTTTTGGTTTTTATGATTTTATTAAATTTTTTTCTTTGAAAATTTTTTTCGAAAATAAAATTAACAAAAACAAAAAGCTTAAAATTAAAATAAAATTACCTAATCTGAGCAACAAGATGAACCGTCAGTTGTCCAAACTCGAACAATCCCCGGCAACGGCGCCAAAAACTTGGTGCACGAAATCGTGATCGTTCCTTGATAAACCACTATTTCATGGTTTATCTTGTGCTCAATTGAGTGGTTTTTATCAACTCTTTATCCACTTATTCATACTATTTGCATGGTTTTACATTTGCCTTCCTAATTATGTGCTTTGATTGAAAACATGCTTCTTTGGCCTTAAGTTCCCTATGTTTAATCCTCTCTTATTACCATTAGATGCCTTGATATGTGTGTTAAGTGATTTCAGAGATTACAGGGCAGGAATGGCTCAGAGGATGGAAAGGAAGCATGCAAAAGTGGAAGGAATACAAGAAGTTGGAGAAATTGCTAAGCTGTCCAGCCTGACCTCTTTGCACTCAAACGGCTATAACTTTAGCTACAGAGGTCCAAACGACGCGGTTCCAGTTGCGTTGGAAAGCTAATGTCCGGGGCTTCGATTTAATATATAATATGCCATAGTTTCCCTGACTCTAGGCGACGCGAACGCGTGCTCCACGCGAACGCATCGTAGTGACGAAAAAACCAGCGTGGCAGATTTCGCAACCAGCGATTTCTGGGCTGTTTCTGACCCAGTTTTTGGCCCAGAAAGCACATAGTAGAGGCTATAAAGTGGGAGAATGCATCCATTCATAATCATGCTCTCATAATTCACAATTTTAGTTTTAGATGTAGTTTTTAGAGAGAGAGGTTCTCTCCTCTCTCTTAGGATTTAGAATTAGGATTCTTTTCACTTTATGATTATTTCATCTTTTGCGATCACAGGTTCAATGTTCCTTTCATTTATTTTTCCAATTTAATTTATGAATATCCATGTTAGATTTAATTCCTTTTGTGAATGCAATTCGAGGTATTTTCATATTTAATTTTGCTTTGCTTTATTTATATGAATGCTTTTAATTTAATTTAGATATTTTCCCTTTTGGCTTTGGTTAAATAATTGGTGACTCTTGAGTTATCAAACTCATTGTTGATTGAAAATTGGAATTCTTCAAGAATTAATTCGAATTCCAATAACTCTGACTTTTTCCAAGGAAAGACTAGGACTTGAGGAATAAAAATTAATTCATCCACTTAACTTACCTTCATGGTTAGAGGTTAACAAGGTGGGAGAAAAATTCAATTCTCATTACAATTGATAAGGATAACCAGGATAGGACTTCCAGTTTTAATACCTTGCCAAGAGTTTATTTTATCATTACTATTTTTCTTATTGTTCAACATACTGTTTCCTTACTTTCAAAACCCCCATTTTACAAACTCATAACCAATAATAAGAACATACCTCCCTGCAATTCCTTGAGAAGACGACCCGAGGTTTAAATACTCGGTTATCAATTTTAAAGGGGTTTGTTACTTGTGACAACCAAATGTTTGTAAGAAAGGTTGATTGTTTGGTTTAGTAACTATACTTGCAACGAGAGTTTACTATAACCTCTAAACCATCAATCTTCAGTTCTTTCATTCCTTCCTTGGTAACGGCGCTGAAAACTTAATACGCACGTTCAATAATCTTAGTTCTTTGTCACAACTTCGCACAACTAACCAGCAAGTGCACTGGGTCGTCCAAGTAATAAACCTTACGTGAGTAAGGGTTGATCCCACGGAGATTGTTGGCTTGAAGCAAGCTATGGTCATCTTGCAAATCTCAGTCAGGCAGATTCATATGGTTATGGATATTAATAATTAAAATATAATTTAAAATATAAAATAGAATAGAGATACTTATGTAATTCATTGGTGAGAAATTCAGATAAGCGTATAGAGATGCTTTTGTTCCTTCTGAACCTCTGCTTTCCTACTGTCTTCATCCAATCCTTCATACTCCTTTCCATGGCAAGCTGTATGTTGGGCATCACCGTTGTCAATGGCTACTTCCCGTCCTCTCAGTGAAAATGGTCCAAAATGCGCTGTCACCGCACGGCTAATCATCTGTCGGTTCTCGATCCTGCTGGAATAGGATTCAGTAATCCTTTTGCGTCTGTCACTACGCCTAGCACTCGCGAGTTTGAAGCTCGTCACAGCCATCCCTTTCCAGATCCTACTCGGAATACCACAGACAAGATTTAGACTTTCTAGATCTCAAGAATGGCCGCCAATAATTCTAGCCTATACCACGAAGACTCTGATCTCACGATCAGGAGGCTAAGAGATATGCATTCAAGCTTGCTTTCATGTAGAACGGAAGTGTTTGTCAGGCACGTGTTCATAAGTGAGAATGGTGATGAGCGTCATATAATCATCACATTCATCATGTTCTTGTGTGCGAATGAATATCTTAGAGAAGAAATAGGCTTGAATTGAATAGAAAAACAATAGTACTTTGCATTAATTCATGAGGAACAGTAGAGCTCCACACCTTAATCTATGGTGTGTAGAAACTCTACCGTTGAAAATACATAAGTGATAAGGTCTAGGCATGGCTGAATGGCCAGCCTCCATGATCTAAGAACTAAACATCCAGAGATGTAAATACAGTAGTAAAAAGTCCTATTTATACTAAACTAGTTACTAGGGTTTACAGAAATGAGTAAATGATGCAGAAATCCACTTTCGGGCCCACTTGGTGTGTGCTTGGGCTGAGCATTGAAGCTTTCATATGTAGAGGTCTTCCTTGGAGTTAAACGCCAATTTGTAACCTATTTCTGGCGTTTAAATCTGCTTTGCAACCTGTTTCTGGCGTTTAACTCCAGAATAGGGCAGAGAGTTGGCGTTGAACGCCAGTTTGCGTCATCTAAACTGGGGCAAAGTATGAACTATTATATATTGCTGGAAAGCCCTGGATGTCTACTTTCCAACGCAATTAAGAGCGCGCCATTTGGACTCTTGTAGCTCCAGAAAATCTACTTTGAGTGTAGGAAGGTCAGAATCCAGCAGCATCTGCAGTCCTTCTTCAGCCTCTGAATCTGATTTTTGTTCAAGTCCCTCAATTTCAGCCAGAAAATACCTGAAATCACAGAAAAATACACAAACTCATAGTAAAGTCCAGAAATGTGATTTTTATTTAAAAACTAATAAAAATATACTAAAAACTAATTAAATCATACTAAAAACTATGTAAAAACAATGCCAAAAAGCGTATAAATTATCCGCTCATCATGGAACTACCTAAAGGAATAGTTTCTAATTCATTAATCTTATCCTTATGTATTCATAGATCCTTTAGAAATTTTTCATATTTAGGTACTTGCTGAATAACATCAAAAAGTAGAACAGTTACCTCAACCTTTTTGAAGATTTCTACCATTTTAGGGTCAAGTTCCATCTGTTTCCTGGATTTTCTTGCAAGGTGTGGAAATGGGATAGGAATAGTGTCTCTTACGAATTCTGCTTCTTTTGGTTCTCCATTCCTTGGTTGAACTGCTTCTTCTTCAACCATGTCTTGTATTTCATCTTCCTCTTCCACATCCTCCACTTCAACCATGTCTGCATCTGGGGCGTGTTCCTGTGGGCTTGGCTCCTCCTGATTTCTCTCTTGCAGTGTGGTTCCGGACCTTAGGGTGATGGCATTGATGCCACCCTTTAGATTGGGTAAGGGTTGAGAAGGAATTCCACTAGATCTTGCAGGTTGAGTGTTAGAAGTGCTGGATGATCCCATCTAAGAAATGAGAGCTTGTATAGCGGATGTTAGACCGTTGAGTGTACCTTCCATGTTCTTTTGTCCTTGTGCAATGGACTGAAGCAACTCGTCATTGGAAGAGGAGGGGTAAGTGATTTGAGGGACCTGCTGTTGGTTGTTCTGAGGTGCTTGGGCTTGCCTTAGGTGAGGTGCTCTGTAAGGCTGGTTCTGGTTCTGCTGTCTGTTGTTGTTATTATTCCACCTCTGATTTCCCTGGTTGTCTCTGCCTCCTCTGTTATAGTTGTCCCTCCAGCCATGGTTGGAATTATCTCTCCAACTATGGTTGGAATTATCTTGCCAACTTTGGTTATAGTTCCCACCTTGGTTGTAGTTGCCGCCTTATTGGTAGGAGCTTTGATTTGGGCGGTCATAGAAATTGTGAGTGGCTGCCAAGGTGTTGTCCTCTTGTTGGAGCTGTGGACACTCATCAGTATAATGACTATAATCAGCGCATATCCCGCATACCCTCTGAGGAACCAGTTGTTGACTATGTTGGGGTGAGGGAGGTTGAGACTGTTGTTGATTCAGGTTTATCTGCTTCAGTAGATTGGTCACCTCTCCCAGAGCTTTAGTGAAAGCAGCAGCCTCACCACTAGAGGACACCTCCGCAACAGTCTTAGGATGGTTGGTCATGTGTCTAGTGTTCCGGGTAGATTCAGCCAGATCAGCGATCAGCTGCCACGCTTCTGTCACCGTCTTGTACTTCTTCAGAGAGCTATTACTTGCAGCATCTAATGTAGTTTTATCTTGAGGCTTCATACCTTGTGTAAAGTAACTGATCAACACCATCTCATCAATCTTGTGGTAGAGACATGAGTCCAAGAGGTTTCTGAAATGTTCCCAATATTCGTAGAGGGTCTCTAATTCTCCTTGGATAATGCAGGAGATCTCTTTCCTTAGTCTGTCTGTAACTTCAGCTGGAAAGTATTTGTCCAGAAATTCCCTCCTGAGCGCGTCCCAGTCGGTAACTACTGGCTCCGATTGAGTGTAGTACCACTCCCTCGCCTTTCCCTCAAGAGAAAATGGGAAGGCCATAAGCAAAATAGTAGTTTCATCTGCACCATGACGCCTAACAGTAGAACAGGCTGTCCGGAAATCCCTGAGGTGCTTTATGGGCTCCTGAGCAGGTAAGCCATGAAACTTGGGTATCAAGTTGATTAGCGATGTCTTCAGTTCAAAATCTGCAGCCAGATCTGGGTGACGAGCTTGATACGTTTGCAGGATAAAATCTGGGGCTCCTGCCTCCTGGAGGGTAATCCTCCTAGGTGCTGCCATGTCACCTGCACGTGAATCAACTGAATCAGTAGTAGAGGAGCTTGTTTCCTCCTAAAATGTCGGTTCAGATTCGCTCTCAGATAAGACTGTTGAATTGGCAACAACCACTTCACCACCCTCAGAGGCTAACCGACGCCGAGCTCGCCTAATACGGGAAAGAGTTCTTTCAATTTCAGGATCAAAAGCGGCTGAGCTCGGATTAGGCAGTGAACGCATCATTCAATGAAAGAAACATACAGCTCATGGTAACAAAATAAAATAACATAAAATGCAAATAAATAAATTCCAACCAATAAATTAGCACTCTATTGCAACTCCCCGGCAACGGCGCCAAAAATTGACACGGCAGAAATTTGCAGATTAATAATTATTAAGAAAAATGGCATTACAAGTACAACTCTTAACCAGCAAAAATCTATTTGTCAATTTAGAAAAGAGTTGTCACAAATTTTAGAAATAAAATACTCGGAGTATGAGTCCCAGGTCGTCTCCCAACGAGTTGCAGGAAGATGTGCTATTTTACTAATCAGAGGTTTTCCAAAATGGTTTTTTTTTAGTTTGATAAATAGGAAATTAAATTGGAGAATTTATGTAATTTAAATAAAATCTCGACCGGGAAAAGATTAATCAGAAGTTCTATCCTTGTTGGAATTTTTTCAAGATCAATCAATAATTAGTATTTGTTTCCACTTAGTTAACCCTCAACGAATGAGGGAAAGTCAAGTTAAAAGTCAACTTCTATTCACAACCCCTAATCCTCTCCCTTGGGAAGGATTAGAGTTAGTGACTAACAAGCCAACCAATAACAAACCAATTATAATTGAACTCTTGAGTATTCCAACTCAAGGTTCTCCTATTAATCAACTCCCAATCAAGTTGGGAAACTACTCCATTATCATAAATGTAGACTTTACAAAATAAAAAGGGGAAATAAAAAGAGACATGATAAATGATAATCAAAGAGATCAATTAAAAAAAAATAGTCTTGCATTAATGAACTCTAAAAGTAATCCAATGTTAACTCTGGATAGATTAAGGATATGAAAGAGTAAGTAAAAAGTAAGTAAACAAACTAGAATGACCAAGTCCGGAGTAGACTCTTCTCAATAACCGAAGCCAAAATCTTCAAATCCTCAATTATGAGTATATAGAAAAAAACCTAGGGGAAGAGAGAAAATAAAAAAAAAACTAAAAATTATGTGGAATGAATGTCGTCCTTTGTCTCTGCATGTTCCCTAGCTCTAATCTGCATTTCTGGGCCGAAAACTGGGTTAGAACGCGGCCCAGAATTCACGTCAGCGACTTCTGTAAATTCTGCAGATCGCGCACGCCACGCGACCACATCGTCCACGCGTTCGCGTCATCCGGCATTTTTCCGTGCCACGCGTCCAGGTTGTCCACGCATTCGCGTCACTTGTGCAGCTTCCAATCCACGCGGTCGCGTGAGCCATGCGCCCGCGTCACTTCTCGCTGGTCATCTCCTCAACTTCTTGTGTTCCTTCCATCTTTGCAAGCTTCCTCTTCATTCTCTAAGCCATTCCTGCCCTATGAAACCTAAAACACTTAACACACGGATCACAGCATCGAATGGTATAAAGGAGGATAAAATAAAAAAATATACAATTAAAAGATTTTTAGGAAGCAAGTTTTCAATCATAGAATATTTTTAGGAAGGATTTGTAAATACATGCAAATCATATGAATAAGTGGGTGAAGACTTGATAAAACCACACAATTAAACACAATATAAATTATAAAATAGTGGTTTATCACCACTCATTCGAGACGGCCTCTGCTTAACGCAGGAAACTCTGCTCTGCTTTGGGGAATCGGAAAATGGCTGTAGGTAACTTAGTATCACTACAGAAACTCTGGGTTGCATCAAGCAACTAATATATATAAATATAGCTCTGGGTTGCATCAAGCAACTAATATATATATAAATATAGCTCTGGATTGCATCAAGCAACTAATATATATATAAATATCTCTTTATTATATTACTCTTCTCTTTATATCTCTTTACTCTGTTCTGGTTTCTCTTTTCTCTGTATCTCTTTACTCTGCTTTGGTTACTCTGTTCTCTGTATCTCTTTACTTTTCTCTGATTACTCATTCCTTTATATCTATGTTACCCTTCTTTTCTTTATCTCTTTACTCTACTCTGATTACTCTGTTCTTTGTATTTCTCTATTCTACTCTGATTTCTCTGCTTAACGTATATATTTAAAGCTTATGTAAATTTCGATATGAATAGTTAGCTTGTCCCAAGTATAGGTTCATTAAGTCTATACTGAAACAGTTTAACTTTTCATATAATACCTAACCCTAGTCGCAACTCAAGTACTAGCTAAGTTACCCTAGTTCGTTCACTAGTCTCTGTCTATTTTTCTGTCATTAAAACTTTACATACTTTTCTTTGACTTTTATCTTTTCTTCAACTTTTTATCTTTCTTTTATCTTTGCCTTACTAATATGTTCTTACCACTCCCTAAGTGATTTATGAAAGTAATTATGAGATTTTGCGCTTAAAGTTATCTTTCTAAAGCTTGTACAGAAAACTACCTTTTCCGCATTATTTTATTATTTTTATTAAAATATTATTTTTAATTAAATATTATTATTTAATATTTTATTATTATTTATTATTTTATTATTAATTTTTCGAAAATTATCTTACCTTTTACTTTTAACCTTTAAAATTCACTTTTTACCACCCGTAACTTTTAATATTTCTACTTTAACCACCCTAACTTTTAGAAATTACCAAATAACCCCTTAAACACCAAAAATTTTACTTCCTTGCCCTTTTAAAGATCTAAAGCCTGTTCTTTATTGTTCTTCATCACACTCAAAGTGTTCTTCATGTTCTTCATAAATTCTTCAGATTCTTTCTCTGTTTTTACCCGTTTTTCAGTCTTTTCAGCAACCGATTTTTACTATAATTCATAATAAATTAGCAGCCACTAAAACCCCATCTTTTCTACATGATTTTAACACAAATTGAACCCCAATTTAGGGCCTAGGGTTTCGTTTTCCAGCAGCTCCAAGAACATAAACTCAAAGCTTAAATTTCATCAAATTTCATCAAAATTTCACTAAATTTTCACCAAGAATCAATCATATATGCAACCAATTTTTAGCACAGCCAAATCATACAACATTCACACAACTCAAACACAAATAATCAAGATTAATTTCGTTACACCCTACCTTGATTTGCTGCTCCAAATCCGGTTACCCTTTGAAGTGTTCTTAAAGCACTTTTTCCTCCTAAAACACATCAAGAACAACTTTAAAACTCTAAACCATCAACTAAACAAACTTCAGCACTATCTTAGGAAGGTTATCCTCACCTTAAACATGCAGGAAATCAAATATCTTTGACCCACAAGTCAAGCTAAGCAAGAGATCTAAGGAAAACATCAAGAAAACACTTGTTTAAGCATGTTTCCTTGAAAACCAAATTCAAATGGGAAAGGGACAGCCATATAACCTTATTTTCAGCCTTGATAAGTTACATGGTTATGTAGAGAAAGAAGAGAGGATCATTTTGGTGAAATCGGAGTTTTGATTTGAGTTTTAGTTCAGAAGAAATCAAGCTTTGAAGATTAAGTGTTCATGAAAGTTTCTCTCTTTTCTCTCTTGTTATTTTCGTCCAAAATGAAGAAATGAGACAGCCTTGGAGTGTCTTGGGAGTGTAGGATGAGTTGTGATTGGTTGGCTTGGAGGTGGATTAAAATAATATTAAAATATCTCAGGTGTATAACTACTAAAACTAGGTGTATCGGAACACTTATAAAAACATCTCTAAAAAGTATTTTCTGAGCTACTAGCATAAATGACACTAGTAAAATATTTATTGTGAGAATAAAACATGTATAATGAGGCCTTAGCATTGCTAAAGTCATCAGAGAGTGCTGGTGCTAAGCTGCACCAGTAAACTGTGAACCCGGTTAAACCAATTTTCTGTTTTAAGTAAAACTAATCAGGTAACCTTATAATATCATTCAAGAAGCTTCTAATACTCATATAATGATGATATTATCCTATTATCTCTCTTCTCTCATGAATCAAGTCCGGTTCATCAAATTGAGACTATTTACGAAAAACCGAATCAAAACTCCTAACCGATACGGTTCAAAAACTAGGTTCTTCGTGACTGTGTTATCGAGCTTGCCTCATAAAAGGTTCTAACTTAAAGATGACATAATGACAATGATGATTGAGATACTTGATGATATATCAGAGGTTCTCCCCTTACTAATCCTCCGGAGAAATCTGTACTTTCAGAAAAGATCTCGCGTACTTAAAAATCAGGGTTGTTACATAGTTAACCTCTAACTATGGAGGAAAGTCAAGTGGACTAATCAATTTAATTCCTCAAGTCTGAGTCAACTCCTAAGGAAAGACTAGCTTTAGAGGGATCCAAATCAACCAGCAACCTTCAATTAACAATCAACAAGGGAGTTTGATAACTCAAGAGTCTCCAATTACTCGACCAAAGCCAAGAACATAAAAATCTAACTTAAAATCCTCCCAAGCATTCTATCAAACACTTGGAAGGCACAACATAAAAAACTAGCAAGGAATATTAAATCTAAAACCAACAATTGCAAGCATCAATAACACAAATTAAAGAAAGCAATCATAAATATGAAGTACCTCGAATTGCATTAAATAGAGAAATAAAATCTAACAAGAGAATTCATGAACCAAATAGCAACATAAAGTAATCAATAAGGGAAATAAATAAACTAGAATGCTAGAACAAATAAAAGTAGAAGAGAAACTAAATTAAAGGAACATTGAACCTGGAATTGAAAAGAAATAAACCTAAAACTAAGAGAAATCCTAAAACCTAGAGAGAGGAGAGAGCCTCTCTCTCTAGAAACTACATCTCAAACCTAAAATTATGTGAATGAATGTTGTATGAATGAATAGATTCTCCCACTCTGTAGCCTCTAATCTGTGTTTTCTGGGCTAAAAACTGGGTCAAAAACAACTTAGAAATTGCGGGGCGATTTCTGATACGTCCAGCACGTGGCTCTGTCACGTGTACGCATCGTCCACGCGTACGCGTGGATTAAACTTTCGCCAGGTCACACGTATGCGTGATCCACGCGTGCGCGTCACCTAACAGCATGGCAACTATGAAAAATTATATATCATTTCGAAGTCCCAGATGTTAGCTTTCCAACGCAACTAGAACCGCCTCATTTGGACCTCTTTAGCTTAAGTTATGGTCCATTTAGTATGAAGAGGTCAAGCTTGACAGCTTTAGCGATTCCTTCAATTTCTTGTATTCCTTCCACTTTTGCATGCTTCCTTTTCATCCTCTAAGCCATTCCTGCCCTATAAACGCTGAAATCACTTAACACACATATCAAGGCATCGAATGGTAATAAGAGAGGATTAAAATTAGCAAATTTAAGACCAATGAAGCATGTTTTCAATCGTAGCACAAAATTAGGAAGGATTTGTAAAATCGTGCAAATTGTATGAATAAGTGTGCAAAGACTTGATAAAAACCACACAATTTTAGCACAAGATAAACCATAAAATAGTGGTTTATCAATCCACCAGCTGAAGGTGGCAACCTGGAAAGTCGCCACACCCCTAGCTCATCTTTGAGTGCACTGAGGACGG
Organism: Arachis ipaensis; assembly: GCF_059453495.1. Taxonomy (NCBI): domain Eukaryota; kingdom Viridiplantae; phylum Streptophyta; class Magnoliopsida; order Fabales; family Fabaceae; genus Arachis; species Arachis ipaensis. Next base: position 81,858,530 of record NC_142441.1, on the reverse strand, counting down.
TGCAAACTTTTAAGTGTGGGGAGGTCATCCAACCAGTCGGTGTTTTTGGGTGACAAGTTTCTAATCCCAACACTTTTGCATTTCATTCTTAGGTCTTTTTAGGACTTTTTGTTGCATTTTCTTATTTTGCATATATATACATAATATGCTTAGTCAAAATGATGAAATTTTCCCAAGAAATCTATCTATAGGGCACCCCATTTGATTGAAAAAAGAAATTAGAACTTGTTTGAATTACATATATTGTGGAACATGATTTTTGAGCTAAGAACACAAGCATGTGAGATTTGAGCCTAAGTGTGTGGTTACATCATATAACCACTTATTTTCATTCTTGTGTGCATTATTCTCTTTCTATGATTGTAATCTTTGGTTTGTTTGATTGTTTATGTCCATTATTTTGTGTATGAATGCACTTATATGATTGAGGCCATTATTTCAAATAGCTCACTTACCCAAATAGCCTACCTTTTATCTTCCATTGTTAGCCAACTTTGAGCCTATTCTAAACCCATTTGTTCTTAGTTTTAGCATATTACAAGCCTAAAGCGAAAAACAATAAATATCCCTTGTTTGGATATTTAATTAGTTTAAGCTAGTGAGAGTGTTTATCATTTGATTTTGGGAAAGTTGGAAACATTGGGTAGAGATAAAAGTGTATTTTGCGACTTTGTTGAAAATCATGGGAATTGGGTGCATACTCATGCATCGAATGTTAAATCATATGCATTGATGATTTTGTATATATTTTAGTTTGAAAAGAAAAAAAATGAGAAAAACAAGAAGAAAAAAATAGAAAAAGAAAGAAAAAGAAAAGTAATAAAAAGGGGACAAAATGCCCCAAAGTAAAGTTCAATAAAAATCAATGCATATGTGTGGTGATCAAAAGAGAATGCATGAGTATGTGAAAAAGTGAAGAATGGGTAGTTAGGTTAGCTTTGAGATTGTATAGGTTGCTATATAGGTTAGGTGGGAGGTTTAAGCTTATCAAAGATTCAAATTCTAGTCCACTTGACCATATATACACCCTTACCTTGACCCTAGCCCCATTACAACCTATGGGAAAGTCCTCATGATATTTGTATGCATGCACGAAATAATTGTTGATTGTTAGATGAAAAACAAATCATGGAAAGCATGATTAGGAGAGAATTGAGTGAATCAACCCCATATACTTGAGTGACTAGAGCAGATACACATCCGATGAGGGTTCGATCGCTCAATTACATGCAGAATTCAAGCTTGAGGGTATTTCATGCAGAATTCAAGCTTGAGCAAAGGGTGAGCAATTAGTGGTAGCTTGGCATCATGTAGTTTAGTTTCTAGAGAGAGAAGCTCCTTCTTCTCTCTAGAATTAGGGTTCTTAGGCTTATTTCCCTCTTAGATCTAGGTTTAATTAATTGTTCTCATCTTGTTTTCTTTACATTTTCATGCTCTAGTAGTTTGATTCTCTTAGTTTTCATGTTAATTTTCTCTTTATGTCTCTTTTATGTTAATGAACTCATGTTGGATTTGAATCTCTTTTAATGTAATTTAATGTTTGATGTTCTTTTATTGTTGATTTGAGTTGTTAATATTGTTGTCTTGCAATTGGTAGTTGGTAGATTTTATTCTTCCTTGCAATTTATTATGCTTTCCTTTTATGCCTTCCAAGTGTTTGACAAAATGCTTGGTTGGATGTTAGAGTAGCTTTTTGAGCATTCTTGGCTTGGAAAGAGGAATTAGGTGATCTTGAGTCATGAATACTCAACTTATGTTGGTGATCTAGAGTTGTTAGTTAATATTATTTTCATTGACGCTAGTCTTTTGCTAATTCAATTAGTAAGTTAATATTGTTGACTAAGACTTTTGGATTGAAATTAGCTAGTCTTATTAGACTTTCTTCGAGTGTGAAGATAATATGGTACCTTCTTCCATCATCGGGGATGACGTATTAAGATAAATTCTTGTTAATTATTATTATTAGTGAATAGGATAGAAAGCCTATGATCTCAACCCTTGCCATGAATGTCTCTCTTTATTACTTGCTTTCTTTAATTGTTTTCTTTACTTTTCTTGCTATTTATTTTCTTGTCCTCTTATCAAATCAAACCCCCTCTTGTATTTTCATAGCTAATAATTGACCACTTCATTGCAATTTCTTGTGAGACGACCCAAGGTTTCAATACTTCGGTTAACTTTTCAATGGGGTTTGTACTTGTGACAACTCAAATTTTTTATGTGAGAATTGTTTGTTGGTTTGGAGCTATGCTTACAACAAAGTTCTTATTTTTATAAGAGAAATTCTAGACCGACATGACAATTTCCTCATTATCAATTCACGAAACACAAAAATAGAGTATGATAAACCTAAATTTGGCCAGAAAAATTGAGCCCTAAGGTTTATCACGAAGAACAAAATCACAAAATCAGGATATATATACCTGAAATTCGAGATGGTTACGAGAAGAACTGAGAGAGCGAGTTGAGATTAGATGGAAGAAGCGCCAGAGGGAGCAGATGCGATGAGAGCGGCGGCGTAGAGAGCTCTGCAACAATGGGAGTAGACGCGACGAGAGCGACGGCAGAGGGAGCTCGTGCGACGGAGAGAAAAAGCAGTTGTACGATGGAGAGAGGAAGAAGCACATAAAGGTAGGAGTTGGCAGCTGTGTTTTATTTGTGAATGGAGCTCCAAACAGAGTGTGAATTGAGCTCGAGAGAGAGAGTGGATAAGCTAGGTTTAAGCTAATATTTTCCGATGTAATGTTTTAAATTACAGACAGATTTTCTGTCTGTAATAATTTAATAAAATACAGTATTTTTGTTCATTTAAATATAGACGGATTTTCTGTCGGTAATTATTTTTCACGAAAAAAATTAATTTTTTCGTACAAAATTATCGACAAATTCTCTTTTTCGTCTATAATTTATCCTAATTCATTTTTCTTTGTTTTCAAAAAAAATTCTCTCGTAAAATTTTTCTATATTTTCGTGGGATAAAATCGTCAGAAATATCCATTTGTAATAAATAAATTTTTAGTAGTGCTTATATATATTTTATGTGGACCCGCCTTATTAATACAAAGTGAACTATAATTACCGTTTGCAAATTTCAATCACAAAAGATTCAAAAAAATCGTATTACGAAAAATCAAATTTTTACATAATAAAGTATAATTTGATAAAAAAAAACACATTATCATTTGAATCAGATATCGAATTTAATCTTATGATTCAATTTAAATACTCAATTATCCTATATATTCAATTAAAAAATATAATTTATAATATCATCTTGATGCTAATTTATAGTTTTAATATATTATAATATTAATTTGTTATAGTATTGATCAATAATAATAATTATTAATTTTTAATTTCTTTTTTCTTTTTTAAATATTATAAATTTTTTTTCATTTTTTTTATATGTTTTTATTTTTACATTTTTTTTATTTCAATTGGATATTTAATTATCTAAACTGAATCAAGCCGATTTTAATCGGGTTGGATTAGTTTGAATTTGACTTAAAACAACGTTGAACCTTATCCAAACAAATCCAATTACATTTTAATATGAAAAGGTAATTGGTGCATTTCATATATATTACTTTGTGGGGTGTTATCCAGAATTGTGAACCTACAACTTTGCAGAACCAACATGCATGCAGGCAGCGTGCTGCCTAATACTAACACAAATTGTGTGATGCAGGTAGCAGAATAAGAAGCAGCACTAATAGTGGGTCAACACGCCACTTGTGTGTTGGCCTGTTGGGCTTACATCTCTACCACCTTCATATATACTAATAATTATCCCTGATTAGCCTACTTTAATTTAAAATAAAAAATAAAAAAAAAAACTCATAATACCTTTTCATATTTAAAAAAATAGCCCCAAAACTTTTTGTTGGTTTTGCTTCTTTCTAAGAAATAAAACGCCTTCCTGAAAAAAAAAATATGCGTGAGGAATCGGTCCCTAATAAATATAAATAATAAAATAAAAATTTTTAATTTTAATGTAAAAGATTTTATGCTTGACGTTGATACATTTTGGATATAATACTTATTAACATTCTTCTAATAAGCATATTTGCTTTGTCTAAATGTGTCTTAGTACGTCACCAAAAAAAAAATGTGTCTTAGTAAAAAAATAAAATATTTTTTTCGAATATACTTTGACACATCTAAATACTATCACGTGTCAACGTGTCCAACATTATTTTTAATATGTATTCTTGAAATGAGTTTAAAAATAATATATATTATTATTTATTAAAATATAAAAATATTTTAAATATTTTATATAATTAAAAAAGACATTAAAATAGTTAAAAATTTATTTTATATTTTAATGTTAATAAAATATTAAAATAGTATTATAATTTACCTAAAAATAATATATATATATATGTCGTGTCCTATCTTATAAGATTTTAAAATTTGTGCATTCATGTTATATCGTATCTCGTGTCTTTATCAGTGTGCGTGTGTTATAGATTTTATGAAACTAAAATTTTCTTAATAATTATTTAGATGATGAATATAAATAATAATTTGAGAAAATGATAAATAAGTAGTTGACTTTTTTATTTACAAAGATTTAAATTTTTAAAAATTTAAAAAAATACATTTAAATTTTTACTTTTTTTTTTTAAATCTGGATATATCGATTTTTTATGTTCACTTCAGTCGGTCAAACCTAACAAAAAAATTAAAACAAACTCTCGTCGTATTAACCTAGTTAATACAATTATATACGTGAAAGAATTTTTAAATTAAAACAAATTAAATTTATGTGTCCAAAAATTAAAAATTTAAATATATTTTTAAATATTGGTAAATTTTGTTACAGCATGAATAGATAAGGATGAATGCTCATTTAAGGGTGGATCTAATTTCCTATGTAAGGAGCAAATTCTCATGGAAAAGTACAATTAATAAAGTTTGAATAGTTGAATTTATTTGCCTATAAAAGCATGAACGAGGCAAATGGATTTTACACAGTTACAAATACTTCTCCTTCTCTTTCTCTTTACAACAATAAAATTATCTTCTCTCTTTATGTTACTGCATATAAATATATAAAGTATTTTATCAAGTTACTTATATTAATATTAGAGTCTTCTATTTACATTTTATTTTATATTACCTCTTCCTTATTTATTTATTTAGTTATTTTATAACACGTTATCAGCACGAAGCTCTAGTCAAATTTTAGGAAGACTTCAGGTAACAAATTTTTCATTATGTCGAAACTCTCTCATCTTGAATTCAATGCTCTTGATATATCTGGAAATAATTATTTATCATGGATATTAGATGCTGAAATCTATCTTGATTCAATGGATCTTGGAGATACCATTAAGGCTGAAAATAATGCATCCCAAAAGGATAAAGCTAAAGTCATGATTTTTCTTCGTCGTCATGTTGACGTATGATTGAAAAATGAATATCTCACATTAAAAGATCCTGCAGATCTGTGGAAAGACCTTGAAGAAAGGTACAATCACGTGATACTTCCTCAAGCCAGATATGTTAGAAATAATTTTCTCGACCTTCCATGTCTCGAATGTGCTCCTGCAGCAGCAGTATCGAGAAAAAGAAATTAAAAATATTCTGAGTTAATTTCTTGCCTTCTTGTTGCTGAACGCAACAATGAGTTGTTATTAAAAAATCATGAAGCGCGCCCAGCTGGCGCTGCCCCATTTTCTGAAGTAAATGCGGCAAATTATCCTAAAAGAGGTAAATGGCAAGGTTTTAGTAACATGAAAAATTATGGAAGAAAAAGAAATTATGTTCACAAGAAAAGATCTCACCAGAAGTGGGATAAAGAAAGAAACAATGGGCAAAGTAAATCAATTGAGGATAAATACTTCTGTTGTGGTGGAAAGGGCCATTGGTCACGTACCTGTCGTACCCCAAGGCACCTAGTTTATTTTTTATCAAGTATCCTTGAAAAAGGATGACAAAGAAAATGAAACAATTTTTGTTTCAAATGATGAAAATTTCACCACTCATTATGATGCATCTAATTTCTTTAAGGATTCTGAAGGAAATATTGGCTATTTGATCAATGATGGAATAGTTTGATATATGTATGTGTTTGTTAAGTATTCAGGTGAATAATTTTACTGTACATGTACTTCTACTCATTTTATTATTATCATTTATTTTTGAAGAAAAATGGCAAGGACATATTATGAAGATATTTGCCTTGCGGATAGTGCAAGTTCGCACACTATTCTCAAAAGTGATATATATTTTACCCATCTTGTGCCAAAAGAGGAATATGTTAATATTATTATTGGCTCAGGCAATGTGATAGAAGGCTCCGGAAGAGCTATAATTTTGTTTCCTGGAGGAACAAAATTAATAATAAATAATGCACTGTTATCTACCAAGTCTCGTAGAAACTTGTTGAGCTTTAAAGATATTCGCCGAAATGGATATCATGTTGAGACAATGAATGAGGAAAATCATGAGTATTTATGTATCACAACTCATGATTCAAATAAGAAAGTTATATTAGAAAAATTACCCTCACTTTCATCTGGGTTGTATTATACGAAGATTAGTGCAATTGAATCACATGCCATTGTAAACCAGAAGTTTACTAGACCAAATGAATTCATAACTTGGCACGACCATTTGGGTCATCCGGGAATAACCATGATGAGGAGAATTATTGAAAACTCTCATGGACATTCACTAAAGAACCAGAAGATTCTTAAAACTAGTGAATTTTGTTGTGCTGCATGTTCTCAAGGGAAGTTAATTTTAAGGCCATCACCAGTAAAGATTGGATTTGAGTCCCCTGAATTCCTAGAAAGGATTCAAGGTGATATATGCGGACCTATTCATCCACCATGTGGATCTTTTAGATATTTTATGGTCCTAATAGACGCATCTTCGAGATGGTCACATGTGTGCTTATTATCTTCTTGCAACCTGGCGTTTGCGAGATTACTGGCTCAAATTATTCGATTAAAAGCACAATTTTCAGAAAATCCAATCAAAGCAATTCGTCTTGATAATGCTAGTGAATTTACTTTCCAAGCTTTTGATGCTTATTATATGGCTAATGGAATAAGTGTTGAACATCCAGTAGCTTATGTTCACACACAAAATGGGTTAGCAGAATCACTTATTAAGCGCCTCCAATTAATTGCTAGACCCTTGCTTATGAGAACAAATCTCCCAACCTCGGTTTGGGGGCATGCAGTTTTACATGCCGCAGCACTTATTCGTTTGAGGCCAACGAGTTATCATCAATTCTCTCCTATGCAATTAGCTTTTGGCCAGCAGCCAAATGTTTCCCATTTAAGAATATTTGGGTGTGCTATATATGTTCCCATTGCACCACCTAATCGCACCAAAATGGGACCCCAATGAAAATTGGGGATATATGTTGGATATGATTCTCCCTCTATAGTGAGGTATCTTGAGATACAAACTGGTGATGTGTTTAAAGCCCGGTTTGCGGATTGTCATTTTGATGAATCAAAATTTCCAACATTAGGGGGGAGAATAAGCTTCCTGAAAAGGAACTTAATTGGAATGCATCATCATTGATGCATTTAGATCCTCGATCAGGGCAATGTGAACTAGAAGTTCAAAAGATTATACATTTGCAAAGAATAGCAAATGAATTGCCTGATGCATTTTCCGATACAAAGAGGATTACCAAGTCGTATATACCAGCGGAAAATGCTCCAATTCGAATTGATGTCCCAGTAGGACAAGTAGCCACTGAAGCAAATTCACGCCAGAAGCGTGGCAGGGCGAAAAATGCCCCAATTCGAATTGATGTCCCAGTTGGACAAATTGCCACTGAAGCAAATACACGCCAGAAGCGCGGCAGGCCTGTCAGTTCCAAAGATAAAAATCCTCGAAAGTGAAAAGAGGTAAATATTCCTGTTGGAAAAGACATAGTAAAGACACCTGCAGTTGTCCAAAATTCTGATATAACGCCAGAAGACGTTCAGGTACCTGAAAATTGTGAAAATGACGAGATTTCGATAAATTATGTTTTTACAGGAGAGAAATGGGACCGAAATAAGACAATTGTCAATGAAATATTTGCATATAATGTGGCATTAGATATCATGCATGAAAGTAAGGATCTTGAGTCAAGATCAGTCGAAGAATGTCGACAAAGGAATGATTGGCCAAAATGGAAAGAAGCCATGAAGGCTGAATTAGACTCACTTGCAAAACGTGAAGTCTTTGGACCTGTAGTCCGTACACCTGAAGATGTAAAACTTGTTGGATATAAGTGGGTATTTGTGAGAAAACGAAATGAGAAAAATGAAGTTGTGCGCTATAAAGCCCGACTTGTGGCACAAGGTTTTTCACAAAGGCCCGGTATAGATTATGAAGAAACGTATTCCCCTGTAGTGGATGCGATAACATTGCATTATTTGGTCAGTTTATCTGCATATCATAAACTGCATATGCATTTAATGGATATGGTAACAGCCTATTTATACGGCTCATTAGATCGGGATATCTATATGAAAGTCCCTGAAGGACTAAAGATATCTAAACCATCTAGTGAATATTCGCAAGGGTTATACTCAGTCAAATTGCAAAGATCTTTATATGGTCTAAAGCAATCTGGACGAATGTGGTATAATCGTCTTACTGAGTATCTGGCCAAAAACGGATTCAAGAATGATGATATCTGCCCATGTGTTTTCATAAAGAAAACTACATCTGGGTTCATTATAATTGCTGTGTACGTTGATGATTTAAATATCATTGGGACTCCTGAAGAGATTCCAACAATTATAAAAACTTTAAAAGAAGAGTTTGAGATGAAAGATCTTGGAAGAACTAAATTTTTTCTCGGCCTGCAGATCGAGCATATAAAAAGTGGGATCTTTATTCATCAAACAACATACACAGAAAAGATCTTGAAGAGATTTTATATGGATAAGTCACATCCATTAAGTACACCAATGATCGTAAGATCTTTGGATGTGGAAAAGGATCAATTCCGTCCCAAAGAAGAGAATGAAGATATCCTTGGTCCTGAAGTACCATATCTTAGTGCCATTGGAGCACTAATGTATCTTGCTAATAATACACGACCCGATATATCATTTGCTGTGAATTTACTAGCAAGATATAGTTCCTCTCCAACCAGAAGACATTGGAGTGGAATCAAACAAATCTTTCGATATCTTCATGGGACGGTTGATATGGGATTGTTTTATCCCTATGGATCCAAGTCACAACTAGTTAGCTATGCAGATGCCAGATACTTGTCTGATCCACATAAAGGGAGATCTCAAACAGGATACCTGTTTACATATGGTGGAACAGCTATATCATGGAGGTCCACGAAACAGACGATTGCTGCAACATCCGCTAATCATGCCGAAATACTGGCGATTCATGAAGCTAGTCGCGAGTGTTTTTGGCTGAGGAGTCTGATCCAATACATTCTGTCATCATGTGGACTGATTGATCATAAGATAGCTCCAACTATCCTGTTTGAAGATAATGCAGCATGTATTGCTCAACTTAAAGGCGGATACATCAAAGGCGATAGAACAAAGCATATTTCTCCCAAATTCTTCTTCACTCATGACCTTCAAAATCAAGGGACAATTGATGTCCAACAGATCCATTCAAGTGACAATCTGGCATATTTATTCACAAAGTCACTCCCGAAATCCTCCTTTGAAAGACCGGTACATGAGATTGGGATGCGCCGATTTCGAGACATTAAATAATGTCAGCAAGAGGGGGAGACTGTACTCTTTTTTCCTTAGTCAAGTTTTTTTTTCCATTGGGTTTTTCTTGACAAGGTTTTTAATGAGGCAGTCCCCATCACAAAGGATATTGTACTCTTTTTCCTTCACTAAGGTTTTTCCCACAGGGTTTTCCTTTAGTAAGGTTTTAATGAGGCAATAATCCTAAATGAGCATCCAAGGGGAGTGTTACAGCATGAATAGATAAGGATGAATGCTCATTTAAGGGTGGATCTAATTTCCTATGTAAGGAGCAAATTCTCATGGAAAAGTACAATTAATAAAGTTTGAATAGTTGAATTTATTTGCCTATAAAAGCATAAACGAGGCAAATGGATTTTACACATTTACAAATACTTCTCTTTCTCTTTCTCTTTACAACAATAAAATTATCTTCTCTCTTTATGTTACTGCATATAAATATATAAAGTATTTTATCAAATTGCTTATATTAATATTAGAGTCTTCTATTTATATTTTATTTTATATTACCTCTTCCTTATTTATTTATTTAGTTATTTTATAACAAATTTTGCGGACAAAAAATTAGGACTGATTTGTTATTTTTTTGAATATTTTTTTTCTAAAGGTGATATTACGAAATTGAATGTAACTATGAATTATTTTTGTGTATTAAAATTAAATTTTAAAATAAAATATGAATAATCTAAAATATTAGTGAGTGAGTGTCGAGTGGTTCTTCCAGAAACTTTTATTTTCCTTCTGCTGCTGCTTGTGCGCCAGAGAGACGATCATGGAATTCTGGGGTAACCATAATCATCTTTCTTCCTCACTTCTTATGAACCTTAACATTCCCACTTGCTTTTGTATGCGCTATTCTGTTTTCCTTTAACTCTATTATTTTCTTCTCATCTCTCTAAATTTACAGGAATGACCTTGTATCTGTCTTGCGTATAATGTACGTCTAGTTTCTTTTCTATGATTTGGTTAATGCTCTTAGGGTTTGTGAATTTTGATTTCTGGTCAAAATTGACTTAATCCATAATGTAATTTTGTTCATTGGAGCAAAATACCATTGCCTCTTCCTTCATAATTCGTATCGTAACTGTTCTTCACTTCACGGGGAATTTTTTCAAGTAATCGGAGTTTGTAGATTACTTCCTTTGAAATACTTGACTGTAAAGAAATTAAGAAAATAATGCATGTTATTTTTAGAGTAGTTCTAGAAAATGTTGCCAGATAAATTTGTTACTCGGAATAAAAGAAAGGGGTAAATTAGTTTTTTATTTTCCCTTTTTTTCCCCTCTTGAAATAATGCCGAAACATATTCTAATAAGTTTCATAAAATTAACATGGTAATAGTGGATGTCTTTTTACAATTTTTTCAGGTGTTGAAGTAAAAAGCGGAGAAAGTCTCGAGGTTGATCCAGGATATGGCAAGATGATCCATCTTTCAATGGTATATACACATGATGACAATTTAAAAGAAAAGAATTGGAGTAATTCTGATCGCTTGAATTGATAATGGTTGTGTTTTAATGAAAAATGCTTCATATACAGGCATGCCTGGGTGAGGTTAAGAAGGATAAAGGCGAACCAGTGACTGTGTATGTGAAATTTGGTGACCAGAGGCTTGTGATTGGAACACTTACTTCTGAGAACTTTCCTCAGATTTCTTATGATTTAATATTTGAGAAGGAATTTGAGCTATCACATAACTGGAAAAATGGGAGTGTCTTCTTTACTGGATATAAAGCTGAACCTCCTTTGGAATCATATCCTTCTCAATAGTTGTTTGCTTTGATATGATATTACTTTTGTCTTCTAATGGTCAATAATCCATTCATATAAGTTCTATGCAGACACAGATATTTCCTTAACTTATTTTGTTTTTCTAATCCTTACTGAAAATGAAGAAGACTCTGAAGGTGAGATACTCTGCTCTATTTCCCTTTGATTTATGTTTTTCTACTATTTATTAGTATCTCAGCATAATCTATCACCTTTCTTTCAGAGTTCGAAGATATTCCAGTTGCTGCTGCCAATGGTAAGTATTCTGTCTTTTGTTGTTTTATCGTCAACTAGACATTTTCTGCACTCGATATCCTTAACTTTATATGTAGGAAATTCTGAGCTTGAGGTAAAGAATGCTGTCAAACTTGATGCCAATGAAGCTAAACAAAAGGAGAAAATAGGGGATCCAAGAAAGAAAGAGAAAGCAAATGAAAAGGATGCAAATGGTGAAGATGAGGAAGATTCATTTGATGCTGACTCTGATGAATCTGATGAGGATTCTAGTGAAGATGAGGTTTTCATATAATCTTGAAAATAGCTTGCAAAATCTGATTTTTTTTTTTTTTAAGGTTTTCTTAACTCATACCAAGAGAATGGATCATGATGCACATGTTTGTTTAATACTATTACTATGTAATTATTAGGCTTCTTTTGTAGTGAAATCAATATTGCTTTTGAAAAAATTAGAAAAATCCAGAGTACTGGTGTTTATGTCATTAAAAAGGGAAAATAATTGCTCTAGATGTCTTGGTGCCTAACATGCATGGGGTATGCCACTGCAGCTGATGTAGCAAACTTGATTGTTTGGCACCAACGTGTTCCACTGATGATTCCTGTGGTGGTAAACAGCTTAAGTGTGTTTCTTATGTGTTAATTTCATGATCATATCTGCTGCATTTTGTTTTGTGGTTTAGTCATATAATTTAATCTGAAATGAGATTGGTATTTTTGGTTAGCGATTCTTAAGGGATTTTATGTTGCTTTTTTTTTAAAAAAAAAAGGTTATTATTATTTATTTCTTATTTCTGTAACAATGTATTGTCTAGGCCATGGCAAATGGTGAGAAAGATGGTGAAGGTGAAGATGACTCTGATGATGATGATGACAAGGACGAAGATGATGACGATGACGATGAATCTGACAAGGAGGAGACACTCAAGAAGGTAGAGAGCATCATGCTTATTTTTTGTTTTAGCCGGTTGATTTTGAATTTTTACTTATGTTTTTCTATAGGCTGAATTGAGCAAAAAGAGGGTTCATGAATCATCCAAGAAAACACCTGTTCCAGAGAAGAAGGCAAAATTTGTTACTCCTGAAAAGATTGGTTAGTGAGTCAGACTTTCTCATAGTCATTATATCTTGTAGGAGATTTGTTTGTGTAATATCTGTCATGTTTCTGCACCCAAGCCTTGCATAGTTGCATGTTTTATACTCAATTTATGTACAGTAAATTAGATAAAGTTAATGTAATATAATTTGGTTGCACGAGTCATGTGGGCTCATGATTTGCATGGGCTGATCCTACTACCTTACAACGATGAGTTTTGATGCATGGTGATTTGCAAAAAGGTTGAATAATCACTCATGTCCCATTACCTCAATCTTTTGGTTGGACAAATTTGTGAAATCACCAGCACAAGCAGGGATGGACCTGGGTTAGGACATTTTGGGGCATATGCCCTGTTTCCAAGACTTTAGATTTTGTTTACATGTATATTATTACCCTTATTATATTGACTCGTACTTAAGAAAAAAGGAAAAAAATGTTAAAACATTTAAATATAATTATGTAAAACTAAATCAAAATCTTGGAGCAATAGTTAAGTTGTCCCGGGGACCTTAACCTCATGGGTTGAAATTGTGGAATTAGCTACCGACATTTGCATTAGGCTTGACTTTCCTTGGGTGTGACTGTGCCCCAAACTTGGGATGCTTGTGCACTAGACTGTTCCTTTATAACTATGTAAAACTATTTATTTTCTTTTGTATCATGCTTTAATTTTTTGGGCCTAATACTAAGATAGAAGTACAATGGTGAACAAAGTGAGACGTGCCTCTTCGTGCATCCATGCATGTTGTGAACAGACTAAAACTTGTGAATTATAAAATTGATGAGAAATATTCATATGTTCAGACAACAAGGGTGGTGTTCATGTTGCAACTCCTTACCCAACTAAGCAGGCTATCAAGGCAGCTGCCAATAATAGGCAACTGGTGAAGCAGCAGACTCCAAAGTTAGTTGGAGACTATGGCTGCAAGGATTGCAACAGGTGATTTGCATTCTCTTTCTGATTTATCGGCCACCTTATTTCCTTTTGCTAATTTTGTTTTCTCTTAAATATATTTCTTGTCTGCTCGCTATAAATTTGGTATTATATTGGTTTGCAGGTTGTTTAAGACAGAAGATGCCTTAAACTCCCATAACAAGGCCAAGCACAGTGCTAAGTGAAGGAATGAAAGTACATAAATATAAGTTTTTTCCTGAACAGTAAGCATGTGAATGTTTGTGGATTTTGGATGGATACAAGTTAGAAAAAGAAAAATGTACTCTAGCTGATCTAAGAAATCTAGTCTAGCCTAGTAGTTTTGTTGCTGAGGGTTATTCCACTTGGATTGTGTATTGGAGAGAAGAACCCTACTTTTTCGTATTGTTGGTTTGTCGCTATTATTCAGCCTCAAGTTTCTCGTAATTGTGTTGGTAACGAGGCTCCAACGTTGATGCTAAGGCCTTCCTTAAAATGATTTCTCTTATATTGATATCTTCTTGAGGACTATATATATTGCTGGAGGATTGGCAGTAATAAGATGAATGGAAGCTAACCTGTTAGGCTCAGCAAAATGGAGTCACTCAGGATTCAGCTTTTATTAATTTACTAATCAATGAGATGAACAATGTCTCAGCTTCTACGCAGGACTCATGGTTTTGCCAAGAGAATGGGTTTGTGCAATGCACAGTAGAGGTTATGGTTTTCTTTTGGACATGACACGAGTTCAAGAGGATATTTTTGGTATATTAAAATTAAAGGGCAAAATAGTAATATTATCTTATTCAAGAATCTGAACACTAAAAGAATTATATTATACTGGTTTTGGACATCGAAATTGATTCTCTTAATTGTTAAAAAAAATTGTTAATTGTTAAAAAAAATTGAGGGAATAAAGTGTGATTTCTAACTCTTGATTGCTCTCTCTCATATTTTTTATTGGTCCTACTTATAAAATTAATGGTGAAAGATCATATTTTAATGGTGAAAGATCATATTTTACTCCTTTGATTGTTAAAAAAAATTGAGAGGATTTATTCCTCTTAGACATTAAGGAGACTAAGAGTACATTTCAAAAATAATAGTATTGAAATGGCAGTACTCATAAGGTCTATTGGGCTAAATGAGAACATCAAGAAGTCCCAGAATACTCTTCAAGTTCATTGGGAGTCACAAATTTTGTATTAATTTTTAAAATTATTTAGTCTATATTTCAGTTTGATTTGTTGTTAAGATTCATCAAAAGATTTGATTTGGTTTTAATTTGTTTATTAATATTTTTAGGTATTTTAAATTTAAATCAAATCTGATCTAATTTAATAATCTAATAAGTTCAAATTTAATTTAAATTAGTTATTATATATTTAGATTCATATCTTAGAAGATTTGACACTAATCTATTAAAGTCTATTTAAACATTTTTTGTAAGACAATTTAGACAATTTTTTATGATAAATTTTATGGGTGTTATTATGCATGTTTTTCAATGTATATTCCAATAAGGCAAGAGCTTTGCTTGGTGCATGAAGAAATTCGACAAATTCAGTCTAAGGTAATTTTTAGTATTAGTTCTTTCAATTATAGTCTTTTGATCTAGGTTGTCAAGGACAAATTCTTTGAAAGTCTAGTAAAAAAAATCCTTCCGATGACCTATATTGCAAAGAACATGTTTTTTAGAGATCTAATAGAAAAATTTCCTTTATCTATCTTTTGTATTTTCGTTGTGTTTTTTATTATTCCTTTCAATTTTGTCTGTCGTTTCTTATCACGACATTATAGAAGTACCTACATTTTATCTCCCTTTGTGTGCGAAAAACTAAATCCTAAAAATGCCCAAAAAAATATAAAGTACCTTAACATAAGGTTTGGAAGAGAGATAGAGACTGAGAAACAGAAACTTAATTAAATCTCAGTATTATGTTTAGTGTAAGATATACATGACTGAATTATGTTTTATTATTTTGTTTGGTTCAAAATAAATACAAAGACTAAAATGAATAAAATGACCAAATCACCCTTGGTCATAAATTAAAATGAATACAGAAAAAACCCCCTAACTTTCTCCTCTTTTCTCTCGTTCACGTGCACTCTATTCCTTTCCTCCCATCCCTTTCCCCCTCTATTCTCTCTCTCTCTCTCTCTCTCTCCCCCTCGCATGTGCTCTCTCCCTCTCCTCTCATCTCTGTCTTCCTCTTTCTCCGGCAGCAGCAACGATAGCACTCACCACCATCGTGTCTCCCTTGTGTTTGAGTTCCAGTTTTGTGTCGTGCGGTGTCGTGTTGCTGTGTTCGAGTTCGAGTTCGAGTTTTGTGCGTTGTCGTGTCCAGCAGCCATGTCCGAGCTCCATTACCGCGCTGTGTTCGAGCTCCAGTTCTGCATCTTGCCGTCATGTTCGAGCTCAAATTCCACCCCGCGCCGTGCCGTGCCGCCGTGTTCAAGTTCCAGCTTCACGCCATGCCACTCTGTACCCTACTACAACGCTCAGTTCCAGTTTCGCACCGCCTCAATTCTTCTCTTTTCTATTTTGATTTAGAAATCCTTAGATGGTTGAATCTGTGTTTATGAGATTGAATTTATTTTTGGTATTTGTTCATACCCTGACCCAACAGATAATAGCCAAGCCCAATGACACTAAAAGGCCGACCAATAAAAGTGGATCTCATGATAAGTCCAACCTCTTTGAAGAGGTCGGACACTAACTCCAAGGGGTAAAAGCCCTACTTGCTCAAAGTAGATAAACTGTTTCCTAAAATCTCTACCTCGTCTAGAAGGTGGATCTCAACAAACTCCCAAGATAAAAGGAACACTTATCTATCAGAAAAGATAAGATTACTCCAACAATGGTGGTTAGCAATTCTACTATAAAAACACGGGCACCCCCAGGTATGACTCACGCTCTAATCTAGAAAAAAGCCTACTTAAACCCTTGCAAATTTAAGTATTGGAGTCTCTTGCAGGTATCACCCCCCATCTCCTCACGAGGAACTCGGACAGGCGACACATCGGCACAAAAGAGGTCGGACACTGCCATACTAAGGGACCTGGACCTCACGTTCAGGACCAAATCAACGTTTCAAGAAACCCTCGGAATATTGGCACCATTGCTGGGGACTTGGAATTCATTCCACAACCATACGGACAACTGACAGGAAGACGGCCACATGCAATCTGAATCTGAGCAAGAAGTTCAGCTGGAGGCCCACGCCATCGTGCTCCCTCTTCCACCACAACACACTGAAGGACCCCACAGAGAAGGGCCCTTGGGAAACCCTCATCGAAGGAGGATCCATTTTGAAGTACACCACTTCGAGGATGTGGATCACCCCCAGGCGACAGAGATACTGAACATGGTCCACGGACAGCAAGATCGCTTGAGACAGCTTAAACATGAGGCCGAGCGACAACGAGAGGCAGAACGAAAATTAAGAAGAGAAGTGAGGTGACATAGGGAGCTAGAAGAAAAGCTCCAGAAGATGGTGATGCGTGAGCATCTTTCCTATCTTTTCCTAGTGAATTTGCATCTAACTTGTTCAGTTTAATTAAGAATTAATTATATTTTAGCCACTATGGATGCTATTTTGAGTTTTGTGCAATTTTATTCATTTTAGGTAGCATTCGGATGGATTTGATGAAGTTTCTGCAGAGAAAGAGAAGAAACCAAGGAGATGACCAGCAAATACTGACGCGGACGCATGGCTCACGCGACCGCGCGGAATGGAGGAAATCACAATGATGCAATCGCGTGCCTGACGCGAACGCATGGACTGGAATCTGCACAAATGATGCGAACGCGTGACCGACGCGTCCGCGTGACTCGCGAAAAAGGACCATCGACGCATGCGCGTGACCGACGCGTACGCGTGACATGCGCCACATGCAGAAAACGCAGAAAGACGCTGGGGGCGATTTCTGGGCTATTTTGACCCAGTTCTTAGCCCAGAAATCACATATTAGAAGCTGCAGAAGGGACAAATCAAGTGGTCCCCAACCCATCAGCTGAAGACTTGTTAATTAATTCGAATTTAAATTCAAATCTTATTAGAGGAAAAGATATTATTTTAATTTTAATTTTAGAAATTTGATTTTTAAATTATTAGGATTAGTTATAAAAGGGATCCCAATAGGGTGGTTCGAGAACAACATTCCACAACATTATTCTATACAAATTTACATTCCATATTCCATGAGCAACTAATCATCCATTGTTAAGGTTAGGAGCTCTGTCTATTGTATGGATTGATAATATTATTTTTCTATTTTAATTCATGTTTTGATTTATATTTCAATAATTGTTTTCGTTCTTTATTTTATGAATTTGGGTGGAACGGAAGTATGACCCATGTTCTAATTGAGTTCTTGTATAACTTAGAAAAGTTCTTTACTTGAACAATTGCTTGAAAACGTATTATCCTGAATTTCTAATTGTTTGTATTTAACGGGATACGTGACATATAATCCCTTTATTTTTGGATAATTAGAATTCTTGTGGCATATAAACTAGAATTTGATCATCACTTTCTAATTGGAATTAATTGACCAAGGAATTGGCAGTTGATGAATTTTAGAGGAGACTAGGAAGGTCTAAGGAATTAGGGTCTAGTCACAAATAGTTTGCCATGAATTAAATCTTGCATGATTAAAATAGTTAATAAGAAAAGTCAATCCAGAAATTAGATAACTCTGAAACCTTAATTGCCTTCTCAATATTTTATTCCCAACATTTTTACTTGCCTTTCTTCGATATTCTTTATATTGTTTAATGTCTTTTAAACTCCCAAACATTACTTTCTGTTTGTCTAACTAAGCCTATCAAACAGTATTGTTGCTTAATCCATCAATTCTCGTGGGATCGACCCTTACTCACGTAAGGTATTACTTGGTACGACCCGGTGCACTTGTCGGTTAGTTTGTGGGTTATAAATACCGCACCAAGTTTTTGGCGCCGTTGCCGGGGATTGATTGTGATTAACAACTACTCGTTGTTTGATTGCTTAGATTAGATAATTTTTTTTTATATTTTTTTCTATTATTATTTTTTTTATTTTGCATTTTTTCTTACGATTATTTTTTCTTTTTTCTTTTCTTTACGTAAATTTTTTTTTCTTTTCCCTTTCGTTTACGTTATTTTTTTTTTCCTTTTCCTTTACATCCCCCCTCCCCTTTATACCGTACCTTTTTTTTAACTTTTATTAAAAATAATAAAAAAATTAAAAATTAAAAACATTAAAAAATATATATTTAAATAAATAAAATAGCACTAAAATTTATTTTAATTTTTGAATTTAAGTTTGGTGTTACCCAGTTAATTTTATTTTAATTTTTCTGTTTATTTTTTTCTTTTAAATTTTTAAATTTTTTTATTTTATTTAGTATTTTTATTTTATTATTTTACACAGGTTACCTCACAGGGACTTCTCTGCACTCTGACGTAGAGAGTCTCATTTTTTCTTGTTTTCTGCTTGTGTATGTGCAGGAATAGAGACAAAGAACATCTCTTAGACTTTGATCCTGAACCTGAAAGAACTTTCAGGCGACGTTTACAAAAAGCAAGACTTTGCAAGGCTGCAGAATCCACTATGGCAAATAATAATGCTAATGCCAATGTGGTAAATCCGAATGGGGATGATCAACAGAGGAGAGTGCTTGACTCTTATTCTGTCCCTACTGCGGATCTTTATGGAAAAAGTATTGTGGTGCCTCCTATAGCTGCAAACAACTTTGAGTTGAAGCCACAACTAGTCACCCTGGTACAACAAAGCTGCCAATATCATGGACTTCCTCATGAAGACCCAAATCAGTTTATTTCTGATTTTCTGCAAATATGTGATACTGTGAAGACAAATGGAGTGAACCCAGAGGTGTACAAACTCATGCTTTTCCCATTTGATCTGAGGGATAAAGCAAAGCTATGGCTAGATTCCCAACCAAAGGAGAGTTTGGATACTTGGGACAAGGTTGTTACTGAGTTTCTCACAAAATATTTTCCACCAAAGAAGCTGACTAAGCTTAGGTTGGAAGTTCAGACCTTCAGGCAAAAGGAGGGTGAAACTCTTTATGAAGCTTGGGAGAGGTACAAGCTACTGACTAGGCAATGCCCTCCGGACATGTTCTCCAAGTGGACTCAACTAGATATCTTTTACGAAGGCTTGGGCGAGATGTCCAAGATGAGTATAGATACTTCTGCAAGCGGTTCACTACACAAGAAGAAGACACTAGAGGAGACCATTGAACTGATTGAATTGGTTACAAGCAACCAATATTTATACTCATCTAACAGGAATCCTGTGAACTCTGAGACCTCTCAGAAGAGAGGCATGTTGGAAGTAGAAGCTGTGAATGCTCTTCTTGCTCAGAACAAGCTTATGTCTCAGCAAATAAATCTACTTACTCAACAGATAGGTGGCATGCAAGTCTCAGCTATCAACACCCAAAATCCACCACAGGAAATCTCCTATGACATGGCAGGTAATTTTGTTCAAAATGATAATCATGATTATGCTCAACCTTCTTATGAACAGGTGAATTACATGGGGAGTGGTCCTAGAAATCCCAACAATGATCCATATTCTAAGACATACAACCAGGGATGGAGAAATCACCCAAACTTTGGGTGGAGGGACCAACCTCAGAGACCTCAGAACTTCAACAATAGTTCTCAGGGCGGTTTCCAGCAGAACAATTATTTGGAAGTAATATTGATAGGTTTTAGACAGGAAACCAGATCATCCATCAAGAACCTGGAGATTCAAATGGGTCAATTAGCCACAAAGGTTAATGAAATTGATCAGAGGACCACTAATAGCCTTCCTGGTAACACAATTCCAAATCCAAGAGAGGAATACAAGGCTATCACCGTAATAAGTGAACAAGTGGCAAGTACGGAAGCACAAGTTATACAGGAAACCAGAGCCTCTATTAGAAACTTAGAGGTGCTAGTGGGCCAACTGAGCAAGCAAATACTTGAGAGGTCTGCAAGTACATTTCAAGGTGATACAGTGGTGAACCCAGGAGAAGATTGCAAGGGTATTCAATTGAGAAGTGGTAAAGTAGCTGGCTCTGAAACTAAGGCCAATGAAGAGCTAGTTGAAAAAGAAGCTCCAAAGGAGAAGAGGGAAGAAGTAGAACACGCCCCTCCAAAGCGTGCGGACAACCCATTCCCAAACTCTCTTGACACTTATCCTACTTTGCCAAAGGCTCCTGAGTACAAGCCTAAAATGCCATATCCTCAGAGACTTCAAAAGGAGACCAAGGACAAACAGTTTTCAAAGTTCTTGGAAGTCTTCAGAAAGCTGGAAATAAATATTCCTTTTGCTGAGGTTTTGGAACAAATGCCTCTCTATGCCAAGTTCATGAAGGAGCTGTTGTCAAAGAAGAAGCCTTTAAAGGGAGATGAGACAGTGGTCTTGACTAAAGAATGCAGTGCCATCATTCAGAATAACTTACCAAAGAAGATGCCAGATCCAGGGAGCTTTCAAATTCCATGCACCATTGGGAGCACAACCTTTGAGAAAGCGTTATGTGATCTGGGAGGAAGCATCAATTTAATGCCCTTGTCTGTGATGAAGAAGCTGCAGATCCAAGAGGCACAACCCACAAAGATAGCATTACAGATGGCAGACAAATCCATGAAGCCAGCATACGGATTAGTGGAGAATATCTTGGTCAAAGTGGGTAAGTTCTTCCTCCTAGCAGATTTTGTGATTCTTGATATAGGGGAGGATGAGAATGCCTCTATAATTCTAGGAAGACCATTCCTAGCCACTGGAAGAGCTCTGATTGATATAGAAGTGGGTGAATTAGTGTTTAGAGTGCATAATGAGCAACTGGTCTTTCATGTCTTCAAAGATATACATTCAACTGGTGAAGAAGAGAGGTGCATGCAGGCTGAGCTTATTAATCCAAACCTTCAAGAACCCCCTGATGATGCACAGCAGAGTCTGCAACTCAAACCTCCTTTGGTGACAATCAGTAAAATTCCTCCTGACATCAAACCTAAGTTTGGTGTTGAGAATGCATCACCCACCGAGGAGGAGGTTCCCAAAAAGAAGAAAATACTCAGGGGATGGAGAAACAAAAAGATCCCCACTGAAGGTTTCTCCCCAGGAATGAAGGTGGTGTTGACTAAGACTCCAGCATGGATTTATACAGTGAACAAGATCCTCTCTCTAGAGCATATTGAGCTACTTTATGGAGACACAGGAAAGAAGTTCAAAGTAAGGGGTGAAGAGCTGAGCCCCTATGATCCTCCTCCTTAGAGGAGCTGACCGTCAAGCTAGTGACGTTAAAGAAGTGCTTGTCGGGAGGCAACCCGATAATTTCGTATCCTTAGTTATTTTTTTCGTAGTAGTAGTTTTCTTACTTATTTGATTTTTATTAAGTTCTTACTAATTTTCTGATCATGCAGCTATTTTAGAACAGGAGCTGGAAAAAAAAAGTTACAGAGAGTTGTGCGGGAGTGGCGCCGGCATGAAGCCTTTCGCACGAACAAGCCCATGCGGACGCGTACGCCACGCATGCGCGTCACTCATGATTTTGGCACTTCACGCGTCCGCGTCACCCACGCGGACGTGTGACCCGAAAAATCGACGTAAAAGGTGTCTAGACAGAGAGTTATGCTGGCTTGGGGCTGGAAGTATTCTAAAAGCACAAAATTGCCCACGCGAACGCGTGACCGACGCGTCTGCGTCATTTGCATAAATGGCCATCCACGCGTGCGCGTGCATGACGCAAACGCGTCGTATGAAAATTTGGCTCCCAAGCCATGCGAACAGAAAGTCATGCGGGCGCGCGGCTGGCTTTGCGTGAATCGCACAAAATCCAGGGCACGTGGACGCGTACCTGACGCTAACGCGTCATTATTAAGAATGCGTGACGTACGCGATCGCGTGCTGTACGCGAACGCGTCGTTTGCACCGCCCAGTTTTCTTTCTCTCTCTCTCTCCCAATCCCTATTCTCTCTTGTTCTTTTATCCTTTCCTTTTTCTTTCATAATAATATTTGTCTCTTTCTATTTTCAGTTCTTCTTTGCTTGAGGACAAGCAAACCTTAAGTTTGGTGTTGACGCTTCGCTTAAGGGTTTTCTGTTTATTCCTATGGCACCAAAAGGGAGGCAAATCATCTTCACAAAGGAGCACAACCTGAAGAATAAAATGACCGCTCAGATAACTAAGGTGGTTGAGTTCCTTTCATTTTTTTCTTTCCGCTTTTATTATGTATGTTCTGGTTTTCTGCTAGTTTGCTTTGTTTGCTGCATGATCCTTTATTAGTAGATTCATAGGTTATAGTTTAATTTTTCTGTTAAGTCCTTTAATTCTGAAAGATGTCTCATGTATTGCCCACTAAGCTTGAAATCAAAAAGAAAGAAGAACAGATGTAGTGCATGAGAATTTGAATTTAATTTTTAGAGTAGTCTCACTTACTTAGATGTGGTGGTATTTTCTGTGATTCTGAATGAATGCTTGAACAGTGCATATTTTTCATAATGAAGTTTATGAATGTTAAAATTGTTGGCTCTTAAAAGAATGATAAAAAAGAGAAATGTTATTGATAATCTGAAAAATCATAAAATTGATTCTTGAAGCAAGAAAAAGCAGTGAAAAACACAAATCTTGCGAAAAAATATATATAAAAAAAAGAAGTAAGCAGAAAAAGCCAATAACCCTTTAAACTAAAAGGCAAGGGTAAAAAGGATCCAAGGCTTTGAGCATTAATGGAGAGGAGGGCCCAAAGGAATAAAATCCTGGCCTAAGCGGCTAAATCAAGCTGTCCCTAACCATATGCTTGTGGCGTGAAGGTGTCAAGTGAAAAACTTGAGACTGAGCGGTTAAAGTCGTAATCCAAAGCAAAAAGAATGTGTTTAAGAACTCTGGGCACCTCTAAATGGGGACTCCAGCAAAGCTGAGTCACAATCTGAAAATGTTCACCCAGTTATGTGTCTGTGGCAATTATGTATCCGGTGGTAATACTGGAAAATAAAATGCTTAGGGTCATGGCCAAGACTCATAAAGTAGCTATGTTCAAGAATCAACATACTGAACTAGGAGAATCAATAACACTATCTGGATTCTGAGTTCTTATGGATGCCAATCATTCTGAACTTCAAAAGATAAAGTGAGATTCCAAGACTACTCAGGATTGCAGTTGTAAACCCCACTATAAGAAGAGACATGAGCTTAATCAAACTCTCATTCTCATGCAAATTCACATCCTAAGCTTATATTAATTTTTGGTTGCTTGAGGACAAGCAACAGTTTAAGTTTGGTGTTGTGATGCGTGAGCATCTTTCCTATCTTTTCCTAGTGAATTTGCATCTAACTTGTTGAGTTTAATTAAGAATTAATTATATTTTAGCCACTATGAATGCTATTTTGAGTTTTGTGCAATTTTATTCATTTTAGGTTGCATTCAGATGGATTTGATGAAGTTTATGCAGAGAAAGAGAAGAAACCAAAGAGATGACCAGCGAATACCGACGCGGACGCATGGCTCACGCGACCGCGCGGAATGGAGGAAATCACAATGACGCGATCGCGTTCCTGACGCGAACGCGTGGACTGGAATCTGCACAAATGACGCGAACGCGTGACCGACGCGTCCGCGTGACTCGCGAAAAAGGACCATCGACGCGTGCGCGTGACCGACGCGTACGCGTGACATGCGCCACGTGTAGAAAATGCAGAAAGACGCTGGGGGCGATTTCTGGGCTGTTTTGACCCAATTCTTAGCCCAGAAATCACAGATTAGAAGCTGCAGAAGGGACAAATCAAGTGGTCCCCAACCCATCAGCTGAAGACTTGTTAATTAATTCGAATTTAAATTCAAATCTTATTAGAGGAAAAGATATCATTTTAATTTTAATTTTAGAAATTTGATTTTTAAATTATTAGGATTAGTTATAAAAGGGATCCCAATAGGGTGGTTCGAGAACAACATTCCACAATATTATTCCATACAAATTTACATTCCATATTCCATGAGCAACTAAGTCTCCATTGTTAAGGTTAGGAGCTCTGTCTATTGTATGGATTGATAATATTATTTTTCTATTTTAATTCATGTTTTGATTTATATTTCAATAATTGTTTTCGTTCTTTATTTTATGAATTTGGGTGGAACGGAAGTATGACCCATGTTCTAATTGAGTTCTTGTATAACTTAGAAAAGCTCTTTACTTGAACAATAGCTTGAAAACATATTATCGTGAATTTCTAATTGTTTGTATTTAACGGGATATGTGATATATAATCCCTTTATTTTTGGATAATTAGAATTCTTGTGGCATATAAACTAGAATTTGATCATCACCTTCTAATTGGAATTAATTGACCAAGGAATTGGCAGTTGATGAATTTTAGAGGAGACTAGGAAGGTCTAAGGAATTAGGGTCTAGTCACAAATAGTTTGCCATGAATTAAATCTTGCATGATTAAAATAGTTAATAAGAAAAGTCAATCCAGAAATTAGATAACTCTGAAACCTTAAATTCCTTCTCAATATTTTATTCCCAACATTTTTACTTGCCTTTCTTCAATATTCTTTATATTGTTTAATGTCTTTTAAACTCCCAAACATTACTTTCTGTTTGTCTAACTAAGCCTATGAAACACTATTGTTGCTTAATCCATCAATCCTCATGGGATCGACCCTTACTCACGTAAGGTATTACTTTCTGTTTGTCTAACTAAGCCTATCAAACACTATTGTTGCTTAATCCATCAATCCTCGTGGGATCGACCCTTACTCACGTAAGGTATTAGTTGGTACGACCCAGTGCACTTGCCGGTTAGTTTGTAGGTTATAAATACCGCACCAGATGGAGGTTGATCTTTGAAGTCGGGTCACTAGGTCAGACAGGGAAGAAAGCCTTTTTGGAGGAGACGATCCATTCACATAAGAGATCATGAAGGCCAAAGTTTCAAGAAATTTCAAATCGCCCGACATGGATCTCTATGATGGGACGTCCAACCGAAGACACCACCTAAGCAATTTCAAAAGTCGAATGTACTTGGTGGATGCCTCTGATGCCACACGTTGCAAAGCCTTCCCTACCACTCTAACTAAAGCTGCAATGAAGTGGTTTGATGGCCTGCCTCTAAGGTCGGTCGCCAACTTCGACGACCTAGCCAGAAAATTTCTGACTAGGTTTTCTATCCAAATGATAAAACAAAGCATGCACCCTTGCTAGGAGTAAAGCAAGAAGTTGGGGAAACCCTTCGAGATTACATGGAAAGGTTCAACAAAGCTTTCTTGGAAATTCAGAATCTACCAACTGAACCTATAATTATGGGCTTAGTCAACGGCCTCAGAGAAAGACCATACTCCCAATCAATATCCAAAAGATGCCCGACCTCTTTGAACGAGATTCAAGAAAGGACAGAGAAGTATATCAACATGGAAGAAAATTCCCGACTAAGAAAGCCTCCCTCGAGGTCAAACCTACCCTATCCACCTCGGGACAAAGAAAGAGAACCCAATAAAAAAGAGGAGCCAAATATAGAGAAACCTCGAAAATATCACAACTACACTCCTCTCAAGGTCTCCCTAGTAGATGTTTACAAAGAGATATGTCACACAAAGAAGCTTCCACCACCTTGTCCGATTAAGCACAAGGAATGCTTTGACTTGAAAAACATCATAGAAAAGTTGGCCAGAGAAGGCCGACTTGATAGATACCTGGCAGACAAGTCGGACGATCCGAGGAAGAGAAGAAGGGATGAAGAAGGAGGATGACCCAAACATACTCCTCACACCCCAGAGTGACACATCCATATGATTAATGGCGGATTCGCAGGAGGAAGAATGTCAAAATCCTCCCGAAAAAGACACCTCAAAGAAGTGTACCAGGTTGGGGAAAGTAGTTAATTGACCGACCTGCCCACCATCTCTTTCACTAAAGAAGATGCACAAGGCCTACTTTCCAAGCATGACGATCCAGTGGTAATAACACTAATCCTGGCCAATGCTAACCTTCATCGCACCTTGATAGATCAAGAAAGCTCGGCTAACATTCTGTTCAAACCCGCTTTTGACAAGCTCGGGTTAGAAGAGAATGACCTAATGGCCTACCTTGATAGCTTGTTCAGACTGGGAGACACCCCAATCCAAACTCTTGGTTATATCTCATTATACACCACCTTCAGAAAGGGTGCTAGGTCAAGAACCTTGAGCATCGATTACATTGTAGTTGATGTAAACTCTGCCTACAATGCTCTAATAGGTCGAACCACCTTAAATAGACTGGCAGCTGTTGTCTCTACTCCTCACCTTTGCATGAAATTCCCTACTGTCGAAGGGATTGTCACCGTAAAAGGGGATCAAAAGCTAGCAAGAAAGTGCTATAATGAAAGCCTTAGTTTGAAAGGCAACTCGGGAGGCAGGGAAGTCAATACCATCGAATTTGGGGGAGTCCGAGTTCGTGAAGAATTTCGTCCTCAACCTAAAGGCAAAATTGAAGAGATATAAATTGGAGACCACCCTAGCAAGACAACAAGTATATGGGCAAACTTAAAAGAAAGCCTAAAGAAGCAGCTCGTCAACTTGCATTGTTAAGAAAAAACTCCGACCTCTTTGCCTGGAAAGCTTCTGACATGCCCAGCATAAATTCCGACATGATGTGCCATAAGCTTGTTGTGTACCCAGGTTCCCGACCTGTTCAGCAGAAGAGCAGAAAGCTCGGACCAGAGCAAACACATGTCATGGAAGAGCAAGTGCAGGCCTTGTTAGAAGCAGGATTTATAAGGGAGGTAAAATATCCGCTTTGGCTAGCCAACGTTGTATTGGTTGAAAAGCAAAACGAAAAATGGAGAATGTGTGTCGATTACACTGACCTCAACAAAGTCTTCCCTAAAGATCCTTACCCATTCCCGAGTATTGACGCTCTGGTTGATGCGGCCTCAGGCTACAGATATCTTTCCTTCATGGATGCCTACTCGGGATGTAATCAGATCCCTATTGTTACGTAGTAATGCCTTTTGGGTTGAAGAACGCAGGACACCAACGACTGATGAATAAAGTGTTTTTCACCCACATAGGAAAACTAATGGAGGTCTATGTGGATGACGTTCTTATCAAGACTTAAGAGGAAGAGACACTACTGTCCGACCTCTTTAAAGCATTTTCCACTATAAGAAAGCATGAGATGAGGTTAAATCCCTCAAAATGCACATTTGCAGCAGAAGCTGGGAAGTTCCTAGGATTCATGCTAACCCAAAGAGGCATAGAAGTGAACCCAGACAAATGCCAGGCTATACTTAAAATAAAGAGTTCGACTTACATCAAAGAAGTTCAACAGTTAAATGGAAGGTTGGCAGCTCTATTCAGATTCTTAGCTAGGTCAGCCTTAAAATCACTTTCCCTTTATTCAATCCTAAAAAAAGGGAAACAATTTGAGTGGACCCCAGAGTGCGAACAAGCTTTTCAAGACTTTAAGGCATTCTTGGGACAACCACCTATACTTACCCGACCTGTTAAAGGGGAAGAACTCGCGTTGTATTTGTCAGTGGGAAGTCGGGCTGTAGCTTCAGCCGTGGTCCGAGAAGACAAAGAGGGACAACGACCTATCTATTTCATCAGCAAAGCTCTACAAGAGGCCAAGTTGAACTATCAAAAGATAGAGAAATTTGCTTATGCCCTCATTCTCACATCCAGAAAGCTCCGACCTTACTTCCAGGCTCACACCGTTAAAGTCTGCACTAACCAGCCCATAAAACATATTCTACAAAAAATGGACTTAACCGGAAGGATTCTACAATGGGCAGTAGAACTATCCGAGTTCGACCTCAAGTACAAAACCCGGACAGCCATTAAGTCGCAATATCTGGCCGACTTCATTGTTGAATACACTGAAAGCACGGGAAATCCCATCATATGGAATTTATATGTCGATGGGTCATCTAACAAAGCTGGAAGCGGAGCTGGTATTAACGTAGAAAGTGATCAAGGAACTTGGATAGAGCTATCCTTAAGGTTTGAGTTCCCTGCCTCCAACAACCAAGCAGAGTACGAAGCTTTATTTTCTAGCTTGAAGCTGGCTAAGGATATCAGAGCATAAAAATTGATAGTTTTCAGCGATTCGCAAGTAGTGACTCAAATCAATGGCACTTATCAAGCTAAAGACCCCACTATGAAGAAATACCTGGATAAAGCTCAGGAACAACTCACACACTTTACAGAAAGTAAGGTCCGACATATAGCTCGGGAGTCCAATGCTCGAGCTGATGCCCTTTCAAAATTAGCCAGCACCAAGCTAGGGGGCAACAATAGAAGCCTCATTTAAGAAACTCTGCAATCACCATCAATTTCAAAAGAGGAAGAAGTACTGACCATATCCAATCAACACTTAGGTTGGATGACTCCTATAGTCAACTACCTCAAATTTGATTCCAAAGAGGAAAAAGAGGCCAGAAGACTTATAAAAGAAGCACTAAATTATACATTAGTCCACAATGTCTTATACAAAAAAGGGATCTCAACACCCCTGTTAAAATGCGTCCCGACCTCCAATATAAAGAAAGTTTTAGAGGATGTCCACAGCGGCATATGTGAAAACCACCTAGGAGCTCAGGCACTATCCAAAACAGTAATCCGAGCTAGCTTCTTCTGGCCAACTGATGAATCCATATTTCATAGTATTTATTTGCTCTAATTAGGTGGATTTCATCAACTTTCCTTGCATTTATTCAATGAAATAGCATGGTTTTGTAAATTCTCCGAAAGTTGTGCCTAAAAGTGAAAACATGCTTTTTAGGCCCTTAACTGCTAAATTCTATTCACTTTAATTCCATTTGATACCTTGATGTGTTTGTTTAGTGATTTCAGGCTTGTAAGGCAAATATTGGATTGAATGAATGAAGAAAAAGCATGTAAAATTGGAGAATTCATGAAGAAATGGAGTTTGGAGCTTTTTAGCAAGTGTGCGTACGCACAACTATGCGTGCGTACGCACAGGTGAAAGTTCGTGCAAGTGTGCATACGCATAACCCTCTGTGCGTACGCACAAGTGGAAAAATCAGCAAATGTGCGTACGCACAAGTCCCAGCCCAAGACCTCATTAAATGCAAAACACTAGCAGCAATTTTTGGGCCTCTAGAACCCAATCCAACTCATTTCTGAAGCTATTTCAAACAGAATTCAAGAGGAAACAAGGGGGAAACAATTAGGGTAGCTTAGTATCATGTTGTAGGTCATTTCTAGAGAGAGAAGCTCCCCATTCTCTCTAGAAATTAGGGTTTCTTAGTTTATTTTCTCTTCAATTCCTCTCTTTAAATTCTTGTTTTAATGTAGTTTTATTTACTTTTCCTTGTTCAATGGCCTTAATTCTCTTAGCTTTTCTTGTTAATTTTTCCTTTATGTCACTTTTTATTTTATGAACTCTCTTGTTAACTTTAATTTTCATTTAATGCAATTTGATATTTCTTTGTTTATTGTTATTCAATTGAGTTGTTATTATTGTTATCTTGCATTTGGTAGCTTTAGATTTTATTTTTATTGCAATTTAATATGTTTTTATTTTTATGCACACCAAGTGTTTGATAAAATTTTTGACTTAGTTTTAATGTAGCTTTTTCCCACTCTTGGCTTGGAATTGAGGACTTAGGTGACCTTGAGTCATTGATGTCCATTCTTGATTGATATATTAGGGTAGTTAGTTGATTTGGTTTCTATTGACGCTAATCTTTTACTAAGTTAATTACTGAGTTGACTAGGACTTATAGATTGTGATCAATTATGCCTATTTGACTTATCCTCAATGTTAGGGTTGACTAAGTAGGATTAACTCTTCATAATCAACATATGTTTGTGGTCAATGGGTAAAATAGGTAACCTTAACTCTCAACCCTTGCCAAGAGTTTCCTTTTGCCATTTAGTTCCCATTTTTGTTGCTTTAATTGTTTTACATCTAATTCCTTGCATGCATCTTTATTTTATTGCTATTTACATTACTTGCCTCTTGCAATCTCAACCTCCATTTCCTCATACCCAATAATTACACACTTAATTACAATTCCTATGGAGAACAACCCGGGATTTAAAACTCCCAATTATTTGATTTGAATTGTGACATCTCTTGATTTAAACTTTGATATTGGTCAACAGTTGGGTTTAGACTATACTTACAATGGAGAAATTCTATTTTTGGGAAATTCCTAATTCACTTTTGGCCATCATTAAGTTTTTGGCGCCGTTGCCGGGGACTTGCAATAGTGTTACATTATTGGCTATTGTTAATATGTAAATATGTGAATAGTTTGTTTTTGATTCGTTCCTTTTTTTTTGCATGTAAATATGTTTCTTCGTTGTTAACTTGCCTTAATAGATTTTTGTTTTAAAATGTATATTTGAATAGTTAGTAATTTTGTTTTCAATGGCTTTTTCTTTACTTGAATTGCATGTTTAAAATTTTCAATTAGTTTTTGGATGGTTGAAATAGTTTTGTTGAATTTTTGTTTGTGCATATTACAAATGCTTTGAATAGTCCAATGATTTTAATGTGAAAAATAAAATTTTGGATAATTTTAAAGTTTAACGTAAATAGTTGCGTATTTTGGTTATTTTTTTGTTTATATGCATTTTGCATTTTTGGGTGAAATTCTATTTTTTTTTTTTTTAAATCGCCCTTTGTGCGTACGCACACTTTCATACCACCCTTCTGTCCAGAGCACGCACACACCTTAGTGCGTGTGCATACTTCTTCTCAAGAGTGCCTGTCAGGCGTACGTGTGACGTTCCATTTTCAGCATATCATGCGTACGCCAGCTAGACGCATACGTGTCGCTTTCAATTTTTCACTAGTTCCGCTTACGCACTTTTCTGTACGTACGCACCCCACAATTCAACCCCTTCTGCTGGAAGCTCCTTCACAGCTACGTAAGTCCGCATTCTCCTGAACACCGACACAGGACACGACACGACACGGGACACGCTGACACACGAATTTTAAAATTTTATAAGACACGGGAACACACATATATATATATAAAATATAAAGTATTTTTTATATAAATCATAATAGTTTGAATACTAAAATATAAATTAATTTTTTAATTATTTTTAATATCTTATTTTAATTATATCAAGTATTTAAAATATTTTTTGTTTTAATAAATAATAAATATATACTATATCTAAATTTATTTCAAAAATATATGTTAAGAATAAGATTGGACACGCTGACACGTGATGATATTTAAGTGTGTGTAAGCAATAAAAATTTTTTTATTTTTTTATTAAGACACAATTTAAACAAAGTAGACGCGTGTCAAACGTATCCAAAATGTATTCCACATTCGAACACCCGGCTTCCGTGCCCCGAAAGCAGCCCTATCACCTTCTCGCTTCTCTTTTGTTCTTCTCTCAGCCATCATCTTCTTCCGTTTCAACTTCACCCAACGTCCACCATCATTACCACCACAGCGCCTCACCGTCCACCCACTTTCCCCCTCTTCGTCCCTTTCCTCTCTTCTTCCTCTCTCTTGCCCCTTCCCTTCCCCATTCCCGGTTCTCTTCTCCTCTGCCACCCAACCGCCGCGGCACCCAACCTTCGCCGCTGCGTCCTTACCCCGCGACCCTCTACCCTCTTCTCCCCCACGCGTCTCTTCTCAGCGTCGAACCACCGCTCGGGCCAGTGCCGCCGTCGAAGCTCTTCCCCTCTCTCTATCTCACTCGCAGAACCACCGAACCGAAGCCCAGGACCACAGCGCCGCCAGCAACCCTGATCGCAGCTGCCGCTGCCCTGCTTCCACCGCGCCTCCCTTCCCCCTGTCCGAACCCTAGCGCCGCCCAGGTCCGCTGAACCTTCGCGAACCACCCTCTCCACACACGAGCCTCTCCCCCCAGTTTCTCTTCACTGCCTGGGACACCCAGAACAGGGCAGAGCCCCTATTTCCGTATCACTGCAACCCACAGTAGCCAGCATTGCTGCCGCACCACCTTCGCTGCCGCTTCTGCTCCAGCCGCCCATTTCACACCACCTCCATCCTCCCTTTCCTTCCTTGATCCAATTTTCTGCTTCCCAGGTCTCAATTATTTCTCTTCTGTTTAGTCTATTTAGTTTTGTTAATTCATTTTGTTTAGTTAGTTTAGTTAGATTAGCTTAGTTTAGTTAAACTAGGTCGTTAGAGAATCTGAGTTGGATAGTGGATTTAGGTTTGTTTTGAATAATGCTGCTGTTTGGAAATGTTGCTGTTTCATTGATTTGCCCAGTGCTAAATTTGCTTGTCTGGTTCTGCTGCAGCCCTGTTTCTTGCTGCTGTGCTTTTGTTCATGGTTGTTTGGAGTGAACCAGTTGCTAAATATTGTTAATGCTTGCTTGTGCAGTGATAATTTTTGCTCAATGTATGAATTTAAGTTGTTATTGCTGCTGAGTTCTTGTTTCAATGTGACCTTCATTGTTGGATTCAGTTGGGTGTAATTGTTTTAAATTCATATTGCTTGCTTGTAATTGGTTATTGAATTCAACAAATAGAATACTGCCCGAATCCATTACTTTTGTTCATTGTGCTGTTTTGGTGCTATATTTGAAGCCATTATTTTGATTCATTGTTCAAACAAAGCATGCTGCTTGTTGCTTAATTGGTTATGGCTTAATTGTGCATTGCTCTTTGCTGCTGTATGTTGGCTTATTTGTTTATTTCATATGAATTCACATGTGATTTTTGTGTGTTTAGTGTTAATACATTCATATGAAACTTGGTTTGATTGATTGAAATTGGAAAATAGGCCAATTTACTGATGAAATGCTGCAGGATTTTTCCTAACCTTGTTTCATTAAATGACATTGTTTTATTTGGTGCAACAACACTCTATTTGACGGATTTCTGCATCAAAAAGAATCTTGTTTGCTAAACGGTTTTGGAAAATTTCTCAAGAACTTCATTACGAGTTTTGGTCAACTCTTTAATTTCTTTGCTTGTTTTAAATTGTGTTCTTCTTAAGCATTGAATAAGCCTTAATTGAGTTTTAAATTGACCATAAACTTGGATTTCATTTAAAATTAGAGCCTCCTTTGCATGCTCTCACAAGGCTGAAGATTTCTTTTTACCCATGTGGCTAATTTGATTCATTTTTATTCATACCTGACTTACCTTAAGTCACATAGGGCATAAACTTTTCAACTCTTGTCTCAACCTTGTGACCTTCATGCCTCATTAGAATTTGGTGTTTGAATGTTGCTTGGTTAACTTGTTTCTCAATGTTTTTAACTTTGTCAACGCCAAATCCTTTCAATTTATGCCAATTACTTGTGATTGATACCTATTTGATTATGTGCTCTACACATACATGTGCATTACTTGTTTTGTCATTTTGAATTGTTGAGAAGTTGAACATGAACTTGTTTGTTTTGGAAATTGTTGAAATTTTCAGAATTAAGGTAGCGTTTGTTTTGAGGTACTGAGACAGAGACTGAGAGACTGAGATTCAGTATTGTGTTTGTTAGTTCAGAGACTGGTACTAAAATTTCTGTCTCTGTCTCTAAAATTTCAGTATTTCAGTACCTCCAAAAAGTAGGGACACAGGGGACTGAAATTTTTAGAGATGGAGACTGAAACTTTAATAACATTTTATACCTAAAATAGTTTCATTTCAATTAATTAATTCCAATTTTACCCTTTGTGCAAATTAAATTAGAGTTTCATTCTTGTTTCAATTCCTGTCTCCCATTTTGCACCAAACAGAATACTGAGATTTATTTCAATCCCTGTCTCTTAGTCTCTGTCTCTCAGTCTCAGTCTTTCCGTCTCTGTCTCTCCACCAAACGCTACCTAAGGGACGTTTTTGCTATACACATAACTTTTGCTTTTCTTTTTTTGTTTTCAACTAACTCTTTTTTTCTCTTTCCATGACTTTTAACCTTTGTTTTCTTTTTCAACTAACTTTTTCTTTTCCTTCATATAACTTTTGACTTTTCTTTTTCAACTAACTTTTTCTTCTTCTTAACTTAACTCTTCACTATCTTTTCTTTCTTTTCTTTTTTCAACTAACTATTTTCTTTTTACTCACATAACTTTTAACTTTCTTTTTCTTTTCAACAAACACTAACTTTTTAACTGTTTTCTTTTCTTCACCTAACTTTTGACTTTTCTTTTCCTTTTCAACTAACTTTCCTTTTAACTTTCTAACTATTTTCTTTTTCTCTGTGCATAGCAACAACGCTTTTTTCTTCTCTTTATTTTGATAAACAAGCAAGTTAGTTATCTTGGATTGATTGGAAGTTGCTTCTGTTTACTTTTAAGTTGAATCTCATGCATGCTTCCATTCAAATTTTTATTATCTGTTCACTTCATATATATGCTGTTTTGTGGCTTAGTTCTTTCCTTCTCAGCACCACCATCGTTTTTTGCAGCCACTCCATCGCCTAACCCACCAGCTGAAAGTGGAGGTGACACAGTGACGACTCTTTCCACAGTGACGACTCTTTCCACTCCGCCTGATCGTGAGCACCGAGGATGGTGCTACATCTTAAGTGTGGGGAGGTTGTCTAACTTCAGCAGCGCATTTTGGGTGAAATTTTTCATTTCCGAACACTCTTAGTTTAGTTTTATTATTGTGCATTTTAGTTTCTTTGTATATATTTCATCTTTTTGAAAACCTTTTTACTTATTTTAGTACTTTTTACTTAGTTCACTGCATCTTTTAATTTTGCTTGTACATAGCCTAGTATTATATTGTAGTTATGCATGTTTTTAGATTTCTTTTATAGCTTTTAGTTATAATTGTGATTTGGATGATGTGATGATTGCACCTGGTTTGATGTTCTATACACTTGCTATTTTGGTTTGATTAAAATTTGGAATTAAACTTAGGATTTTTGACCTTTTCTATCCAATCACATTATATATACATGTATAGAATAAATGTTAATCAATTTAATAAAATTTCCAAGAAGCTTACTTTTTATATAGGGCATTGACATTCAAATTGAATTGAGTTGAAATTTTTTGAAACTTGCATGATTTATATATTGTGAAATATGGTTTTTGAGTTAAAGAACATACAACTTGTGAGTTTTTGAGCCTTATTGTGTGGTAACATTATTTGACCACTTATTTCATTCTTGTGTTTTCTTCTCTATGATTGTAACATTTGGTTTGTTTAATTCTATATATCCATTATTTAATGTATATTTATGCATTTATGTGATTGATGCCTTTATTTCAAATAGCTCACTTACCCAAATAATCTACTCTTTTATCTTCCTTTGTTAACCAACTTTGAGCCTATTTTAATTCCCTTTTGTTCTTTATATTATCACATCACTACTTTTAAGCGAAAAACAATTAATTGTCCTATTTGAATCTTTGGTTAGCTTGGGATAGTGAGTGTGTGTGTCAACTAAGTGTGGGGAAGATTTGGAAACCTTGGGTTGATGAAAATGTTTTATGCTTATTGAGAAATATTAGGAAATTTGGGTACATGCTCATGTAATACTATAAAAACCATATGCATTAATGTTTTGGTATATATATTATGTTCTTGAAAAAAAAAAGAAAAGAAAAGAAAAAGAAATAATGAAAAGGCGACAAAATTACTCCAATGTGAAATTTAATAAAAGTCAATGCATATGTGATTGAAGTAAATTTGATGCATGAGTGTGTGTATATGTAAAAGTGAGATTATGGGTAGCTAAGCTTGATATTAGAAGTTTATAGGTTGTGTATGTGTTAGGTGATAACTTAGGTTAATCAAAGATTCAAATGCAAGCACACTTGGCCATATATATATCCTTATCCTTACCCTTATCCCCATTACCACCTTGAAAAGACCTCATGATTTTTGCATATGTACATCAAATACTTGTTGATTGGTTAGATGAAGAACAAACTTTAGAAAGCATGATTAGAGGAGAATTGAGTGGATTGACCCTAAACACTTGAGCGACTAGAGTGCATATATATATCCGGTGAGGGTTCAATTACTCAACTCCATATTTCCCCCTATGATCATGATTATCGTGCAAGTTTGTTAAACTCTTTTATATGACTCAATTTAATTGTGAATATGATTTTGTTATAATTGCTTTAGCCCTTGATTGTGTATAAATGTTTTCTTGGAAATTGATTTACTTGGACTAATTAAATACATATAGATAGCCAGATAGTATAAGGTATAATAGTTACATACATATAGGTAGACTGCATATAGATAGTTACATTGAATAATTATTGATTCCCTTTTTTGTCTTTCTTTGGTATAGCATGAGGACATGCTATTAAGTGTGGGGATGTGATGAATCCACATTTCATGATATTTATTTGTTCTAATTTGGTGGATTTCATTGACTTTTCTTGCATTTATCCATTGAAATAGCATAGTTTCATGATTTCTTCTTAAATTGTGCTTGAAAGTAAAAACATGTTTTTCAAGCCTTTTAACTGCAAAATTTTATTCACTTTAATCCCATTTGATGCCTTGATGTGTTTGCTAAGTGATTTCAGGTTTCCAAGGCAAGTATGGGTTGAAGAAATGAGAAAAGAGCATGCAAAAGAGGAAAAACCATGGAGAAATGGAGTTTGGAAGTTTCAGCATCCGTGCGTACGCACAGTGATGCTGCATACACACAAGTGGGAGCTAATGGCGACGCGTACGTGTGACCCACGCGTACGCGTGAGAGTGAATTTCGCCAAGTGACGCGTACGCATGACCCTTGTCACGTGAGCTAATTAATTGCAATTCGCTGGGGGCGAATTCTGGGCCTCCAAAATCCAGTCCAACTCATTTTTGAAGCTATTTCAAGCCAAAATGAAGAAGGATAAAGGGGGAAGCAATTAGGTTTAGGTTTTTACATGTTTTAGCTTAGTTTTCTAGAGAGAGAAGCTCCCCCTTCTCTCTAGAATTTAGGGTTTCTAGCGCAATTTCTTTTTTAATTTCAGTCTTTAATTCTTATTTTAGTATAGTTTCATTTATGTTTTCACGATCTCTTGTTTTGATCTTCTTTATTTCTTTTGTTATTTTCTCAATTTTGTCACTTTTAATTTTTGAACACTTGTTATTTTGATCTCATTAATGCAATTTTGATGTTTTATATTTCTTTAATGCTTATTTGAGTTGCTATTATTATTGTCTTGCATTGGTAGTGTAGATTTTATTTTTTTAATACAATTTATGATATTTTTCTTTTATGCATGCTAGGTGTTTGATAAAATGTCTCTTCTAATTTTTGTATAGTTTTTCACCCTCTTGGTTAGGAATTGGGTAATTAGGTGAACTTGAGTTATGGATGTCCATTATACATTGTGTTAGGATTGTTAGTTGGTTTGGTTTCTATTGACGCTAGTCTTTCACTAAGTTAATTAGTGAGTTGACTAGGACTTATGGATTGAGATCAATTATGCCCTTTTGACTTATCCTCGATGTTATGATAGACTAATTGGGACTAATTCTACGCAATTACCATGTTTGTGGTCCATGACTAGGATAGGAATTCTCAATTTCCCAATCCTTGCCAAGAGTCCTTTTTGCCACTTGAATTCTATTGTTGATTTACTTGCTTTAAGTTTTAATTCCTTGCATGCTT
Organism: Arachis ipaensis; assembly: GCF_059453495.1. Taxonomy (NCBI): domain Eukaryota; kingdom Viridiplantae; phylum Streptophyta; class Magnoliopsida; order Fabales; family Fabaceae; genus Arachis; species Arachis ipaensis. Next base: position 81,820,266 of record NC_142441.1, on the reverse strand, counting down.
ATTTACTTTCTTGCCTTTTGATTTTCTTGTCTCTTGCTATCACAATCCCCAATCCCTCTTAACCAATAACTAAGCATTTCATTGCAATTCTAAAGCGCCAATGGCACTTCGGGGTCAAATACATCAGGAATTCTCATTTATTATTGCATCCCCTGTGATTCTGGAAAAAGAGCTTTGGCTTTCTTTCCTCTTGAACAGAAAAGCAGACTCGAACTACTTGTCCTGCTAGATCGTCTCGAGGATGGTGAAACATTATGTTGAACCCACTTTAGGCCATCATCACTGACTTTACAGAAAGAGGCGGCCGAGTTTGTCAAAACGTGCCCCCTTGCTAAAAACATTTTAATTTCCATGTGGCACCTCTTGAGGAGCTTATTAGTGTTACCTCACCGTGGCCATTCGCAAAATTGGGCCTTGATCTGCTCGAACCATTTCCAAGCACAAAAGGATGAGCTCGACCTCCTCCCTAAAGTACGAGAAAGAGCTCAGATTAAAGAGGAAGCTCTGAAGCAAAGGATGGATCTAAGATACAACCAAAAGGTGATTAAGAGAAGCTTTGCTACCAACGACCTTATCCTGATCCGAAACAACATCGAGACATAGTCAAACGAAGGAAAGTTGGCAGCCAATTAAAAGGGCCTTATAAGATAACTGAGGTCTTAGGTAAAGGTTACTATAAAGTGTTCGACTTCCAAGGGCGAGAGCTTCAGAGGTTGTGGCACGCATGCATCCTAAAAAGATACTACAGTTAAAATATTGCATTAGGTGCACTCTTTTTCCCTCCAAATAAGAGTTTTTTAATGAGGCACCAGGAACAAGGGCTAAGGGCATTTAGAGGCCTCTGGTAAGTAGATTTGTAAAGGAATTTCTTAAATATCAATAAAAATTATTATTTTACCTTACTTCTTTAAAGGTTTCCTATCTCAAACGCATTAATTTAAGCTCGATAAACTGCGAAAATTATTGCCCGATCTGAAATGTTCGGCAAGATGAAGCGACGAGGTACAAATTAATGCAGAAGTTATATAAACAATTCGTACAAAGCGACCTCAAACAGGTCGGATAAAAAACAGTTGTAAAAATAACTTAGATCAAGGCCGATTACATGAAGTCGGACATACATAAGGAAATTAATAAGTCGTCAAGGATTCAAAGGTCAAAACAAATCGTGCCTTACTATAAGTATTCAACAAAAGGATACTTTGATAAAATTTTGAACATTACCTAATAAAAGTTGCGAACAAACAACTAAAGAGAAAAGTAAAATATAAAGAAAGGATCTAAAAGGATAATGACTTCTCACCCATAAGGGGATTAAGCGCCTCGCCAGTCACAACATCTTCACCCTCAGCCGAAGAAGTTGGAGGAATCATGGAGACTGGCATGGCCGAAACAACCCCAGGAGCAGAGGAAGAGGTCTCCACTATAGCAGCTTCGGGTTGGATGATGCGTGAGCATCTTTTCTATCTTTTTCTAGTAAATTTTCATTTAATTTGATTGAGTTTAATCAAGAATTAATTATCTTTTAACCACTATGAATGCTACTTTGAGTCGTGTGCAATTCTGTTTATTTTAGGTAGCATTTGGTTGGATTTGATGGAGTTTCCGCAGAAAAAGAGAAGAAGGCTATATAGTGCAGGAATGGCTTAGAGGATGGAGAGGAAGCTTGCACAATTGGAAGGAGCACAAGAATTAAAGGAGATGACCAGCAAGGAGCGACGCGTGCGCGTACCTGACGCGTACGCGTGACTGACGCGTACGTGTGACATGCGCCACGTGCAGAAAACACAGAAAACGCTGATTGCTATAATTAATTCTGATTTAAACTTTAATTTTTATAAAGAGGAAAAGATATTATATTAGTTTTAGAAAATAGATTTTAAATTAAGGAGGATTAGACATAAAAGAAAAAAGAAACTTCTCTTCTGGGGATTATTCCACCTCAGCCCAATTTACAGTTTACCAGAATCCTAGTTTTCACTCTTTTCAATGAGCAACTAAACCTCCACTGTTAAGGTTAGGAGCTCTGTCTATTTGTATGGATTGATTCTATTGTTTTTGTATTTTAATTCATGTACTGATTTATAATTTAAGAATTGTTTTCGTTCTTTATCTTATAAATTTGGGTGGAACGGAAGTATGACTCTCTTTCTAATTGAGTTCTTGTATAACTTGGAAAAGCTCTTTACTTGAACAACAGCTTGAAAATAATTTCTCCTAAATTCTAATTATCTGGACTTAACGGGATACATGACATATAATCCTCTTATATTTGGATAATTAGGATTTTTGTGGCATAATAACTAGAATTAAACTTCACCCCCTAATTGGAATTAATTGACCAAGGAATTGGCGGTTGATGAAAGTTAGAGGAGACTAGAAAGGTCTAAGGAATTAGGGTCTAGTCACATATAGTTTGCCATGAATTAAATCTTGCATGATTAAAATAAATTAATAAGAAAAGTCAATCCAAAAAATAGATAACTCTGAAGCCTTAACTGCCTTCTCCATATTGTTTTTCCAACTTATTTACTTACCTATCTTCTGATATTCTGAATTTACTGTTTAATGCTTTTGAACTCTCAACACTATTTTCTGCTTGTCTAACTAAGTAAATTAATCAACCATTGTTGCTTAGTCCCTCAATCCTCGTGGGATCGACCCTCACTCACCTGAGGTATTACTTGGTACGACCCGGTGCACTTGCCGGTTAGTTTGTGGTTATAAATTCTGCACCATTGGACTCCCGAGGTAGAGGTCAGACCGACCTAAGGCCCTGAAGTCTTCGGGTCATATGGAGGCTCCTCATCATCAACCGACTCAGGGGCAGGGACAATCTTCCTGCCCTCTGTTATGTTGTCCGTGCTGAACAGGAAAAGGTCAGGGTTTGGAGCTAAGACCTTAACCTGGGCTTCTAGGTTTTCAAACATTTCATCCATGCCTAAAGCAGCTGACTCCTGAAACCCAGCAAGCTCCTCCTTCAGCCTTTCTAACTCCTCCTCCTATTGCAACCTCTCCCAAAAGACCCGAGCGTAGCTCTCTTGATATTTCTTGGCTTTCTCCTCGGCCAGGGCGGAAGCTGCCTCCAACTTGGTGGCCCTCTCTCAAGCTTTCTCAAGGTCGGTCTTCAAGGTCTCTCACTCCTGCTCCAGCTCCTTTTTTATCTCACCGAGCCTCTCCACATCCTCCCGAGTAGCCGCTAAGGCACTAGTAGTAGCTTGAAGAGTCCCTCAATTCCTTAGCAAGCTGAAAATAAACTCCTACAATGCGTAGCCCCCTACGTGCCAAGGTTTGAAGGTGGTTTGAATTTCCATGTCGTCCATACTCACGTGGTGATGGGGAAGCAGGTTCTCTTCGGCCCAAGCAAAGGCATCAAAATTTTTGGTATAAATGCTCTCTGCTTCTTCCACCCTCTACGTCTTGGAAGGAGGCTCAGTAGGGGAGGGAGGAGAAGGAGTGGACTCGGAAGATATAAGTCGGAAAAGAGGAGTAGGTATGTCGACTTGTGGGCTAGAAGGACCCGACCCTGACTTCTATCTAGGAGAAGATCAGACCAGGATCCCGACCTCTTTCTATGAGGACCCTTCACCGACTTCTTTCTGTTGTTGAAGATTCCTGGCCACCACTATTTTTTTTTTTTGTGTTTCAAAGAAACCTCATACCAGATTTGGGAGCCATACTTTCTGCAAGACAAAGAAGAACGCAAATCAGAAACGACAAAAGTATAAATAGCAGAATTCAACAAGTAAAGGAAAGGAAACTACCGAGGTCGGACTTCAGAAGACTAGGGCCCCCAGAGATCTTTCCGTATCCAAATGGGGAGTCTGACCCCAAGTACCCAACAAAAAATCTATCACACCCCTTTTCAGGTCGTCTAACTCGGCTATGTCTACCTTTACCGTTATGAGTGTATCTTGCCAGTACAAAGGGAATTGGGATTCTTGGTTTTTAGAAAGAAAGAAAGGTCGGGTATCATCGGCAGCTTGGACCTTAAAGAAATGATTCTTGAAATCATGAAAAAACTCGTCAAAGATAGAAAAAACCTTCCAACCTTACACTACAAGAAAAAACAATATTTGTAACAAAAAAAATTGTTACAAAAGACCAGAATTTTGAAACAAAAGGAATTTGTAACAAAAAAAAAGGCCGGTTGCAGTATGTTCCGTTACAAAAAGTTTTTGTAACAAAAAATGAAACTGTTACCATACAAAGTAATATTTTGTAACAAATTTTTTTGATACAAAAATCAAAATTTGTTACAAAAGTGATAACAAATTTAACAAATAAACTCTTTTTTGTAACATTTTAGATTTGTGTTATAATATTTTGTTATAAAATTCTACTTACTTTTGTAACATTTTTTATTCTTATTTACAAAAATAGATTCATTTTGCAATATTTATTTAAATAATTGATATATCAATTAATTTTTTAAACGCGCTAACTCAACATTTATATAATATATAATCATATAGATAATTAAAATATCTTATATATAATTAACATTCTTTTACAATAAAATAAGTTCTATAAATTCAACTAAATACAACTTTTTCCTAACATAAAATTTGTATCATGTAGAATTTATAATCCTTGACTCTTCTAGCATGTTTCTATCAATATAAAGTCTAGCATGTTGCCATCAATTTTGTACCCCTGCAAATATAAACAACGAAAACCAAAATTAAAAACAACACATAATACTATCTTCGTCCAAGTGAAAATTAAAATAGAAGTTAAAATTAACTAATTATTTGAGAATCTATTCTCAAAGTTTAAAACCAACTAATCAAGGATACAAATTATCAAGAATTGACAACTCAATATATAAAATGGGGGCTAATTAATAATTATTCAATCACAAATATACTTGACCTCTTTTTCATGCTTTTACGCTCATAAATTTCCATACAAGAAAAGTGAGATTCATGTCAAAACACAAGAACAAGAACAACCAAAAAAAACCAAATTTAGTCCAAATTTAAAGCAGCATAATATAGGGACAAGATGCAAAGCTTCATAGTGCACACTTAATAAAGGAAAAGAAAGCTAAGAAACACATAAGTCAACATGTTTGCAATATCAAAGTCCTTTCAGGTAAACAAATAATGTAAATCATCCCCCTCCCTTAAACAAAAGCTCTTTATCACTTGGTGCAAAGCAGCAAAGGGGATGGTTGTCAGAAACATAAATGAGAATAGGAATAAGAATAAGACAAATCACAGAATTTGATTCTTCTCATATTTTTACTTCATAAAGAAACATAATCATACTATAAAGTTTCATAAGACAGATTTGACTTGTGATGACAACAAAATCGATCATCTCACAATTATAACAATATATGATATATACTGATTACTTATCCAGTAACTTAATAATAAATTTGAAGTTTAAGATCATCTATCTTCAGAAGTAGGACAGAAAAAAAAGAGAAACTCTGAACATAATGGGCCTTGAGAATCTGAACACAACGCATTATTAGTATAAGGTACCTTAATGTTCTTGAGGTCAAGGTTCAACTCACTCCTCACTAACATAAAGAGCTTTTAAAGAGGTTCATCATCGGTCCTACGAACTGGAATTTCCATATATTCAGTAGCTTTTATGAAGACATCCATGACTTTACCGTATCACACAGTAGCCGCAGATATTAAAAAGACAAAAACACAGAAACAAAAAGAGAAGTTTCAACTTCAAGGAAACAAGATAACAAATAATTTATAATTAGCTAGTTATAAAACAAATTAAAAGGAAATCAATGACAACAATATTCTCAGAAATTAAAGAAAATTAAAAGTAGAGGGGAAAACTTCCTTACCGGCAGTGGATTCCGGCGAGGCAGCGCTATCCGGCGACAGGGGCTCAATGACACAAACCCTAATAGCGACGACGGTGACTCCACGAACGGAGACTGGGCGCAGCAGCGCGAACAGCGACTCCTCCTTCTTCCTCGGTCTTCCTCCCTCCATGCGTCTGTCTCTCCTGCGCGTCCTCAGCGTCGTCCATGATGGGAGATGCGACGCGGTGGAAGCTGGCAATGGCCCGCTCGCGATGAAGACGACGACGTCAGCGGCTTCCCTCGGCGACAACAGAACACGAACTGGCAGCGGTGATGGAGGCACAGCGATGCTCCTTCCTCGCTCAACTCTTCCTCTCCCTCAATGTCTCCCCCTTCCTGACGGCGACACGACGGCGCGACGGCAGTGATGCACGCCGGTGCCGTCATCCCTCTTCCCCCTCTGCTTCTCTTGCTCTTTGATTTCAGCTTCCCTCTTTCTTTTCCTTTCTTTTCCTCTCCGTTCTTCCATTTCTCTTGTTGTGCGTGTGTGCGTTTTCGTATTTGGGGAAAGGGGGTGTGCGGCTGGGAGGGTTTAGGGTTAGGATGAGTGAGGGTGAGTAAGTGAGTGTGGGTAGGGTTAGGATAAAATTAGGGTTAAATTTTTAATTTGAGAATTAGAATTTGTTTTGGAGAAAAATATAAAATTAGATATTTTTAGATAAATTGAGAATTGATTTTAATTAAATTAGGATATAGAGTATTAAATATTTATGAAAATTATATAAATTTTAATTAATTTTAAATTCAAAATTTCATCACTTTGATTTGATTACTTTTTGATAAATAATTTTTAAAAATAAAATTGTGAATAACTATAATAAATCACAAATAATTTATTATTTATTTTTTAACAATCAGAAATTTTACAAGCTTAATAATGAGTGTTGGGTTATGGTGGGTTTAAGATTTTAGTAGAGAAAAAGAAAAAATCAGAACTCTATATTTTGTTCTTAAGGAAGTTTTTTAAAAATTTATTTAAATATAAAATATGTTAAATTTTAGAGTGGTAATGAAATAAAAAATAATATTTGTTATAAATTTATTTTAAGTAAGAGAAGGAGGGTGATTTAGTGAGCGGTTTTACCTTCTGCAATAAGATAGTGTGACCTTGAGTGTGAGAAGTGGAGCCGTTAAGATAGTGAGAGTGGACGAGGACAGCGAACAGTAGAATCGAGAGTGAAAGTGAGGTGTTTGAATTAGGATTTTTACTTTTTACATTTGTTTGTATTTTTCAATTTTAATTATTCTTATTTATGTTTAACAATTAATTCTTTTAATTTAAAAAATTAATTTTTAGTCAACATTTACGACTTGATTATTAGTAAAAATTATATATTAGTTTTATAAAAAAATATAAAATAATATATATCATTTTTAAAAATTGATCATTTAATCCTTAATTTTTTATAAAAAATAATTAATTAATACAAATAATATTTTAAAAACTTAAAATTTTAAAACAAAATAAAATTATTTTAAAGATTTAATATTTTAAAATAATTTTTTTAGTTAGAAAAATTCATGTATTTTGTGACAAATAAATAATTTGTTATAAACAATATTGAATTTTGTGACAAATTAATTTTTTGTTACAAAATAATTAGAGTTTTTGAAACAAATGGATATTTTGTTACAAAATATTTTAAACTTTTGCAACAACTTCATCTTTTGTTACAAAATATTAGAGTAAATGCCCTTTTCGGTCCCTAACCATTTGCCCGATGGACTTCCCACCCCTAAGAAATCTAAACACCCAAATCGGTCCTTATCTACTTTGATATATGTACGTTCCAGTCCCTATCTACTTTGAGTAAATGTCCTTTCTGGTCCATAACCAGGGACTGGAATGTACATATATCAAAGTAGATAGGGACCGATTTAGGTGTTTAGATTTCTTAGGGGGTGGGAAGTCCATCGGGCAAATGGTTAAGGACCGAAAATGGTATTTACTCAAAATATTATAAAATTTTGCAACAAAACACCGGTTCGTTACAAAAATCAATATAATTTGTAACAAAAAAATTAAATCGTTACAAAATAACAAAACATTTTGTAACAAATTATTTTGTTGTTACAAAATATTATTATTATGTAACAATTACTAATTTTTGTTACAAAAAAAAAATAATTTTTTGTAACAATTTTAAATTTGTTACAAAATTTTTGTTACAAATGTTCCATTTTCTTGTAGTGCTTGCACAGCTCGGAAGGATAACCACCCCGACTTCTTTGTGGAGTGTATGGCTTTGTCGCTACAAAGAGATAGAAGAAGATGTTCGAGGTAGGTTGGACATCCAGCTCCCAACATAGGAGCTGGTACATTTTCATGAAAGCCCAAGAATTTGGGTGCACCTGGCTAGGGGCAAGGTTGGAAGACCGCAGCACCTCCATCTCAAAATCGGTAAAAAAAAACCTGACACCCAACCTAGTAAAGAAGCAATCATAGATGTAGAAAAAAGGCCGTTTGGATTTCTCTAAAGGAGGGAAGCACACTCTCTCCTCCGGGTCGGGTGGATCCAGCACATAGCTCCTCTCATCCTCCCTACAATCACAGATACTATGATGCCTACGAAACTCATCACAATACTCCTTATCGGTCACAGGAACACAGCTAAGAATGATGCTATCTACCCAAACCCGAAGACTAGGGGCACTTTTGTCGAAATGTTCGTGATAAGACGGCGAGACATAAAGACTATACCTACAAATGCAAAAAATAAAGAAGACCGTTACTACAAGAAGTCGAACAAATTAAACAAAATCCAAAGAGAGACATTTTTTTCAAAACTTTTCCATAGAATAACCCAATGGCACCTCTCCAGTGCAAACATCGCATCAAAGCAACGCCATTTGAGGCAATACAACACACATTCAACAAGTTCGTCACTACAGAGGCATAAAAGAAAAGTATTTATCTACTTCCTTCAAACACTTTTAAAAAAATATTTCACACCAAGTATCAAAATCTAAAAGAGCCAAAAGCAAATTCCTTCCAACAAGACGAAAAAGAACGACAACAGCAAAGCCAAAAAGGTTCAAGCAAAGATAACAAGCGAGTTCAGCCAAATAAAAGGAGAATACAAGAAAGGAAAAAATGAAAGCTAACCTTGAGGAAGATCGTGAAAAAGAAGAAAGGCCCGTCTAAAGCAGCAAGTACTACAAACGATCCCCTTCTCGATGGCAATAAACAAAAAGACTTCAGAAATCAAGATAAAGAAATCTTGAGAACAACAAGAACACAAAGGAGCTCTTTTGAAAGAAAGAAAAGAAGTAGATTTTCCAAAAACAAGGAGAAAAAAGAAGAAAGAGCTGAAAAGACTCTTTATAAGAAACAAACAAGTTAAAACGGCTCCTTCGCACCTCTTTAAAGCACACGGAGTCCAAGGAACAAGCTGCCGTATAACGCCCACCCACCATTAAAGCACCAATCAATGTTTAAAATTTCAAACACGTCGGATAGCCCGACAAGCTTAAGCCCGACGTCCATAGCAGAAGGCACGAAGTGCTTGAGCCCAACCTTTAAAAAGAACGGACTCAAGCAGGGGCACTGTTCATACCCTGTCTCAATAGATAATAGCCAGACCCAATAACACTAAAAGGCACACCAATAAAAGTGGACCTCATGATATGTTCGACCTCTTTGAAGAGGTCGGACACCGACTCCAAGGGGCAAAAGCCCTACTTGTTCGAAGTAGATAAACTGCTTCCTAAAATATCTACCTCATCTAGAAGGTGGATCTCAACAAACTCCCAAGATAAAGCGAACACTTATCTATCAAAAAAGATAAGATTACTCCTACAAAGGTTGTTAGCAATTCTACTATAAATACACTGACAACCCCTGGTATGATTCACATTCTAATCTACAAAAAAACCTGCTTAAAGCCCTTGCTAACTTAAGAACAGAGTCTCTTGCAGATATCACCCGCCCTCTCTCCCCCCCCCCCACCCTCCTCACGAGGAACTCAAACAGGCGGCACCTCGACGCCGAAGAGGTCAGACGCTGCTATACTAAGGGACCTGGACCTCACGTTAAGACTCAAATCAACGTTTTAGATAATCCTCGGAACAATATCATTATTGTTTGTGGTTGAATTTGATGATGGCAAAGGTGTGGTGGTTATACTTCGGTGATAAGGGGTGGCAGGATGAGAGGTGAGGGTCGAATTGGGAATGAAGGATAAATTTGGAATATGATTTTTTGAACGAGATTATTTTAGGAATAAAATGTTATTAAAGTTTCAATCCTGTCCCTAAAAATTTCAGTTTGTGTCCCAATTTTTTGAAAATACTAAAGAAACTAAAATTTTCAAGATGAATATTGAAATTTTAATTCCAGTCTTTCACCGTCAAACACAATATTAAATTCCAATCTTAGTCCTAGTATCCCTTACCAAACGCTATCTAAAAGTTACGTGAAGAGAGACTATTGAGATACAGATGGAACTCAGTAATAATAAAGCACCAAGATGTTTCACTCTTAACTTTTCAATAAAGGTAAAACAAGTTTCTCCAAATAATAATATAAGAAACTTTTGGCAACCTATATTTTTTATAATTTTTTATCGATACAAATATTAAATTATTTGTAACAAATAAATTTTATTTATTTATAAGTGTAAATTTTAATAAATATAAATATAAATTATATTTTTTTATGTATAAAATATTTATAAATATAAATATATATTATTATTAACTAAATATTGATTAAAAAAAATAATATTTACTAATCATTTTACAGCATGACCGTTCAACGCATCTCAGAAAACAATTTGAGCAAGTAGACCTTACAAAGTTACAAGTATAAGATGGATGTGCCTTAGGATAGGGAGAAACTTCTCAAGCATCATCAAACATCTAACATGCCTTCGATCCCAACCAGTTTTATTTTACCCCAAATATATTTTTTTTTTTTGGACACGGATTTTACCCCAACTTGAAAGAACGTCAAGACTCCAAGGGACCAAGTGTCAACTACTCAACTATTATTATTATTGCCACGTTACTGTGCAGTATACTTCCTATTTTTTGCAATAGTGGATTTCAGAACAGTCGTCAACACAAGGTTCGGATATTCACTGAGGCATTGAATTTGAATGAGTTAATAACTAAAATCGTTCCTAAAAAATACTTCAATCTTTATTTTAGTTCTTAAAAGATAAAATTAATTGAAATCGTTCTTGAAAGATCAGTTGGATAATAATGTGTCACGTTAAGTGCTACGTGGCACATGATGACGTAGTGGATTGATGCTACGTGTCACAAGATGATTGGTTAAAATGTCAGATCAGTGACACGTGGCAAAATAGTCCTTGAAAATTTAGACGTAAGTCATTTTCATCTCTAAAATTTTAAAAATTAATCAAATTAGTCCTTATATATATTTTTTTATTTTTTCTTGATAATATTGAATTTGAAATATTTTTTGATACTACTAATTTTAATAGAAATGTAATTGACAAACAAAAAATTAGTAATTGTATCTTTTCTTCTTAAAAAGTTTTTCAATAAATTTATTTCTTTCTTTTAATTCTTCTCAAAATCTCTTATTCTTTTCTATTCTAAAACATTTTTCTTACATTATCACATTTTGCTGGAATATATATATATATATATACTCAAAATTGAAATGTATGTATTTATTAACCTAAACAAAGTTATATGCTCAAAATCAAAATTTATGTGATCATAATAAATTTTTGTGTGTTTCATATGTTTGAGATAGATTATATAATTTTTTTTAATACATAAATTTTTGTGTGTTTCATGATAAAATTGTGAAAGAATAGGAAAAGAAAAAATGAAAAAATTTTATTCATTGTTGATTGATTGAATTGTATTGAGTTGTAAACTACAAGGGTAAAACTAAATATATATAGAGCATTGTCCTATGAAAGATAAGAGCAAATAAAGATAAAATAAGAACAACTAAAGACAAGATAAAGATAAGATAAGATAATAAAGACAATTTGAAATTGAATTTATGTATTCTGTTGGGCTGAATTTGTGGGTCACAAGACTTCTTTATTGTTATTATGGGTTAAGATGAAAGAGTAGTTTAATATTTCATATGTTTGAGATAGATTATATAATTTTTCTTTTAATACATAAATTTTAATCTTGAGCATATAACTTTGTTTAGGTTAATAAATACATACATTTCAATTTTGAGTATATATATATATTCCAACAAAATGTAATAATGTAAGAAAAAATTTTTAGAATAGAAAAGAATAAAAAATATTTTGAAAAGAATTAAAGGAAAGAGATAATTTTAGTGAAAAAATTTTTAAGAAGAAAAGATGCAATTACTAATTTTTTGTTTGTTAATTACATTTCTATTAAAATTAGTAATATCAAAAAATAACTTACGTCTGAACTTACGTCTGAAAATGACTTACGTCTAAACTTTCAAAGACTATTTTGATTATAAATAACTTTTTTACATGTCAAGTGACACGTGTCACTGATCTAACACGTCAACCAATCATCTTGTAACACGTGGCATCAACCCACCATGTCATCATCCAACTGACGGAAGGACTAACGTGACCAAATCGTGTACCTTTCGGGAACGATTTCGATTAATTTTATCTTTCGAGAACCAAAATGGAGATCGGGATATCTTTCAGAAAGATTTTGGCTATTTGGCTATTAACTCATATTGTAGATATTCATATAGAATAAATTCAAACATTTCCTTTCTTTTACCACCTAGAAAACAATCCAAGCTACCTTGATAATTGCGTTTGAAGCATAAAAGTCAACCGTTTTTCCATGAATATTACAAAGTTGTATACATGAATAAAACCCAAATAAAACGGTAAAATCACTAGCAACGAAAAACAACTCAATAGGTGCAAACAAAGATAATTAAGATGACTAAGATAACTTCCACATTACAGGGTTTCTCTTAATATTGAACCTAATCACTATTATGCTGATATGTTTGATGATTATCGGATTCATTACCATTTTTTGGGACGTTAGGTTCCTTGTAATCATTACCATTCGCATTGTTCTGGTTACCAGAATCTCCCTGCTCCTTCTCCCTGTTCCATTGCTCTATTTTAGCCCTTCTTTCTGCACTACTTTCTCTGACTGGACTCCTATCCCTCCCCGCTGGACTTCTACTTCGCCTTCCTCGACGTCGAGGACTACGGCTTCTAGGCCTCCTACCATGGTGACCATGGGACCTATCAGAATCCCTTCTACTAGAACCACGACCATGTGAACGCTCATCATAGTTTCTACTCCTAGGAGGACTTCGGCTTCTGCTTCTACTTCTACTACGATTCCATCTCCTGTTTCTTCCAAATAACTTCTTCCTCAAATCCCTAAAATTAAGAAAAACAGATTTTATCACCTAAACAGAAAATAGAAGAGCAGGGTATAGGACATAAAAAGCCACAAAGTATAAATACATGCAAAATCTTTGAGAACCATGAATAGCACTATGCAGAGAAATCAACCTGCTAATCTTTTTTAGGTGCATGAAGTTGCAGTAGCCACCTCTATTGCAAACGTTTTCCTCATACTGCCTACAAGTAGCTTCCCGAAAATCAGTAACAGGAGAGAAGTCAACAATGATGGGTCGACCTGAAAGCATCATTGAAGTTAGAAATTTCATCAGAATTACAGTGATTGCTGTTTGGGGGTAGGATTGAAGACTTGAACGCATTATAAATAGTACTTCACAAAGTGTTGCATTTTACATATGGCCATATGCTAATTTTCAGTCTGCAACCAGCATTACTGGCTTCTGTAATTGTACGTATGAAGCAAAACACAGACTTGTGGTGAAAAAAATAAAAACAAAAATAAAAAACCAGCTTAACAGGACTGGTAGTTAAAACATGAAATTTAGTTTGCAAGTATTGTTAGTATAGAAGAGTTTTACAACAGCATGGCTTGTATTTCAGCATTGGCAAAAATGGTCGTCAACAAAAATGGTTTGCTAACCACACTCAAAAATCATCTTACAAAGAAGGAATGAATGGAGAAACGGAGCTACCATGTGACAGATCACAAGGTACCTGGTCAAAATGCATTTCATCAGATAAAGCTCAAGACTCCCAACATGAGTAAAAGAAGGCTACAATACAGAGTAAGGTAAACACAAGGAGAGGTCAAGCGAAACCAGTTGGGTATCTCCAAACCTATTTACCTGAAACCAATATGAACATTAACTTCGCTTGCACAAATTTATAAAAAAATTCCAAATTTCTACTTATCATGAGTTCATGACCATCATTGTTTGCTCACAATTATATTAGCACACAAAAGTACAACATGTACCGACAAGAAGAATATCATCACTTGAAATCGAACTCCCTTCTTCCCCCAACCCACCCACCCACCCAAAAATGATGATACCTAAACCTAACACATAAATCAAGAAATGACGAAGAAATAATAATAAATAGCCAATAAATTGATGACATGCAGAGAACACATACCTGAATAAAACCTCCCAGTGAGATTCATTAAGGCATTGGCAGCATGGTCCTCCTCTTTGAACTGAACATACACGTTCCCAACCTAAACAAAAGAATAAATAAATACGAAACCTAAAAAATTGCACAGATAGAGAAGAAGGAGGAGGAGTTGGAGAACGAACCATGTGATCAGCGAGATTGTCGCAAATATTGAGGCTCTGAATCTGGCCGTACTTGCTGAGCTCCTCGAAGAGGTCCTCGTAGAAGTCCTCAAAATGGTCTTGAACCTTGTCGGGATCAAGGGACTGAGACTGGGGCTGGTTAGGATTTGGAGGGAGGAGAGGGGTAATCATGTCGGGCCTCTGGTACATGTTGGAGAGGAGTAGCGTCGGGCTTATGGTGGGCTTTGTGTGAAGCCTGGAGCAGCGGTCGCCATGCCTGCAGGCCCCGATCTTGAAGTAGAAGGGGCAGTTCACTCTGTCCTTCTCCGTACCGAATATCGATGCCAAGTGCTCCGCCATAGCTCCCTAACTCCCAACCGGAATCAGAAGAACAAATCTGAAGAGATCACACTCTCTATCTTTGTATCTCTGTTTCGGTTTCGTTAGGGTTTGCTTCTTTCTTCCCCTTCCTTTTACCTTTGTTTTTCTCTGTCCTTTATTTGTTGTGTTGACCTAAATGGCCTATCCAAACACCTTTTTTTTTTTACTCACTCAAACATGGATTTTTTTAAAAATAAAAAATAAAAAACATTTCTATCTCTTTTTTTTTTGGGCCAATAGTACTTGAATTTTTTACGCTACAATTATAATGGTAAAATTGAACTGGTGATTAAGACTATTGGTGTATTGAATTACTAATTCAATCGCTAAAATTGGTTTCACATAAATAAAAAATATAAAATAATAAAAAATTTAAAATATATTTTCATCAACATTTTAAAAATAATTAAGTTTTAAATTTTAAAAATAACTAATATAAAGATAAATATAAAATTAGTTAATACTATTACAATAGTATTTTAATTTAACACAATAAAAATAATAATCTATAAACTATATCTAAGGAGTAATATTATATCACAAGTCATGCAATTTAAATATCTTGGATCCATCGTATAAAATAGCAATAAAATAAAAAAATATGTAAACCAAAATTCCTAAAATTAGATGGGACATCAAACTATTTAGATTGCCAAACAACAAATTTCAGAGGACCAACTAGTTTAACCGGAGTTTTAATTAGAATCAATAGATTATAGTAAAATAAATTATTACATCATAAATAAACATATAATAACAAATACATCCTCTGTAAATCTAAAAATACATAAAAAATCAAAATTCAAAATGATCAACTAAAGCCTCATATATTATACTCTCATACAACAGAAGACAAAAAAAAAATCCTAAAACATGAGATTAAAATTGAGCTAATTAAATATTTGGCATTAGATAAATAAATTCTGTAGATCCATTTGATCCATAAAAATTTTTGGGAAAGGGGAGGTTTGGGAAAGGGATGGGGTTAGAATAGGCTGGTAAGTCAATCATTTTGACTCTGTGCATTATTTATTGTTAAAATGGGAGAGAGTCATATAATATCAAATACAAAAACAATATAGTAAGTTTTTTAGATCATCCTTTTCCTAAAACTTATTCTAGTTTCTTATTTATTTTTCTCATCACTCTTCTTGTTTTGTTCCCCTATATATATTACACAGTTAAGAATCAACAAATTCATCCAGTTATAATTAACAATATAACATAAACAGATTCACAATTAACAATTCAATATCATTAATCCGTTACTTACCCACTTAATCAAATTTAAATCTAACTGAATAACTAGAAAAAAACAAAGATAATGGAGAACTTCACAAACACAGAAGGGAGGAGACCACCAACCTGTTTGAGCACGAAGAAGCAGACTCTGGCAATGGAGAGGTATCAGTGACGGAAAAGACGCGACGACGACGATGAGAGACGCAGAGCAAGGAGCCGCAACAAGGTAGGTTGCTTGCGAGCCAAAAACGCGATGGCACAGGGGAGCCACGCGACGTCGTCAGAGACACACCGTTGCCAACGAGATGAAGTAGAGGAGATGGCCGACGATGAGGTGAGGTGAGGTTAAGAGAGATTATGGTGTAATGAGGTGTGGAAGAAAGCTTTCGAGGAGGGGGGTATTGGGACTGGGATAGCCGTTTAGGACATTAGGGTTAGGAGGTGTTCTTTTTTTTTTTTTACAAACGACAATACGACATTATTTTGGTAAGAAAAAAAATTAGAGTTTCGAATCGGATGGGTTACACAAAACCATTGGTTCGACAATTTTCATAAAAATCAGACGGTTCAAACTAGTTTTCTCTGGTTCTTTACCTTATCCAATCGGATTGCTCAACCGGACTGGCCAGATGACCGATTTTTTAGTCGAACGAGACGGTCCGATCCAGTTTTTATAACTATCGGTACAACTTATGGAAAGAAATTATTTAATATATTGGCTTTACATGTTCGAGCGTCGAATCTAGCAAACTCAGATTTTGAACCCGCCAATATAATAAAATTTAGGGTTAAGTACGATTTTGGTCCCTAAGGTAGGGGTCCAAAATTTTTGTCGTCCCTAACTTTTTTTTGCTTACAAAATAGTGCCTAAGGTTCAGCTAAGTTTTAAAACCGTCCTTCGGACTAAAATACCTTCTCCCTCTTCCCCAACATACTCAATTTTTATTCTTCTTTCTCTTCTCTATCGTAGCAGGATCTCTTTTTCTTTTTCTTCTTCATCATTACAGAATCATGAACAATAATGAAGCAGAAACAAAGAAAGAAAAAAATAACAATTTATTTCAACTATTTAGAATCAGAAAAAATAGAATCAGAAGAACAATGAAGAAATAGAAGAAACAGAAGCAAAACAATGAAATCAAAATAAATTAGAATTAACTATTCAAAACTATAAGAAATAGAATCAGAACAACAATGAAGAAACAGAAAAAACAGAAGCAGAACAGCAATAAAATCAAAATAAAAATTAGAATCAATGTAATTAATAAAATCAACAAATCAACAATGTAATTAACCAAAGAAACAGAAGCGGAATCAATAATAAAATTAACAAATTAACAATTCAGAAGCAGAATTGGAACCCTAGGAACAGCGGCGGTGACTGGCAAGGAGCAGCGGCGGGCGAGGAGCAGCGACAGGCGAGGAGCAGCGACGGGCAATGATAAGTGATGACTGGCGAAGAACAACGGTCAATGGCTCTCAAATCAGCGGCAACATATGAGGAGGAGGAGGAGGAGCACGGTGACGCGAGGAACTAGCGAGGAGGAGGAGGAGCACGGCGACCTAGAGAGGAGGAGGAGCAGAACGGCGACATGCAAGGAGTAGCGGCGAGATCCAGTGGCGAAGACGCGAACAACGAGGAGCAATGGCGAGCAGCAGCGGCGAGCGGTGGCGGCAGATTTCCTTCCCCTTCCCCTTCCTTTCCCCACCTTCCCTTCCCCTTCTTCTTCCCTGAATCCCCCTCCCCCAATGTGATTCCTTTATCCCGTTTTCTTCTTTTTTTGATTTTTTGAATTTTTTTATTTTATATTTTTTAATTAGGGATAATTTGGTAATAAAAATTAAAATTTTGGTGAAAATAATGATTTTAAAATTAAGTTAAACGTTAGAAACGATTTTGTAAGAAAAAAAAGTTAGGGACCCCTACCTTAGGGACCAAAATCGTACTTGACCCTAAACTTTACTAAATTCGCACATTTGAATTCATAGACTTTGACGAGGTGAGATAGGTTGGCTGATAAACCCATATTTCATGAGTTATTTTGTGCTTAGTTTGAGTGATTTATTCAATCCTTCACCCACTTATTCATATTAATTGCATGGTTTTACTTTCCCTTCCTTATTATGTGATGTACGTGAAAAATATGTTTCCTAAGCTTTAAAATTAATTATTTTAATTACCTTTATTTCCATTCAATGCCGTGATTAGTGTGTTGAGTAGTTTCAGATTTTCTAAGACAGAATGACTTAAAGGATGGAAAAGGAAACGTACAAAAATGGAAGGAAAGTGCGAAACGGAGTTTTGAAGAAACTGGCATCCACGCGATCGCATGGACGACGCGATCGCGTGCCAAGAGCGAAGAAGCAGCGATGCGGCCGCATGACTGACGCGGCCGGGCGACTTGAGCATAGCGCATTCGATGCGGACGCGTGACGGACGCGACCGCGCCACAAGGAAAACTCCAGGCATAGAACACACAGACTAGAGGCTATAAAGTGGGGAAATGCATCCATTCAAAAGAGAGCTCGCATTTTTATTACTTTCCATGATTTAGATTTAGTTTTGAGAGGGAGATTCTCTCCTCTCTCTCTTAGGATTAGGATTTAGGACTTCTCTTAGTTTTTAAGAGTAACTCTCGATCCAGGTTTAGTATTTACTTTAATTTATGTTTCTATGCTACTTTTACTTTAATGCTTTTATTCGTATCTATAAATGTTGCCCAATTGGCTTATGAATTATTCCATGTTACAGATTATTATTTGAATTAATGAGTATTTGAGGTATTTCAGTTTACTATTGTTCTCTTTAATTTAAGTTATTATTGCTTCCCATCTAAGGATATTTTTATTCCAACAATTTTACTTTTTCCCTTTTTGGTCTTGGTTAAGAAATCAGTAACTCAACATTATTAAACTCAGCATAATTGATAATCGTTATCTTGCTAATTGAACTGAACTTCAATAATCCCAACTTTTTCTTAGGAAATAAATAGGATTCGAAGGTCAAACTAATTAGTCCCTTGACTTTTCTTTACTTTAGTAAAGGTTAACTAAGTGGAATTAAGATTCAACTTTCACTATTGTTGAGAGGAATAACTAAGTTGGACTTTCAATTTCTCTTACCTTGCCAAAAGTTTGCTTTACAGTATTTATTTATTTTAATTGCCATTTAAATTATTTGTCATATCTACTCTTCACTCTCAACCCCGATTTTACAACCTCCATAACCAATAATAAGAACATACTTCCCTGCAGTTCCTTGAGAAGACGACCCGAGGTTTAAAATACTCGGTTATCAATTTTAAAGGGGTTTGTTACTTGTGACAACCAAAACGTTTGCACGAAGGGATTTTTGTTGGTTTAGAGACTATATCTACAATGCGACTGTTTTTATGAACTTCTTTTCTGGCAAAAATCTTAACGTCAAAATGGCGCCATTGCCGGGGAATTGCTTACGTGTGCCTTATTATTGGTTATTGTAATATTTTTCTTTTACTTGTTTATTTATTTCTGTTTTTCCTTTTTATTTTTCATTTGCTACCATGAATTCTCACCCCTCTCGCTTTGAGTTTGGTTCTAACTTTGTTGAAGGAAATAGAAGTTACAGCAGGAATATGCATCAAGGTCAGACCAATCAAGGATAGATGGAGCCAAGAGGATCTAATAAACCCTTTAGGCAGCAACACCCTCCGAGATATCCTGGACAAAGACCATTCTACCGTGCATACCCAGCTGAAAGATATGGTGGACAACCTTGTAACTACCAACAAGCCCCACCCCGTGTATATAAACCATCCTTTCAACATAACCTCGAACCATCACACTCACAAGCTTCTCTTCACCATTCGCCACCATATAATCCTTCCTTACGCCAGTACCAATCCAATCACTCCCAATCACTGCCACTTTCCTATGTATCATGTCCAAATCCGGCAACCCGAGAAGCAGAGGTTCGCCTAAAGGAAACAGTAAATAAACTTCAAACAACCATTCGACAACTGGAGCAAGCAATAATTCAATGGGTTTCTAGGCGCTCAAATACACAAGGATCAGCCACAGCCCCATGTGAACAATCTAACGAATAGCGTAGCATGAAGGAGATACCAGAAACTCCAGTGGACAAGACAGAGAATAAATTCGTACTAGAACAAGTAGAAGAAGCTATCATTGTTCAAAAAGAAGAGTTGGTTGAAGATCTAGGAGATGCTGAACCTCCATGGGAATCCAGAACTGAGGAGAACTCCGTCAAGGACGCTACAGTTGATGCTAAGGAGGATATTGTACAATCTCCAAGGCAAGTTGTTTATGAAGAATCAGACGGAATAACCCAGGACACAAATTCCCTTGATGATGATAGTCACAAGTCAAATTCTCTTAGTAATGAACTGGCATTCGCAAGTGAATTCTCTGAGGTCGAAGAATCTTCCCCAAGTGAATATGAAGATGATGCGGAGGAAGATTTCTCTCAACCTCCAATCTATGACTCAAGTGATGAGGAGACATAGAAGACTTTGACCAGGACACAGATACAATTGTAGAACCTTGCAAGGAAGTTGAGGAATTCACAGAAGAGCACAAGGGAGTAGAACTTACAGAACCACCGGAAACACCTATCCCAAGGCCATTACCACCTAATACAAGCTTCAAGTGGGTACAATCCTTAACCTATAACTTTACTTATTCACTTGAATATGGTTTGCTTGAAACAGATGGCCAGCTTAGAGCTCTTTGCGGCTTTAAGAGTAAGAGAAAAATGGCTCGTACTCAGAGTTGGTGCACAAGGTTCAATAAGGTTCCACGCTTTACCTCGAAGTACACAGATTGGTGTCATGCTCAATTGCATGGATCACAGAGAACGTTTGGTCACCATGGTGAGATTCTACTCTTTAAACCGCCCGGATGGAGACATGTAGATCAAGACGGAGGCGGATTTAAAAGCAAGGCTTGGGATCCTGGAGTTTATTCTGACGTTTGCCACCCCGGGAGCCTAACAATCTGTTTGAAGCTGTTCAGAAGCTTTGCATGCCTAGTTTGGGATCCCGGAGGCTATTGGCATTCCAAGCACTGGTGGAGATTTTTGGACGAATTTAAACATAAGCCGCTATAGCAGGAAGCTCCTCCAATGTCCAACTTAAGGACTTTAACTAAAAGTGTTAGGTGGGAGACAACCCAACATGGTATGGTCGCTTATTTTTCAATTTAATTCTTGTTAATTACTTTCATTTTTATTTTCTTTTCATTTTACTTTATTGAACCTGGAATCATGCATAGCATTCATATTAATCGTTGCATTCTGCATTTATCTTACATATAAAAAAAAGGGGATGCACGACGCGACCGCATGCCCCATGCGATCGCGTCATATTGCGAAAACACTATCCACGCGACCGCGTCACCCATGCGGCCGCGTGCTCTGGAGATCGGCGTCAAGATCCAACGTCTAGAAAGTTAGGCTGGAATCGTGCGGCCTGATGAGCGGATAATTTATACGCTTTTTGGCATTGTTTTTAGTAGAATCTAGTTACTTTTAGGGATGTTTTCATTAGTTTTTATGTTAAATTCACATTTCTGGACTTTACTATGAGTTTGTGTGTTTTTTTGTGATTTCAGGTATTTTCTGACTGAAATTGAGGGACTTGAGCAAAAATCAGATTCAGAGGTTGAAGAAGGACTGCTGATGCTGTTGGATTCTGACCTCCCTGCACTCAAATTGGATTTTCTAGAACTACAGAACTCAAAATGGCGCGCTTCCAATTGCGTTGGAAAGTAGACATCCAGGGCTTTCCAGAAATGTATAATCCTCCATACTTTGCCCAAGTTTAGACGACGCAAACGGGCGTTCAACGCCAGCTCTCTGTCCAATTCTGGCGTCCAGCGCCAGAAACAAGCTGCAAAGTGGAGTTCAACGCCCAAACTGGCACAAAAGCTGGCGTTCAACTCCAAGAATGACCCCTACACGTGCAAAACTCAAGCTCAGCCCAAGCACACACCAAGTGGGCTCCAGAAGTGGATTTATGCATCAATTACTTACTTTTGTAAACCTTAGTGACTAGTTTATTATAAATAGAACTTTTTATAATGGTATTCACAGTCTTGGTTACTCCGGTTCCCCTCTGGGGCCGAGACCAATGAACTCCATTATCACTTATGTATTTTCAACGGTAGAGTTTCTACATTCCATAGATTAAGGTGTGGAGCTCTGCTGTTCTTCAAAGATTAATATAAAGTACTACTGTTTTCTATTCAATTCATCTTATTTCGCTTCTAAGATATTCATTCGCACTTCAACCTGAATGTGATGAACGTGACAATCATCATCATTCCCTATGAACGCGTGCCTGACAACCACTTCCGTTCTACATTAGATTGAATGAGTATCTCTTAGATCTCTTAATCGGAATCTTCGTGGTGTAAGCTAGAATGATGGCGGCATTCAAGAGAACCCGGAAAGTCTAAACCTTGTCTGTGGTATTCCGAGTAGGATTCAATGACTGAATGACTGTGACGAGCTTCAAACTCGTGATTGCTGGGCGTAGTGACAGACGCAAAAGGATAGTAAATCCTATTCCAGCATGATCGAGAACCGACAGATGAATAGCCGTGCCGTGACAGGGTGCGTTGACCATTTTCAATGAGAGGATAGGATGTAACCATTGACAAGGGTGATGCTTCCAGACGATTAGTCGTGCCGTGACAGGGCATTTGGATCATTTTCCTGAGAGAAGACCGAAAGTAGCCATTGACAATGGTGATGCATTACATAAAGCCAGCCATGGAAAGGAGTAAAACTGATTGGGTGAAGATAGCAGGAAAGCAGAGGTTCAGAGGAACGAAAGCATCTCTATTCGCTTATCTGAAATTCTCACCAATGATTTACATAAGTATTTCTATCCCTATTTTATTAATTATTTTCGAAAACTCCATTACTATTTTATATCCGCCTGACTGAGATTTACAAGGTGACCATAGCTTGCTCCATACCAACAATCTTCGTGGGATTCGACCCTTACTCACGTAAGGTATTACTTGGACGACCCAGTGCACTTGCTGGTTAGTTGTGCGAAGTTGTGAACCATGGTATTGGCATCATGTTTTTGGCGCCATTACCAGGGAAAGAAAGAGCGATGAATTTTACATAATTAAAGTGTAACCACAATTTCTGCGCACCAAGTTTTTGGCGCCGTTGCCGGGGATTGTTTGAGTTTGGACAACTGACGGTTCATCCTGTTGCTCAGATTAGGTAATTTTCTTTTTGTTTTGTTTTCAAAAATTTTTCAAAAATCTTTCAAAAAAAATTTCTCCTTTGTTTTCGAAAAAAAAAATTTCAAAAAAAAAATAAAAATGTTTAAAAAATATATATATTTTTCTTCAGGATTTTTAAGAATGAATTCTAGTGTTTCATAAAGCATGTTGAAGCCTGGCTGGCTGTAAAGCTACGACTGTAGGGCATGTTAGACGTGTCATGTCTGAGTTATATACTAAAGCTTGGCTGGCTATTAAGCCATGCCTGACCCTTTGATTGGAGCTTTAGAGTATAAGATTCCTGGAATTCATATTAAAAATTTTAGAATCCTTATTTTTCTTTTTCAAAATGATTTTCGAAAAAATTAAAAGAAAATACAAAAAAATTCATAAAATAAAAAAAATAAAAAATATTTCATGTTTCTTGTTTGAGTCTTGAGTCAAGTTGAAAGTTTGGTGTCAGTTGCATCTTCATCTTGCAGTTTTTCGAAAAATTCATGCATTCATAGTGTTCTTCATGATCTTCAAGTTGTTCTTGGTAAGTCTTCTTGTTTGATCTTTGCATTTGCATGTTTTGTGTCTTTTCTTGTTTTTCATATGCATTCTTGGATTCTTAGTGTCTAAGCATTAAAGAATTCTAAGTTTGGTGTCTTGCATGTTTTCTTTGCATTAAAAATTTTTCAAAAATATGTTCTTGATGTTCATCATGATCTTCATAGTGTTCTTGGTGTTCATCTTGACATTCATAGCACTCTTGCATGCATTCATTGTTTTGATCTAAAAATTTCATGCATTGCATCATTTTTCTTGTTTTTCTCTCTCATCATAAAAATTCAAAAATCCAAAAAAAATATCTTTCCCTTTTTCTCTCTTAAAATTTCAAAAATTAGATTTGACTTTTTCAAAAATTTTTATAATCTAGTTATTTTTATGAGTCAAGTCAAATTTTCAATTTAAAAAAATCTTATCTTTTTCAAAATCTTTTTCAAAAAATCAAATCTTTTTTCAATTTTTTTTAGTTATTTTCGAAAATTTCAAAAATTTTTTTCAAAATTTTTTTTCTTAATTTTACATCATATTTTCGAAAATAACAATAACAATTAATTTTACATCTTAATTTTACATCATATTTTCAAGTTTGTTATTTACTTGTTAAGAAAGATTCAAACTTTAAGTTCTAGAATCATATCTTGTGATTTCTTGTGAATCAAGTCATTAATTGTGATTTTAAAAATCAAATCTTTTTCAAAACTAATTTCAATCATAGCTTTTCAAAAATATCTTCCTTATCTCATCTTTTTCAAAATATGATTTCAAAATATCTTTTCTAACTTCTTATCTTCTTATCTTTTCAAAATTGATTTTCAAATTTGTTTCAACTAACTAACTAACTTTTTGTTTGTTTCTTATCTTTTTCAAAACCACCTAACTAACTCTCTCTCTCTCTCTAATTTTCGAAAATATCTCCCTCTTTTTCAAAATTTCTTTTTAATTAAACTAATTATTTTATTTTTTATTTGAATTTTCGAAAAACTACTAACCCTTTTCAAAATTAATTTTCGAAAATTACTAACCCTCTTTCAAAAATTATTTTCGAAAATCCTCTCCCTCTTTCATCTTATTCTATTTATTTATTCATCTACTAACACTTCATCTCACCCAAATTCGAACCCTCTCTTCCATCTGTGTTCGAATTTCTTCTTCTTCTTTTCTTCTACTCACACTGGGACCTCTATACTGTGGTAAAAAGGACCCCTATTATTATTATTTTTCTGTTCTCTCTTTTTCATATGAGCAGGAGCAAAGACAAGAATATTCTTGTTGAAGCAGATTCAGAACCTGAAAGGACTCTGAAAAGGAAACTAAGAGAAGCTAAAATACAACAATCCAGAGATAACCTTTCAGAGATTTTCGAACAAGAAGAGGAGATGGCAGCCGAAAATAATAATAATGCAAGGAGAATGCTTGGTGACTTTACTGCACCTAACTCTAATTTACATGGAAGAAGCATCTCCATTCCTGCCATTGGAGCAAACAATTTTGAGCTGAAACCTCAGCTAGTTTCTCTGATGCAGCAGAACTGCAAGTTTCATGGACTTCCATCTGAAGATCCTTTTCAGTTCTTAACTGAATTCTTGCAGATCTGTGATACTGTTAAGACTAATGGAGTAGATCCTGAAGTCTACAGGCTCATGCTTTTCCCATTTGCTGTAAGAGACAGAGCTAGAATCTGGTTGGACTCTCAACCCAAAGACAGCCTGAACTCTTGGGATAAGCTGGTCACGGCTTTCTTAGCCAAGTTCTTTCCTCCTCAAAAGCTGAGCAAGCTTAGAGTGGATGTCCAAACCTTCAAACAAAAAGATGGTGAATCCCTCTATGAAGCTTGGGAAAGATACAAACAGTTGACCAAAAAGTCCTTCTGACATGCTTTCAGAATGGACCATCCTGGATATATTCTACGATGGTTTATCTGAGTTATCAAAGATGTCATTGGATACTTCTGCAGGTGGATCCATTCACCTAAAGAAAATGCCTGCAGAAGCTCAAGAACTCATTGACATGGTTGCTAATAACCAGTTCATGTACACTTCTGAGAGGAATCCTGTAAGTAATGGGACGCCTATGAAGAAGGGAGTTCTTGAAGTTGATACTCTGAATGCCATATTGGCTCAGAAAAAAATATTGACTCAGCAAGTCAATATGATTTCTCAGAGTCTGAATGGAATGCAAGCTGCATCCAATAGTACTCAAGAGGCTTCTTATGCAGAAGAAGCTTATGATCCTGAAAACCCTGCAATAGCAGAGGTGAATTACTTAGGTGAACCTTATGGAAACACCTATAACTCATCATGGAGAAATCATCCCAATTTCTCATGGAAGGATCAAAAGCCTCAACAAGGCTTTAATAATGGTGGAAGAAACAGGTTTAGCAATAGCAAGCCTTTTCCATCATCCACTCAGCAACAGACAGAGAATTCTGAGCAGAATCCATCTAGCTTAGCAAACTTAGTCTCTG
This sequence comes from Arachis ipaensis, assembly GCF_059453495.1. Taxonomy (NCBI): domain Eukaryota; kingdom Viridiplantae; phylum Streptophyta; class Magnoliopsida; order Fabales; family Fabaceae; genus Arachis; species Arachis ipaensis. Next base: position 81,793,941 of record NC_142441.1, on the reverse strand, counting down.
ATCTATCTAAGGCCACTGTGAGTTTCATGAATGAAACAAGGTCTTCTATTAGAAATTTGGAAGCACAAGTGGGCCAGCTGAGTAAAAGGATCACTGAAATCCCTCCTAGTACTCTCCCAAGCAATACAGAAGAGAATCCAAAAGGAGAGTGCAAGGCCATTGACATAAGTACTATGGCCGAACCTGTAAGGGAAGGAGAGGACGTGAATCCCAAGGGGGAAGACCTCCTGGGACGTCCAGTGATCAATAAGGAGCTTTCCTCTGAGGAACCAAAGGACTCTGAGGCTCATCTAGAGACCATAGAGATTCCATTAAACCTCTTTATGCCATTCATGAGCTCTGATGAGTATTCCTCTTCTGAAGAGAATGAGGATGTTACTGAAGAGCAAGCTGCCAAGTTTCTTGGTGCAATCATGAAGCTGAATGCCAAATTATTTGGTATTGAAACTTGGGAAGATGAACCTCCCTTGTTCATCAATGAACTAAGTGATCTGGATCAACTGACATTGCCTCAGAAGAGACAGGATCCTGGAAAGTTCATAATACCTTGTACCATAGGCACCATGATCTTTAAGGCTCTGTGTGACCTTGGTTCAGGAATAAACCTCATGCCCCTCTCTGTAATAGAGAAACTGGGAATCTATGGGGTACAAGCTGCTAAAATCTCATTAGAGATGGCAGACAATTCAAGAAAATAGGCTTATGGACAAGTAGATGACGTGTTAGTAAAGGTTGAAGGCCTTTACATCCCTGCTGATTTTATAGTCCTGGATACTGGAAAGGAAGAGGATGAATCCATCATCCTAGGAAGACCTTTCCTAGCCACAGCAAGAGCTGTGATTGATGTGGACAGAGGAGAATTGATCCTTCAATTAAATAAGGACAACCTTGTGTTTACAACTCAAGGATCTCTCTCTGCATCCATGGAGAGGAAGCATAAAGAGCTTCTCTCAAAGCAGAGTCAAACAAAGCCCCCACAGTCAAACTCTAAGTTTGGTGTTGGGAGGCCACAACCAAACTCTAAGTTTGGTGTTGGGGAGTCTCAACAAAGCTCTGCACATCTGTGAGGCTCCATGAGAGCCCACTGTCAAGCTATTGACATTAAAGAAGCGCTTGTTAGGAGGCAACCCAATTTTTATCTAACTATATTTTTCTTGGTTATATGTCTTTATAGGTTCATGATCATGTGGAGTCACAAAATAAATATAAAAATTGAAAACGGAATCAAAAACAGCAGAAGAAAAATCACACCCTGGAGGAAGCATCTGCCTGGCGTTCAACGCCAAAACAGAGCATGGTTCTGGCACTGAACGCCCAAAATGGGCAGTATCTGGGCGCTGAACGCCCAAAATGGGCATCATCTGGGCGCTGAACGCCAGAATTGCACCCTGGAGAGGAGCTGGCATTGAACGCCCAGAACAAGCATGGTTCTGGCATTCAATGCCAGAAATGGGCAACAAATAGGCGTTGAACGCTCAAAATGGGCACCAACCTGGCGCTGAACGCCCAGCGTTGTGTGCAAAGGCATTTTGCATGCCTAATGGGTGCAGGGATGTAAATCCTTGACACCTCAGGATCTGTGGACACCACAGGATCATCTCAGGATCTGTGAATCTCACAGGATCCCCATCCACCTCACCCTCTCTCTCTCCATTCATGGTCATCCCTTCTGTTTTCCATTCACCACTCACATCCATACACATATCCCTCCATCTCCTCCATATCTTCTTTTTCTTCTTCTATTCTTTCTTCTTTTGCTCGAGGGCGAGCAACATTCTAAGTTTGGTGTGGTAAAAGCATAAGCTTTTTGTTTTTCATTACCATTAATGGCACCTAAGACCGGAGAAAGCTCTAGAAAAGGGGAAGGGAAGACAAAGGCTTCCACCTCCGAGTCATGGGAGATGGAAAGATTCATCTCAAGGGTCTATAGCTCAGTGGTAGAACATGTGGCTGCAAATCAAGAGATCCCTGAGATACCTCAGGGGATGCACTTCCCTCCACATAAATATTGGGAGCAAATCAACACCTCCCTAGGAGAATTAAGTTCCAACATGGGACAATTAAGGGTGGAACATCAAGAGCACTCCATCATCCTTCATGAAATTAGAGAAGATCAAAAAGCAATGAGGGAGGAGCAACAAAGACAAAGAAGAGACATAGAAGAGCTCAAGGACATCATTGGTTCCTCAAGAAGGAAACGTCACCATCACTAAGGTGGATTCATTCCTTATTCTTATTTCTTCTGTTTTTCGTTTTCTATGTTATGTGCTTATCTATGTTTGTGTCTTATTACATGATCATTAGTAGTTAGTAACTATGTCTTAAAGTTATGAATGTCCTATGAATCCATCACCTCTCTTAAATGAAAAATATTTTAATTCAAAAGAACAAGAAGTACATGAGTTTCGAATTTATCCTTGAACTTAGTTTAATTATATTGATGTGGTGACAATGCTTCTTGTTTTCTGAATGAATGCTTGAACAGTGCATATGTCTTTTGAAGTTGTTGTTCATGAATGTTAAATATGTTGGCTCTTGAAAGAATGATGACAAGGAGACATGTTATTTGATAATCTAAAAAATCATAAAAATGATTCTTGAAGCAAGAAAAAGCAGCAAAGAACAAAGCTTGCTGAAAAAAAAAAGAAAAAAAAAATAGCGAAAAAAAAATAGAAAGAAAAAGAAAAAGCAAGTAGAAAAAGCCAAAAGCTCTTAAAACCAAGAGGCAAGAGCAAAAAGCCAGTAACCCTTAAAACCAAAAGGCAAGGGCAATAAAAAGGATCCCAAGGCTTTGAGCATCAGTGGATAGGAGGGCCTAAAGGAATAAAATCCTGGCCTAAGCGGCTAAACCAAGTTGTCCCTAACCATGTGCTTGTGGCGTGAAGGTGTCAAGTGAAAACTTGAGACTGAGCGGTTAAAGTCAAGGTCCAAAGCAAAAAAAGAGTGTGCTTAAGAACCCTGGACACCTCTAATTGGGGACCTTAGCAAAGCTGAGTCACAATCTGAAAAGGTTCACCCAATAATGTGTCTATGGCATTTATGTATCCGGTGGTAATACTGGAAAACAAAATGCTTAGGGCCACGGCCAAGACTCATAAAATAGCTGTGTTCAAGAATCATCATACTGAACTAGGAGAGTCAATAACACTATCTAAACTCTGAGTTCCTATAGATGCCAATCATTCTGAACTTCAATGGATGAAGTGAGATGCCAAAACTATTCAAGAGGCAAAAAGCTATAAGTCCCGCTCATATGATTGAAGCTCTGTTTCATTGATAGTTTGGAATTTATAGTATATTCTCTTCTTTTTATCCTATTTGATTTTCAGTTGCTTGGGGACAAGCAACAATTTAAGTTTGGTGTTGTGATGAGCGGATAATTTATACGCTTTTTGGCATTGTTTTTAGTATGTTTTTAGTAGAATCTAGTTACTTTTAGGGATGTTTTCATTAGTTTTTATGTTAAATTCACATTTTTGGACTTTACTATGAGTTTGTGTGTTTTTCTGTGATTTCAGGTATTTTCTGACTGAAATTGAGGGACTTGAGCAAAAATCAGATTCAGAGGTTGAAGAAGGACTGCTAATGCTGTTGGATTTTGACCTCCCTGCACTCAAATTGGATTTTATGGAGCTACAGAACTCAAAATGGCGCGCTTCCAATTGCGTTGGAAAGTAGACATCTAGGGCTTTTCAGAAATGTATAATAGTCCATACTTGTCCCAAGTTTAAACGACGCAAACGGGCGTTCAACGCCAGCTCTCTGCCCAATTCTGGCGTCCAGCGTCAGAAACAAGCTGCAAAGTTGAGTTCAACGCCCAAACTGGCACAAAAGCTGGCGTTCAACTCCAAGAATGACCCCTACACGTGCAACACTCAAGCTCAGCCCAAGCACACACCAAGTGGGCCCCGGAAGTGGATTTATGCATCAATTACTTACTTCTGTAAACCCTATTGACCAGTTTATTATAAATAGAACTTGTTATCATTGTATTTACAGTCTTGGTTACTCCAGTTCCCCTCTGGGGCCAAGACCAATGAACTCCATTATCACTTATGTATTTTCAATGGTAGAGTTTCTACATTCCATAGATTAAGGTGTGGAGCTCTGCTGTTCCTCAAAGATTAATGCAAAGTACTACTGTTTTCTATTCAATTCATCTTATTTCGCTTCTAAGATATTCATTCGCACTTCAACCTGAATGTGATGAATGTGACAATCATCATCATTCCCTATGAATGCGTGCCTGACAACCACTTCCGTTCTACATTAGATTGAATGAGTATCTCTTAGATCTCTTAATCGGAATCTTCGTGGTGTAAGCTAGAATGATGGCGGCATTCAAGAGAATCCGGAAAGTCTAAACCTTGTCTGTGGTATTCCGAGTAGGATTCAATGACTGAATGACTGTGACGAGCTTCAAACTCGTGATTGCTGGGCGTAGTGACAGACGCAAAAGGATAGTAAATCCTATTCCAGCATGATCGAGAACCGACAGATGAATAGCCGTGTCATGACAGGGTGCGTTGACCATTTTCACTGAGAGGATAGGATGTAACCATTGACAAGGGTGATGCCTCCAGACGATTAGCCGTGCCGTGACAGAGCATTTGGATCATTTTCCCGAGAGAAGACCGAAAGTAGCCATTGACAATGGTGATGCATTACATAAAGCCAGCCATGGAAAGGAGTAAAACTGATTGGGTGAAGATAGCAGGAAAGCAGAGGTTCAGAAGAACGAAAGCATCTCTATTCGCTTATCTGAAATTCTCACCAATGATTTACATAAGTATTTCTATCCCTATTTTATTAATTATTTTCGAAAACTCCATTACTATTTTATATCCGCCTGACTAAGATTTACAAGGTGACCATAGCTTGCTTCATACCAACAATCTTCGTGGGATTCGACCCTTACTCACGTAAGGTATTACTTGGACGACCCAGTGCACTTGCTAGTTAGTTGTGCGAAGTTGTGAACCATGGTATTGGCATCATGTTTTTGGCGCCATTACCAGGGAAAGAAAGAGCAATGAATTTTACATAATTAAAGTGTAATCACAATTTCTGCGCACCACGGCCCTTGTGCGTTTTGCACAAATTGGCCCACGCGATCGCATGCCCCATGCGATCGCGTCCCTTGCACAAAAACAATCCCACGCGACCGCGTGAGCGACGCGATCGCGTCGCATGAATTGCACAACACACTAGAAGGAGACAGAGAGTTGCGCCGAAACGACGCTGGAGTCGTGCGTCTAGCACAAATTCCAGCGACGCGATCGCGCGACCCACGCGATCGCGTCATCCCCTCTCCTACCCCTTTCACGCGATCGCGCGACCTACGCGATCGCGTCACCCCCATTTTCACCCCACCACGCGACCGCGTGCCCCACGCGGCCACGTGGATTTCAAAATATAACCCCCCCAGATCACGCGAACCCTATTATCGCACCGCCCCCCCTGAACCCCCCCTCTCTCTCTCTCCCCAACCCTCAACCACCACCACCCAGCTACCATTACCGCTGCACCATCCACCGCCGGGAACCGCCGACCACCCACCGCCGCCGTCCACCCCCCAGCCGCAACCAACCCTCTCTTCTTTCTTCCTATTTCTTCTTCCTCCCTCCTCCCCCGCCACTGCCCCCCCCCCCGCGCCACCACACATCGCCGCCACCGTCCAACCACAACCCCTCCTTCAACCAGCAACATGCAATCCCTTTTATCCGTTCGTAGTTCTTCTTATTTTTTTCCGTTTCTGTTCATAATTAGGATAGATAGTCTTGCATGTTGTAGTGGATTTTAGGTTGTTAGGTAGCCTAGGCTGTGGTTAGTGGCTCTAGGTCTGTTTATTTGCACTGTTCTTGCTTCTGTTTTATCATATGCTGTATTTCTTGTATATTGCTGCTCTTTACATTGAATTTTCATGTTTATATTATATATATGTACCTGCAGCTTGACTTTTTAATTCGTATGAACTGCTTTGATTGCTGTTTATTTTCCGGGATAATCCAATTTTAGCCGGAATGTTGCCCAAATTTCTATAAAAATGTTTTCATTCATATTTCGGTTTGGCAATTTGAACTCTGTTTTCCACTGCTTTAACCAAACCATTTCATAATTGCCAGGGCATGCTTTCTTATCCTTTTTGATTTCCTAGTTCATAAACTGCATTTGTGATGTTTTGATTCCAATTTTTGCTTTCTTTATATCTATTTGAATCAGCATCTACTTGTTTTTCTTGTTTGGTTATGAGTCACTATAGTTCCTACCTGTGAATCCTTGTTACATGGAATATTTTCTTTATGCCACTTACCTTAACCCACTTTTTACTGACTCACTAATTTTAATTTACTGACTTCTTTTTCAAATTCTCACGATACTAACCTTTTAAAATATCTTTTCTGATTTTTCACTTTTCTCTAACTTTCTAACCATGGCATAATGACAATTTTTCCATTTAACTTGAATTATGATACATTTTGGATTGTAACTTCTTCCTTTCAAACTTTTAAACTACTATACAATCCTTAATGCACATTTACTTAACTCATTTACCTCATTCAAATTCTCCCATGCCACTTTGTGTTTTCTTTGCCTATATGCCTACTTGCTTTCTTATTTTTATATATCCTGGTTTTCCATTTTTCAGGATGTCTGCCTCACAGCGGAAAGGAAAGGGCAAAGCTACTGGCAAGCGCAAAAGAGGAGATTCATCCCAGTCCATCATTGACCTAATGCATGATACCTCATGGCGGGAGAGAACTTTACACAGCAGGAAAAAGCTGACCAGCTGCTCCCTGCACATGATTCAATAAAATTTGCAAACCGATACTGTGAGCTGAAGTATCCGGCATTTGCAAACTCCAGGAATCTATACCTGGAAGAGAACTCTGAGGATTCCAGAAGCACTCCAGCAGTACACCACTGAGCAAATCAAGCAAAGAGGCTGCTTCTTTCTGGAGAGAGCACTGACAGAGGTCAATGCATCTTGGGTCCGGGAATTCTACTGCAATTACTACATCACTACCCTAGATGCAGTGAACCTGAGAGGAAAGCAGATTCTGGTCACTGAGGAGGCCATAGAGGACATTCTCTGGCTCCCAGCCAAGTCCGATCAGCTTGATAGTTATAAAAAGGCTGAGGAGGACATGCTCCTGATGAGGTTTGATTGGGATGCTGTGAAGACATGGATAGCTCTCGACCCAACTTTTCCTTGGGAGATGGGTTAGGACACCACCATGCCTAGAGGGATCAAGAGGGCGTACTTAAATGATGAGGCTCAGTTATGGCACCAGATCTTGAGCAAATATGTGATGCCGAGTACTCATGAGACGGAGATCCCAGCTGCTATGATCACCCTCCTATGGTGTGTGATGGAGGGTAAGGACCTTTAACTACCACGCTTTATCCGGTATTATATGGCCAGGGTCCACGTCCGAGGCATCCTCCCTTTTCCGTATCTGGTTACACAGCTAGGCCGTCGAGCTGACGTGCCATGGGAGGATGCCGATGAGAGACCACCAGCAGCGGACTGCAGGAAGATCATTCCTCACAGCAGGAAGTTCCTAGCTTTGGGCTACAGACCACCACCCTTCACTGCTACTGATGAGACAGCCTCACCGTCTGCTGGACCCTCTTCATCCATGGCTGCCCCTGCTGCCCCTGCTACCACCACTGCACCTCCACCTGCCTCTGACCCCGTATACCGCCTCGTGCACCGCCTATTCCGACAGCTTGATCAGATGGAGCGTTGTAACTGACGCCGGTAAGAGAGATTGGAGCGTCGTAGCCAGCGACGCTATTCGCATCTGAAGCTGATGATCCGACAGGGTGGTGACATCCCCTCCGAGCCCGACACACCATCAGAACCATCAGAGGAGGAGGAGGATGAGCCCCAGGAGGAGACCCATCCGCAGGCAGGCACAGAGCAGGCTGCACCACATCAGGAGGTTACGCATCAGATCGAGGCTGCAGATCCGGAGATCTCGATCCAGTCAACACCGCCTCTACAGTAGCCAGACCCTCAGCCCACCACCACCACAGAGCTTCCAGCTACCATCCCTACCTGTGATGACACCCCTTCACACCCGGCTTGATTGAGCATCAGGGACGATGTTTCATTTTAAGTGTGGAGAGGTCGCCATCTTTGGCATTTTATTTTGGTGAACCACTACATCTCTTTTTTCTTTTATTTTGGATATTTTTCTGTATTTTTATTTTTACTGTTATTTTCTGAGTACTTATACATTGCTGCTTTTATGTATTTTTACTCTATTTCTGCATTTTGCATTTTTAGTTCATATTTTTAGTTATTTAGTTTAGTTTACAATTCTGACTTATTAATGGATTAATTAGTATAGTTTACCCTTTTTAGCATAAGATAGCATAGTTAAATTGAAAAATATAAAAAGGAAGTAAGCTAGGAAATTGAACATAACAGATTTAAATCCATAAACCTTGTATATATAGCATTACATCATATAGTTAAGTTGACAACATTTCATCAAGGAGGAACATTAAAACTTTAAAGGCTACCCTAAATAATTTTTTTTATGAGAATAATGGGAATTTTTAACTAAACCTGCATAACATATATGAATGATATATAATGCTTGAGTTAGAGAACACACAGCCTGTGAGTCTTGAGCTTAATTGTATGGTTGCATTCAAACCATAATTTCATTCCTGTGTGTTTCGCTTCTTTTTATTCTGATGTTCTTTACTTTGCTTTAATCTATATGTCCAATTATAGAATATAGAATATAGAATATAGATACATACCAAAAGAATGATTGAGGCCATCATTTGATTTTAGCTCACTTACCCCAAAATAACCTACCTTTCACATCACCCTTGTTAGTCCCCTTGAGCCTTTAAAACCCCTTTTATACTATTTATCCACACTACTAGCCTTAAGCAGAAAAACAAAATAAAATCCCAAGTTGAATCCTTGGTTAGCTTAAGATAGAAAATTATGAATAGATTAAAATGTAGGGAACCTATTGGGAACATGGATGATAGAAACAAAAGGTAGAAAAGTTAAAAGAAATAAAATAAAATTTGGGAAGCATGCTCATGAGAAATCAAAGTGATTCAATTACCATGTGCAAAAAAAAAAGGTTATTTTTCAGCATTTAATAAAAGGGGATACAAAAGAATTCCCCAATGCAAAATAAAAGCAATGCACATGGGATAAAAATAAAATTGAAACATGAGCATGTAACAACAAGTGGGATAATATGGGAAAATTGGTAAAGAAGCTTGTTCTACTAAATATGTATGTTAGGTGAGATCTTAGTCTAATTAAGGATTCACATATATCCTTACCTTTACCTTGGCCCCATTACAACCTTAATTAAAGACCTCATGACTTTTGGTATGACTGTACTCTATAATTGTTGATTGGTTAGATGAAGAACAAAGTTATAGAAAGTAAGAATAAAAAGAAAAGTAGAGTGAATAAACCCAATAAACACTGAGTGACTAAAGGGTAAACACAAATTCCAGTGAGGGTTCAATAGCTCATCAACATATATCTGTGCTTAAATTACTAATTGTTTTGCAAGTTTGTACAATATTTTTCTTTCCCATCTTATTTGCAGAAGTGCTTTATTATTTAAGGGTTGGCTATATATATATATATATATATATATATATATATATGACTTCTTGAGAATGTGAATTAATTTGACTATGTGTAAGCATTATATATGAGTGGATAAATTGGAATTGCATGACTCATTTAGGTAGATGCATTTAGAATAGGTTGCATTGCATAACATTCCACCACCTTAACCTTACCTTATTCTTTACCTTGGATTTAGCATGAGGACATGCTATTGTTTAAGTGTGGGGAGGTTGATAAACCCATATTTTATGAGTTATTTTGTGCTTAGCTTGAGTGATTTATTCAATCCTTCACCCACTTATTCATATAATTGCAGGGTTTTACTTTCCCTACCTTATTATGTGATGTACGTGAAAAATATGTTTCCTGAGCTTTAAAATTAATTATTTTAATTACCTTTATTTCCATTCGATACCGTGATTAGTGTGTTGAGTAGTTTCAGATTTTCTAAGACAGAATGACTTAAAGGATGGAAAAGGAAACGTACAAAAATGGAAGGAAAGTACGAAACGGAGTTTTGAAGAAACTGGCATCCACGCGATCGCATGGACGACGCGATCGCGTGCCAGGAGCGAAGAAGCAGCAATGCGGCCGCATAACTGACGCGGCCGCGTGACTTGAGCATAGCGCATTCGATGCGGACGCATGACGGACGCGACCGCGCCACAAAGAAAACTCCAGATGACGCGACAGCGTGACCCACGTGGACGCGTGACAGAAGCCACGTATCAGAATTTACAGAATACGCCTCCAGCGATTTCTGAAGCCCTTTTGGCCCAGATCCAGGCAGAGAACACACATGCTAGAGGCTATAAAGTGGGGGAATGCATCCATTCAAAAGAGAGCTCGCATTTTTATTACTTTCCATGATTTAGATTTAGTTTTGAGAGGGAGATTCTCTCCTCTCTCTCTTAGGATTAGGATTTAGGACTTCTCTTAGTTTTTAAGAGTAACTCTCGATCTAGGTTTAGTATTTACTTTAATTTATGTTTCTATGCTACTTTTACTTTAATGCTTTTATTCGTATCTATAAATGTTGCCCAATTGGCTTATGAATTATTCCATGTTACAGATTATTATTTGAATTAATGATTATTTGAGGTATTTCAGTTTACTATTGTTCTCTTTAATTTAAGTTATTGTTGCTTCCCATCTAAGGACATTTTTATTCCAACAATTTTACTTTTTCCCTTTTTGGTCTTGGTTAAGAAATCAGTAACTCAACATTATTAAACTCAGCATAATTGATAATCGTTATCTTGCTAATTGAACTAAACTTCAATAATCCCAACTTTTTCTTAGGAAATAAATAGGATTCGAAGGTCGAACTAATTAGTCCCTTGACTTTCCTTTACTCTAGTAAAGGTTAACTAAGTGGAATTAAGATTCAACTTTCACTATTGTTGAGAGGAATAACTAAGGTAGACTTCCAATTTCTCTTACCTTGCCAAAAGTTTGCTTTACAGTATTTATTTATTTTAATTGCCATTTAAATTATTTGTCATATCTACTCTTCACTCTCAACCCCGATTTTACAACCTCCATAATCAATAATAAGAACATACTTCCTTGCAATTCCTTGAGAAGACGACCCGATATTTAAAATACTCGGTTATCAATTTTAAAGGGGTTTGTTACTTGTGACAACCAAAACGTTTGCACGAAGGGATTTTTGTTGGTTTAGAGACTATATCTACAACGCGACTGTTTTTATGAACTTCTTTACTGGCAAAAATCTTAACGTCATTGGCCCTTCAAACCAATACTTTTTTTTAATTAAAAAGATAATTTTGATAATTTTATTAAATGATAAAAATTAGAATTTAAATTATATTGAAAAGAGTTATTACTCAAATCTATCCCTAAGGATTTTAAAAGTAGACATTTTAGTTCTCAAGAAAAATTACTTCAGCATACAAATCAGTCCCCAATTCATTTTTCGACGGAGTAATTATCCAAATTAGTTCCCAAGTATTTTAAAAGCAAATATTTTAGTCTCCAAGAAAAATTAATATACAAATCAATTCCTAACATTTTTTTCCATCAGACATAATAGTCCCCCGTCTATTTTCCGGCATGACTCACTAAATTTTTCAAGTATTTATTAGAAAAAGAATATTAGTAGATATTATAATCAAATTAACTTTTAAGGTTAAATTAAACTTATTTTATTTTTAATATGGCATTTTGAAAAAAAAATTATTGACCTATCCTCACTGCATACACAATTTCAAATCCAACAAAAAAGATATACTAAATCTCATATTCTCTTAAATTAAAAGCATATTATTGTGGTTTGTTTAGGTTAATGTCATTTTGTTGTGTTGAGTATTTTAACTCCAAAGCAGATATGTCTTTTATTAATAATAATAATAATAATAATAATAATAATAATAATAATAATAATAATAATAATAATAATAATAATAATAATAATAATAATAATAATAATAATAATAATAATAATAATAATAATAATAATAATAATATTCAATAAAGTTATTAGAGATTATTCTAAAAAAAAAAAAACTAAAGATTGAAATCATTTGATATTTTTGTATTTAATATAACTTAGCTTGGTATGATAGCTAGGAATTGAGTATAATCAAAGTTATTCTTCTATTTTCACTTGAATCTCAACTTGACTACCTAATTATCAATTAAATAAAAAAGCTAATTGAATTTCTACTTCATAATTTGACTAACTTAACATACACACCCAAGTGGCACATACACATTATTTTTCTTTGATTTATAATGTGTACAAAAATCATGTTAACAAAAAAAAAGTGTGTCAAATTTGTAACTTAATTTCATATGTATAATGTCAAATTGTCAACCAAAATCCGATAATGTCCTATTTTAAAAAACATGTTTGTAATAAAAAAAATATTTTAATTTGGATTTCAAAGCATCATTATTTAGCTTGTTTCTTTTCAATGAAAAGAGTGTATCAATATGCTAGTGTCATTAATATGCTAAAAATAATAATAAAGGTTGACATATAGTAAAAGTAAAAATAGATATTTTATTTTATTAAGATATAAATTTAGAGCAACTCTTTTGCAGGTTATTAAGTCTCATACACTACAAATAGTATTTTCATTTTAAATAAAGACTGACTATTTTTAGTGTTATCTACTTAACTACTACGTGTGTGAGTTTGTGTGTCAATTCAGTGTAAATTCTAGAAAATTAATAAATAATTAGCTAATAAATTAAATAATATTCAAAGAAATTAAGAAATTAAGTTTAATAATCTAGAGAGGTAGAAATATTTAAAATACAAATTTTAACACTAATTTTAAAGATTTTGGACTAACGAACCGAACGACAAAACTTAACTTACCAGCCTTACTAGGCAAGAACATCAACCAATTCTAGAACTACAAAATGATACCTTAGAGGCGACTTCTCCTAACGACAAGTAAAGGCATACCCTCATATAAAGGAGAGCTGCTTTCCCTCTATTAGAAAACTAGACAAGAATGGATGTCACAGTGGAAAGCTCAACCGCGTGGCACAAAACAGTGGGTTGGGGTTCCTGATCTTGTCTTCCTTCAGGCTAAAGCTTCAAGTCTTAATCCAAAGTCAAAGAGAAAGTAATAGATAAATAGATGCCCACTCTTCCCCTGGTGTAGCTGCTGCAAATCACCTATTGAGTTACGAAAGGGAATCCACCCCACATGCACGAGTCTCGTCTTCTTTTTTCTAATAGGATCAGTAGTCCGCTAGTGGGCTTGGGGTCTTTCTGGATGAGCTTGAAGCTTAGGATTGTTTTAGGGCAGTATCCGGTGGAGAGGACTTCGGATACATGTCATTCCGGTCGATGACTCCGTCTGTCAATGTATTTCTTTCTGTCACTGGCCGGGCTCTGAATGAAATAGAAATCCCATTTGTTCACCCTCAGACTTGAGTATCACATCGTAGACCCCCGCCCCAACTAACTCTATCTTCCTTATCAGTGAACCGGAGATAGTGCATAGGTACTTTTCAATGCAGTGGGGACGAGACGATGTGACATACTACGATCACGTACAGGAGTGCTGCCCTTCAGCTCGGCAATATGGAACCTCTCAACTGCTCCCGTTCCTTTATGAGGTCCTATCGGGATAGGTAGGCCCAGCCCAAGCCTTTCCCCTCCCCCCTGCTTAGCGTTCCACTTGTGATCCTGGATGCTGTGGAGGATTTGAAAAAAGCGCCGGAAAGTTCCCCCTCCCCCTCCATAAGAATCTATTTCTCTTTCCCCCTCGAGAAAGAGAAAGAAAAGAAGAAAGGGTTGATTATCTTCTTAAATGTGAATGGCCCTATCTTGTCTTGCATCAAAAGGTTTTTCGTGCTATACACCACGTTGAGAAAGGACCAGCCTCCTATGTACCATACCATTTTTTTACCCTGAGAGGGAGGTCCTCCTTATGATGCTATGGATGGCTGTCCGAAGTGCAAGGGGTAAACTCGGACGAGGATAGGATTGTGCGTGCCAGGCCCTCCCTTCGGGTGTCATATTTTGGCCGAGTTTACCGTACCTCTGACCCTTATGTTATGCGACCGTAATCTTTCTTACGTCCCACCGCTGTTACGCCAGAAATAAAAAGTTCCACACGAGCTCCCGTTCTGCGGCGTGGTGGCAGGACCGATAGGAGATTGGCTCTGGGTGTAGATAGGGAAAAATCCACAGGAGTCATGCAAATACATAGGCCCCTTCCCCTCTCTTTTAGATGAATGGGGTGGTTTATAACGTTCCGATCTACGGTCCCTCGGAGCGAGGGGTTAGGCAGGTAGTATGGGCCCTCTGAAAGCCAGCTATGTGTTGTGCGGCTCCCGCGAAGCGAATGAAGGATCTCGAAGAGCTTACGCTTACTCTCAGCCTCTTTGATTGGTAGGCGGGCGGCTAAGCCCCATACTTTAGATTCCATTTAGAAGGGTAATTTTCTGTTGTTGTGACGCTTTGCTTTGGTTATGCCGACTACTAGACTACTAGAGGTTACTTCTAGCTTCTATAGGGGCCTTTCCACTTTGGTGTAGTTTTAGTTTGTATTGGTACTGAATGAACATATAAAACAAAGGCGAGTAGTATAAGCCCTTCTCTGGCCTGGGAAAAGCTACGAACTCTAGAAGCGTTGGCGTTGTTCACCTTTTGACACGAACACTCTTCTGTTCTCAGTGTAAACCCGCCTTAGAGATTGAATGGCAATAAGATAAGATAAGTCGACGTTCAATCTAAGACAGTGCTGATGGCTTGTAGTGAACAACCCCCTTATTTACCAACCGAAAGTAGCCTTTGGTACTTAACTTAAGTGGTTAAGGTTTGGAACCCTTGCTACTATGATAGAAAGCCATTTGCTTATTGCTAAACCCTTCGCCTTTCTTTCTTTAGTTTTGAATCAAAGTAGGTCGCGACTGTTGTATTTATGTTTAGTAGGTCGAGGGAAGCTACCGCTTATACGTTTGCTTCCTCGTCTTGCTTCTGGCAAAGCTTTTGATCTGATCCAATTGAAATCCCGCATATCTGTAGCGCTCAATATGCGGCTATAGCTAGGCGATCATATCGTGCCATAAAACAATTTGATATGTCTAGAGAGATCCCCTAGATATACAGATAAAATGGATGTTCATGGATAGACATACATTTCATTGATTCTTAGTTTTGGGGTTGAAAAAGGTCGTCGATCCAAATGAATCATTCTTGTGCCCCCGCCCTAAAACTGATCCACAGCACAGCGCCCATTCGTTTCGCGCGGGGAAAGGCAACGAAGTTCAGTTCATGAGACCGCGGCGGAGTGGGGCAGTTGCGACACGAAGTTCCTTACCTTAGCTGGATCTCGCTGGTGCCACCTAAACGGTAAGTAGGCGACGGATGTGTGACGTTTGGAGTTGTCGTTCGTGCACCTGTCCCCAATGGAAGAATGAGTGATCCGTTCCCCTGCGGATCATGGCTTTACTACTCGGTCCCCGATGGCCTGCGGGGGATTCGGTATAGCAGCTTACGTTATGTTGCGCTGCGCGTTCCTGCTGAACACGTGTTAGCTGTAGGAAGTATGGTTCCGAAAGTGACTTCGGTTCGCTAGTTCAGGCTCAACTCCTTGCTTTACATTATGGGACCTACACTACAGGTCGGGCCGGGGCTCTGCGCTCTTTCTTTCTGTGTAGGACGATGCCGGGGAGAGAAGGGAATGCGTCGAGGCGGCAAACAGCAACAGCACAACTACATTTTTTCTTTGCCCTCCATCCATAAGATGAGCCCAGTGCATTGGACCGATGGATAGGAGAACTGAGCTGGCTTAAAGCTTTGGCGCTCTATGTACGATGCGATGTAGACTCCATCAGATAGATATCGATATCTTTCAGATCAATCAAGAAAAGTTTTCTTATCAATAGATAGATCCTTATTATTTTTATTTTATTGATGGATTCCCTTTATTTCTTTCGATCTATCAGAATGGATCAGGCTATCTATCTATTAATTGATTTGAAAATAGCACGTTCATCTTGCTTTTCGTTCATTTCTGCCACGCCAACATAGCTTCAAATAATAAGAAGCAGGCGAAGTAGCTAGAAGTGCTCGTTTCTAGCCCTTGAATTCTTATTCACGAATGAATTGGGAAAGCCAACACAAAGATTTGATTTTGACTTCGTAGAGCCAGTGCTGCTGTTGCCTACGCATAGGGTGTCCCCCACTCCCGTCCCGGGGCGCTAAGGGGCTGAAGTTTTTGAAACAGACGGCAATGTTTTGCTGACACCTTAAATCAAGCTTTTGTTGCGACATGCTATGTTTTCTCCCCCATTGCTAGTAGGTTGATGGGTCGCACGCCCGGCACACATGTTTTGGCCTTGTCTTGTGTGTCCATAACTAAAAATAGGTGACCTAACGGCCGCTGCCCGACTAAACATACAAATAGTCACCAGATTCATATGGGCTACTGAGGAGTAAGCAATGATCTTCTTATGATCGATTTGTCTTGAAGTGGTCAAGGAAGTATATATTATAGCAATCGCGCTTGGAGTATAAATGAAAGGAGTGGAACAAAGTGTTGCTTCAGGAAACATGGGTATTGAAAATCTTAGAAACCCGTGGGTTCCCAATTTTGAAGGAATTCCTGCCAAGATGATGGATCATGCCGTAGGCGCCTCTACATGAGCTTCGGGTAACCAAATATGAACTGGTACCATAGGCACTTTGACGGCGAAAGTGGCGAAAGAAGCAATCCATAGAAAGATTTGGCGCCGCTCACTAAATTTTGTGGTTAATGATATTTGTAAATCGGCGGTCCCTGTTTGGAAAAGAATCAACAGAATAGCTAATAGCATAAAAATAGATCCAAGTAAAGTATAAAGGAAAAACTGATATGCTGCCTTGATCTTTCTTTATCTCGAGCCCCATACCCCTATAATAATGGTAGAGTAAGGGGTGGCCCCAAAGCAGAATTTAGCGGTTGTGCTTGGTCGAAGCTCCAGTAGGTAGCCACTTCCTTCTTAGGGAACCGTACGTGAGACTTCCGCATCATACGGCTCCGCCCCGAGCTTCCGTCATCGGCCCTTTTCATTAGACCACTATCTATGCATGTATATTAAGCTTGGACTCTCGAATCTTTTGCTTCTCGGGTGGCGGCGAACAATGCAGCTTGCGTTGCGGGCCTGCATTTTATATTGAAGAGGGGCCCGGCCCACTTCTCGCCTGAAAGAACCGCTCACTAGCTAGCCAGACTAGTGGGGGCCCTATCTGGAGACATACTAAAAATGATTCCCTTCGAACCGAACGCAACGCCCATCTTCCAAATCACAAAAAGGGCTCGTTGGGAAGAAAGATGGAGTGCGGCCTATAGAGCACATGTAACGTCCTGTTATTATTATGTGGGTTGCTCACGCAGTGGATCTCTCTCTCTAGATATCTAGAGAGACGTGAAATAGCCTTTATTTATGGCCGCCCCCCGACTTACTACTTTACGCTACTACTATGATGTGAGAGGTTCAAATGGGTTTTTTCCAATTTATCATGGCCGGAACTTGTATGCAGCACTTATACGAAGGTGCATGGATAAAGGTTTGGAACTCTTTTCTTATCTGAATCTTAAAGACAAGACCTATTCTCGTCTCGAACCCTCTACCGAGCTTAACCCTACCCGCATTTCCTTTTTTTTGAAGGGGGCCAAAGAAATGTCTTCGCCTGCTGCTAACAGTCTTTCTTCATAATTCTACTGAATGGGTTGATCCTCCCGTTTGTTTTAGCAACTTCTCCTAAGATCTCCTCACCAAGAGCTCCCTGGAAACGATAGAGGAACCAACCTGCCCGCTGTGGCGGGGCGGCTTTTTTTCACAATAAGACCTAGACGATTATCCCTACCCTCGGTAGCTTACGAGTTTACGTCCATCCCTGGTTGGGTACAGTTTCCTTTCGATTTCTCCCTTGTAGCCGTTACCCGAATTCGCGCAAGTGTGTCCACACCCCCCAAACTGACTTGATGAGGAATCCATTCTTGCGAACAAACACAACCCCTACACACACCTAGGAGCTCCCCTTCCTGCATATCCATACAAGACCCGAGTAGGCGGGTCGAGGTCCTACGAGGTAACCACTACTCGGAGTACCCTCCCAAAAGGAAAAAGATGTGTTTGTCAGGTTCGGTTCGTCTTAGTTGGGTTGGGCGGGTTCGACCAGAAATGCTATGCTTATGCACAAGACTACCCCTCTTCCCGAAAGCTTTGCGGGGACTACTTTACGACGGACGACTGCCCGTAGGGGGTTTACTGCACAAGGCCCCTGCAGAGGAAAAGCTTTATCCCAGCGAAAAGAAGATGCTCAGCTCCACACAACATAGGGATTAGCACGCTTTTGGGAAGAACATAGAATAGTAGAGGATCCAGCATATGGAACACGGCGATAATTAGAAATTCACGAATTAGAGATGCTGTAATATACTCTTTACCATAACTTCTCATACTAGACCAACCCACTAAAATACAAATAAAGATCAGAAATGTGGTCAATATCACGAAGAAAAAAAAGAGACCGTCTATACCCAAATAAAAATTGATGTTTTCATAAGGAATCCATCGAAGGCTTTCCACAAATTGAGATTTGGCCGTAGAAGGATCGAATTGTATCCGAGGAACAGGGGAATACAAAAAAGTAATAAGAAAGGCACACAGACCAATCAATCGTATCGGTCATTTTCTTGAATTTGGAATGAAAATAGGAATAATGCTTCCTAGCACGGGACGTAGAATAGGACCACTTAGATCAGAATAGCATTCACAGAAATGTTCTAACATAGAGTAGAATCGAACATTGAAGAGATTAGTTAACAACAGTAAAAAGATGGGTGCCTAATTCCAATACTATAGGGGTCTATCAGTACAAGTCAGCTGAACACCGTGATTGATGAGTGGGTAGGTGGGTTAGGTGCGCCTCTCGTCCAGTGGGAAGTATTGAGGCGAGTCTCCTCACCCCTTCCTTTTTCTACTTTTCCTCTCTCCTTTTGCTTGTGCTTCTACTCAGGCTTTTCATTTATATATATATATATATATATATATATATATATATATATATATATATGGTGCACGAAATTGGAAATCACAATTCTTCACAAATTCGCACAACTAACCAGCAAGTGCACTGGGTCGTCCAAGTAATACCTTACGTGAGTAAGGGTCGATCCCACGGAGATTGTTAGTTTGAAGCAATCTATGGTTATCTTGTAACTCTTAGTCAGGAAAAAAATAAAATAATTCACTTATCAAATTTGATTGCAAGGAATAAAAGGGCAGAACACAAATTATACTTGTATGCAATGATGGAGAATATGTTGGAGTTTTGGAGATGCTTTGTCTTCTGAAATTCTGCTTTCCTTTGTTTCTGATTCACGCACGCACGTCCTCCTATGGCAAGCTGTGTGTAGGTGGATCACTGTTGTCACTGGCTACCATCCATCCTTCCAGTGAAAAGGGTCCAGGTGCGCTGTCACCGCACGGCTAATCATCTGCAGGTTCTCGATCGTACCGGAATAGGATTTACTATCCTTTTGTGTCTGTTACTACGCCCAGCACTCGTGAGTTTGAAGCTTGTCACAGTCATTCAATCCCTGAATCCTACTCAGAATACCACAGACAAGGTTTAGACTTTCTGGATTCTCTTGAATGCTGCCATCAATCTAGCTTATACCACAAAGATTCTGATAAAGAGATCCAAGAGATATTCATTCATTCTACGGTGAATGGAAGTGGTTGTCAGGCATGCGTTCATGGGGGAATGATGATGATTGTCACGTTCATCACATTCATGTTGAAGTGCGAATGGATATCTTAGATAGGAACACACATGTTTGAATAGAAAATAGAAATGCTTGCACTAATTCATCAGGACACAGCAGAGCTCCTCACCCCCAACAATGGAGTTTAGAGACTCATGCCGTCAGAGATTACACAGTTCAGATCTAAAATTTCATCAGATACAAAATAAGTCTCTAAAAGTTGTTTAAATACTAAACTAGTAACCTAAGTTTACAGAAAATGAGTAAACTATGATAGATAGTACAGAAATCCACTTCTGGGGCCCACTTGGTGTGTGCTGGGGCTGAGACCAAAGCTTCTCACGTGCCTAGGCTGTTTTGGGCGTTCAACGCCAGGCTGTAACCTGTTTCTGGCGTTGAACTCCAACTTGTAACGTGTTTCTGGCGCTGGACACCAGACTGCAACATGGAACTGGCGTTAAACGCCAGTTTACGTCATCTATCCTTGAGCAAAGTATAAACTATTATATATTGCTGGAAAGCCCTGGATGTCTACTTTACAACGCAATTGGAAGCGCGTCAATTGGACTCCTGTAGCTCCAGAAATTCTATTCCGAGTGCAAAGAGGTCAGGATCCAACAGCATCAGCAGTCCTTTTTCAGCCTGAACCATATTTTTGCTTAGCTCCCTCAATTTCAGCCAGAAAATACCTGAAAATATAGAAAAACACACAAACTCATAGTAAAGTCCAGAAATATGAATTTTGCCTAGAAAATAATGAAAATAAACTAAAAACTAACTAAAACATACTAAAAACTATATGAAATTAACCCCAAAAAGTGTATAAAATATCCGCTCATCACAACACCAAACTTAAACTGTTTCTTGTCCTCAAGCAACTAGATAAATAAAATTGAATACAAATGAGTCAAGAAACAACAATATCTCAGAGATTTTGAGTGAATCTCAGATTCTAATTAAATGAGCGAGGCTAGTAGCTTTTTGCTTCCGAACAGTTTTGGCATCTCACTTCATCCATTGAAGCTCAGAATGATTGGCATCTATAGGAACTTAAAATTCAGATAGTGTTATTGATTCTCCTAGTTCAGTATGTTGATTCTTGAACCCAACTACTTTTATGAGTCTTGGCCGTGGCCCTAAGCACTTTGTTTTCCAGTATTACCACCGGATACATAAATGCCACAGACACATAATTGGGTGAACCTTTTCAGATTGTGACTCAGCTTTGCTAAAGCCCCCAATTAGAGGTGTCCAGGGTTCTTAAGCACACTCTTCTCTTTGCTTTGGACCTTGACTTTAACCGCTCAGTCTCAAGTTTTCACTTGACACCTTCACGCCACAAGCACATGGTTAGGGACAGCTTGGTTTAGCCGCTTAAACCAGGATTTGATTTCCTTAGGCCCTCCTATCCACTGATGCTCAAAGCCTTGGATCCTTTTTATTACCCTTGCCTTTTGGTTTTAAGGGTTATTGGCTTTTTCTGCTTGCTTTTTTTTTTGCAAGCTTTGTATTCACTGCTTTTTCTTGCTTCAAGAATCATTTTTATGATTTTTCAGATTACCAACAACATGTCTCATGTTTATCATTCTTTCAAGAGCCAACATATTTAACATTCAAGAACATCAAATTCCAAAGACATATGCACTGTTCAAGCATTCATTCAGAAGGCAGAAAGCATTGCCACCACATGTAAACAATTAGAATTTGTTTTATTAAAAACTCGAAAATTATTGCCTCCTTGTTCTAAAGAAAACCTTCTATTTTATTCATGTTTAATGATGATGAGAAAAATAAATTATAGCTTAATTGGGGATAAAATCAAAATATAAATACTAATTGCCATTATATGACTCCTAAGGTGAAACTCAAATAATAGAAAAAAAAGTTATCACAGGGTTAAGGTTAAGATCAGAACTCAACAACCTTGACTTTGGGAAGCGGATGTCTCTTTAGTCTGTGGGGTGCTTGGCCCTTCAAGAGATAGTTTCTGACGCTTTAGTTCTCTTAACTCACGCCCTTGCACCTCTTGTTCTCTGAGCAGTTTTCAAAGCATGCTGTTTTGATTTTACTGTTCTTCCTTCAATTGGTCCATGGTTTCTTGCAACTTAGTGACAGATGCCTCAAGATGCTCCCAGTATTCAAATTGAGGGAGTTCTGGTAGGAATTCTTGCGCCCTCCTCTTGATGGGGTCATCCTGCATTTGTTGTTTTTCCATTGTGATTTTAGTGATTGGTTGCTCCACTGAGATATACTCTGTTATTCCCATCTTTACTCCAGCATCTTTGCAGAGCATAGAAATTAGGCTTGGATAAGCCAACTTGGCATCCTTGGAGTTCTTGTTGGCAAGTATGAAGAATTCAGATGGGATCAGTTGATGAACTTCTACTTCTTTTCCCAACATAATGCAATGGATCATCACTGCTCTTCTAAAATTGACTTCAGAACAGTTGCTGGTGGGCAATATAGAATGCCCAATGAAGTCCAGCCATCCTCTGGCGACTGGTTTGAGATCTTCTCTCTTGAGTTGACTTGGGGCACCCTTTGTGCTGGTGGTCCACCTGGCTCCAGGGATGCATATATCCTCTAGAATCTTATCCAGGCCCTTGTTTGTTCTCATCATTCTCCTATTGAAGGAGTCTGGGTCATCTTTCAGCTGAGGTAGCTTAAAGATCTCCCTGATTTTGTCAGGGTGGATGTGAACAATCTTTCCTCTGACCACAGTCCTGTAGTCATAGAGGGCAGCTCCAGATATTCTCTGCCTATCTGTTTGCCACAGATTAGCATAGAATTCTTGAACCATACTCCTTCCCACTTTCGTTTCAGGATTAGCTAGGACTTTCCAGTTCCTGTTTCGAATCTGCTCTTGGATCTCCGGATATTCATCTTCTTTCAGATCGAACTTAACTTCCGGGATCACAGATCTTAGACCCATTATTTTGTAGTAATGGTCTGAATGTTCTTTGGTTAAGAACCTCCCTTGATTCCAAAGTGGTTTTGGAATACTCTCTTTCTTGCCTCTTGGAGTGGGTTATTTTCCTTTAGGGGCCATGATCTTAGTGGGTATGGTTTAGTGATCACGGATAAACACACCAAACTTAGAGGATTGCTTGTCTTCAAGCAAAAGAAAAGAAAGGAGAGGGATAGAAGGAGAGCTAGTGTTGAATAGTGGATGAGAGGAAGGAGGCCGAATGGGTTTTTTAAAAAGGGAGGGGGGTTTTCGAAAATAGGGAGAATGATAAGATAGAAGATATGATTTAAAAAAAAGATTAGTATGATAAGAAAAGATATAATTTAAAATTGAAAAGATATGAAAGATATTTGAAAAAGATAAATTTGGATTTTTGAAAAAGATAATATGGAGATTTGAAAAAGATATTGATTAGTTGAAAAGATTTTTGAATGAAAAGAGATAGATTTGTTTTGAAAATTTTGAATAAGAGTTGAATTGGATTGAAAAAAGGATTTGTGCTTATGGATTAAGATACATTTGATATTTTTAAAGAAGGGTTTTTAGAAATTAGGGATTTTAGAAATCAGGGTTTGTAACATGTTTATGCAAGAAATCATGAATTGAAACACGAAAATTAAAATTGAAATGAAAAATTTGAAGTAAAAACGAATTTAACTCCTCCCCACCATCCTGGCGTTTGAACGCCCAAAACATGTTTGGGCGTTCAACGCCCAACTGCTGCTTCTCCTGGGCGTTCAACGCCCAGCTATTGCTTCTTTCTGGCATTGAACGCCAGGAACTCCTTTGTCATTGGGCATTTTTCTGAATGCCCAGGACGCTGTAAATATGGCGTTAAACGCCTAGAAGATGCTTCTTTCTGGCGTTTAACGCCCAGATGGCTATCTTTACTGGCGTTCAACGCCTAGTGGATGCTTTTTTTGGGCGTTGAACGCCCAAAACAGACTTTTACTGGCGTTTTCTTGCTAGTGAGCTCTTTTTCTCTGTTTTGTGTGCAAAATCCTTCTGTAACCCTGTAAACTTATACAATTGACTCTTTACCTTAGTATCAATGAACTTTATATAAACAAATAAAATCAAGAATAGGGCAAAATGCTTAGAGAAAGTGATTCCCCATGGATGGGTTGCCTCCCAGCAAGCGCTTCTTTATTGTCTTTAGCTGGACCTTGCTGAGTTTTTAATCTAGCCTCAGCCTTGAGCACTCTTGCTCAACATTGCCTTCAAGATAGTGCTTGATTCTCTGTCCATTAACAATGAACTTCTTATTAGAATCAATATCTTGAAGCTCCACATAACCATATGGTGATACACTTGTAATCACATATGGTCCTCTCCACCGGGACTTTAGTTTCCTGGGAAATAGCCTGAGCCTAGAGTTAAACAACAGAAGCTTTTGTCCTGGTTCAAAGATTCTAGATGATAGCTTTCTGTCATGCCACCTTTTTGATTTCTCTTTGTAAAGCTTGGCATTTTCGAAAGTAGTGAATCTGAATTCCTCTAGCTCATTCAGCTGGAGCAATCTTTTCTCTCCAGCTAATTTGGCATCAAAGTTAAGGAATCTGGTTGCCCAGTAGGCCTTATGTTCCATTTCCACGGGCAGTTGACAATCCTTACCATACACAAGTTGGTAAGGATAGGTCCCTATGGGAGTCTTGAATGCTGTTCTGTAAGCCTACAGAGCATCATCCAAGCTTCGTGCCTAATCCTTTCTACGGGTACTTACAGTCCGCTCTAGGATTCTTTTTAGTTCTCTGTTATAGACTTCAGCTTGCCCATTTGTCTGTGGATGATATGGAGTTGCCATCTTATGGCGAATCCCATACCGGACCATGGCAGAGTAAAGCTGTTTGTTGCAGAAGTGAGTGCCCCAATCACTGATTAGTACCCTAGGGACACCAAATCTGCTGAATATGTGTTTCTGGAGGAACTTTAGTACTGTATTAGTGTCATTGGTGGGTGTGGCAATGGCCTCTACCCATTTTGATACATAGTCAACTGCCACCAGAATATAAGTGTTTGAGTATGATGGTGGGAAAGGCCCCATGAAATCAATTCCCCATACATCAAACAACTCAATCTCCAAGATTCCTTGTTGAGGCATGGCGTAACTATGAGGCAAATTACCAGCTCTCTGGCAACTGTCACAGTTACGTACAAACTCTCTGGAATCTCTGTAAAGTGTAGGCCAGTAGAAACCACATTGGAGGACCTTGGTGGCTGTTCGCTCACCTCCGAAATGACCTCCATATTGTGACCCATGGCAATGCCATAAGATCCTTTGTGCTTCTTTCTTAGGCACACACCTACGGATTATGCCGTCTGCACATCTCTTAAAGAGATAGGGTTCATCCCACAACTAGTACTTTGCATCAGTAATTAATTTTTTCTTTTGTTGCCTGCTGTACTCCTTGGAAATGAACCTTGCAGCTTTGTAGTTTGCAATATCTGCAAACCATGGTAATTCCTGAATGGCGAACAAAAGCTCATCCGGAAAAGTTTCAGAGATCTCAATAGAGGGGGAGGACGCCCCTTCCATTGGTTCTATCCGGGACAGATGGTCAGCCACTTGGTTTTCTGTCCCTTTTCTGTCTCTTATTTCTATATCAAACTCTTGCAGAAGCAACACCCATCTTATGAGTCTGGGTTTTGAATCCTGCTTTGTGAGTAGATATTTAAGAGCAGCATGATCTGTGTACACAATCACTTTTGATCCTACTAAGTATGATCTAAACTTGTCAATGGCATAAACCACTGCAAGTAATTCTTTTTCTGTGGTTGTGTAATTTTTCTGGGCATCATTCAAAATACGACTAGCATAATAAATGACATGCAGAAGCTTGTCATGCCTCTGCCCCAGTACTGCACCAATGGCGTGATCACTGGCATCACACATTAATTCGAACGGTAATGTCCAGTCTGGTGCAGAGATAACTGGTACTGTGACCAGCTTAGCTTTCAGAGTTTCAAACGCCTGCAGACACTCTGTGTCAAACACAAATGGCGTGTCAGCAGATAGCAGGTTGTTTAGAGGTTTTGCAATTTTTGAAAAATCCTTTATAAACCTCCTATAGAATCCTTCATGCCCCAGAAAGCTTCTGATTGCCTTAACATTGGCAGGTGGTGGTAATTTTTCAATTACCTCTATTTTAGCTTGATCCACCTCTATTCCCTTGTTTGAAATTTTATGCCCAAGGACAATCCCTTCAGTCACCATAAAGTGACATTTTTCCCAGTTTAAAACCAGGTTGGTCTCTTGGCATCTTTTCAAAACCAATGTCAGGTGATTAGGACAGGAGCTGAATGAGTCTCCATATACTGAGAAGTCATCCATGAAGACTTCCAGAAATTTTTCCACCATATCAGAGAAAATAGAGAGCATGCATATCTGAAAGGTTGCAGGTGCATTACACAGCCCAAAAGGCATCCTTCTGTAAGCAAATACTCCAGATGGACATGTGAATGCTGTTTTCTCTTGATCCTGTAAATCTACTACAATTTGGTTGTAGCCTGAATAGCCATCCAGAAAGCAGTAATAATTATGACCTGCTAGTCTTTCTAGCATCTGGTCTATTAATGGTAAAGGAAAATGATCCTTTCTGGTGGCTGTATTGAGCCTTCTGTAATCAATACACATGCGCCACCCTGTAACTGTTCTTGTAGGAACCAGTTTATTTTTTTCATTATGAACCACTGTCATGCCTCCCTTTTTAGGGACAACTTGAACAGGACTCACCCAGGGGCTATCTGAAATAGGATAAATAATCACAGCCTCCAGTAATTTAGTGACCTCTTTCTGCACCACTTCCTTCATGGTTGGATTTAGCCACCTCTGTGGTTGAACCACTGGCTTAGCATTGTCCTCCAATAAGATCTTGTGCATGCATCTAGCTGGGCTTATGCCCTTAAGGTCACTTATGGACCAGCCAAGAGCTGTCTTGTGTGTCCTTAGCACTTGAATTAGTGCTTCCTCTTCCTGTGGATTTAAAGCAGAGCTTATGATCACTGGAAAAGTATCACCTTCTCCCAGAAATGCATATTTCAGGGATGGTGGTAATGGTTTGAGCTCGGGTTTAGGAGGTTTTTCCTCTTCCTGAGGAAATTTCAGAGACTCTTTCAATTCCTCTGAATCCTCTAGATCAGGTGAAACATCTTTAAAGATGTTTTGCAGCTCTGATTCGAGACTCTCAGCCATGTTGATCTCTTCTACCAAAGAGTCAATAAGATCAACTTTCATGCAGTCTTTTGGTGTGTCTGGATGCTGCATGGCATTGACAGCATTCAACTTAAACTCATCTTCATTGACTCTCAGGGTGACTTCCCCCTTTTGGACATCAATGAGAGTTCGTCCAGTTGCTAGGAAAGGTCTTCCTAGAATGAGAGTAGCACTCTTGTGCTCCTCCATCTCCAGCACTACGAAGTCAGTGGGAAAGGTGAATGGCCCAACTCTGACAATCATGTCCTCAATCACGCCTGATGGGTATTTAATGGAGCCATCAGCAAGTTGGAGACATATCTGGGTTGGTTTAACCTCTTCAGTTAAACCAAGCTTTCTGATAGTGGATGCAGGTATTAGGTTGATGCTTGCCCCAAGATCGCATAAAGCTGTCCTGGTGCAATTTACCTCTAATGTGCATGGTATTAGAAAGCTTCCGGGATCTTTAAGCTTTTCAGGAAAGCTTTTCAGAATGACTGCACTGCATTCTTCAGTGAGGAGAACTCTTTCAGTTTCTCTCCAATCCTTCTTATGACTCAAGATCTCTTTCATGAACTTGGCATAAGAAGGTATTTGCTCAAGTGCTTCTGCAAACAGAATCTTAATTTCAAGAGTCCTGAGATAATCTGCAAAGCGAGCAAATTGCTTATCCTGCTCCTCTTGGCGGAGTTTTTGAAGATAAGGTATCTTGGCTTTATATTCCTCAACCTTGGTTGTTGTAGGTTTATTTCCTACAGAAATAGTTGAAGAAGCCTTTTTAGAGGGGTTGTCATCAGCACTTGTGTGTGTCTGATCCCTCTCTGGCATTTGAGTGCCAGAGTTAGAAGCTGGAGTGACGTTAGACGCCAATTCCTCATCTGTTCCTGGCGTCTGAACGCCAGAACTGTGCTTTCTTTGGGCGTTCAACACCAGTTCCTTGCTTGTTTCTGGCGTTGAACACCAGTTCTGAGCATGGTCTGGGCGTTCAGCGCCAGCCTTCCACCCAATTTCTGGCCTTTTAATGCCAGACTTATTTTTTCCTGGGTTCTTACTGTCCTCAGATGGATTTTGGGTGGTTTGCTCATTCCTTGGCTTCCTGCTGCCTTGAGGTGGGGTATTTAATATTTTTCCACTTCTTAATTGAACTACTTGGCATTCTTCTGTTATTTGTTTTGACAGCGGCTGTTTTGTTTACTTCAATTATTCTTCCATATTTATATTAGCCATCCTTGTCTCTTGTAGTCTATTTTTGAATTCGGCTAACTGTTGT
Source organism: Arachis ipaensis (assembly GCF_059453495.1). Lineage (NCBI taxonomy): Eukaryota > Viridiplantae > Streptophyta > Magnoliopsida > Fabales > Fabaceae > Arachis > Arachis ipaensis. The sequence goes on along the minus strand of NC_142441.1, from coordinate 81,765,636 downwards.
GTTAGAAAGTCCAATTGCTGATTGAATTCAGCAGCTTGTTCTGCAGGACTGAGTTCAGCAGTTACTGTTTTAACCTCTTCTTTCATGGAAGGGTCACTGCTTAGGTACAGATGCTGATTTCTGGCAACTGTATCAATGAGCTCTTAAGCTTCTTCAATTATCTTTCTCGTGTGGATAGATCCACCAGCTGAGTAATCTAGAGAGATCTGAGCTCTTTCTGTAAGCCCATAATAGAAGATGTCTAACTGAACCCACTCTGAAAACATTTCAGAGGGGCATTTTCGTAGCATCTCTCTGTATCTCTTCCAGGCATCATAAAGAGATTCATTATCTCATTGTTTAAAGCCTTGGATGTCCAGTCTTAGCTGTGTCATCCGTTTTGGAGGAAAGCATTGATTCAGGAATTTTTCTGTCAGCTGTTTCCATGTCCTTATGCTAGCCTTAGGTTGGTTATTTAACCACCTCTTGGCTTGGTCTTTTACAGCAAATGGAAACAGTAATAATCTGTAGACATCTTGATCTACTTCTTTATCATGTACTGTGTCAGCAATTTGTAAAAACTGTGCCAGAAACTCTGTAGGTTCTTCCTGTGGAAGACCAGAATACTGGCAGCCTTGCTACACCATGATAATGAGCTGAGGATTCAACTCAAAGCTACTGACTCCAATGGAGGGTATGCAGATACTACTCCCATATGAAGCAGTAGAGGGGTTAGCATATGACCCCAGAGTCCTTCTGGACTGTTTATTTCCACTTAGATCCATGAGGGAGAAAGGGAGATGATGTAATAAAAAAATTATTTTTATTTATTTATTTCGAAAATAAAATAAATTAAAATAAAATAAATAAAAATGGGTGAAGATTTTCGAAAAAAATGAGGAGAGAGAAAGTGGTTAGGAAGTTTTGAAAAGGATATGATGATTTTTGAAAAAGGTTTTAAATTTTGAAATAAAAATCTGAATTTTAAAGGTAAATTTCGAAAATTTGCTTTAAAATAGAGAGAAAAGATATTTTTGAATTTAAAGAGTAGAGAGAAAAACAATAAGATAGCACAAGATTTAAAATTTTTAGATCTAATAAGATTTTTCGAAAACCAAAGAAAAATCAACAAGAAAACACTAAACTTAAAGTTTGGCACGAGATTTAATGTAAAAATTATTTTTGAAAAAGAATTTTAAAAAGAAGGTACCCAATTTACCAAGAACACAGACCAACGCTCTAGCTAAATGGGCAGTAAATATAACACTTGTTTTGAAAAATATTTTTAATAACTAAGAAAAAATATTATTTTTATTTTTATTTTATTTATTTATTTTTTGAAAAGAATATAAAAGACTCTGACCCAAAAGACAAAATTTTCCTAATCTAAGCAACAGGATTCACCGTCAGTTGTTCAAACTCAAACAATCCCCGGCAACGGCGCCAAAAACTTGGTGCACGAAATTGGAAATCATAATTCTTCACAAATTCGCACAACTAACCAGCAAGTGCACTGGGTCGTCCAAGTAATACCTTACATGAGTAAGGGTCGATCCCACGGAGATTGTTGGTTTGAAGCAATCTATGGTTATCTTGTAACTCTTAGTCAGGAAAACAATAAAATAATTCACTTATCAAATTTGATTGCAAGGAATAAAAGGGCAGAACACAAATTATACTTGTATGCAATGATGGAGAATATGTTGGAGTTTTGGAGATGCTTTGTCTTCTGAAATTCTGCTTTCCTCTGTTTCTGATTCATGCACGCACGTCCTCCTATGGCAAGCTGTGTGTAGGTGGATCACCGTTGTCAATGGCTACCATCCATCCTTCCAGTGAAAAGGGTCCAGGTGCGCTGTCACCGCATGGCTAATCATCTGCAGGTTCTCGATCATACCGGAATAGGATTTACTATCCTTTTGCGTCTGTCACTACACCCAGCACTCGCGGGTTAGAAGCTTGTCACAGTCATTCAATCCCTGAATCCTACTCGGAATACCACAGACAAGGTTTAGACTTTCTGGATTCTCTTGAATGCTGCCATCAATCTAGCTTATACCACGAAGATTCTGATTAAGAGATCCAAGAGATATTCATTCATTCTACGGTGAACGGAAGTGGTTGTCAGGCACGCGTTCGTGGGGGAATGATGATGATTGTCACGTTCATCACATTCATGTTGAAGTGCGAATGGATATCTTAGATAGGAACACACATGTTTGAATAGAAAACAGAAATACTTGCATTAATTCATCAGGACACAGCAGAGCTCCTCACCCCCAACAATAGAGTTTAGAGACTCATGCCGTCAGAGATTACACAGTTCAGATCTAAAATGTCATCAGATACAAAATAAGTCTCTAAAAGTTGTTTAAATACTAAACTAGTAACCTAGGTTTACAGAAAATGAGTAAACTATGATAGATAGTGCAGAAATCCACTTCTGGGGCCCACTTGGTGTGTGCTGGGGCTGAAACCAAAGCTTCTCACGTGCCTGGGCTGTTTTGGGCGTTCAACGCCAGACTGTAACCTGTTTCTGGCGTTGAACTCCAACTTGTAACGTGTTTCTGGCGCTGGACGCCAAACTGCAACATGGAACTGGCATTGAACGCCAGTTTACATCGTCTATCCTTGAGCAAAGTATGGACTATTATATATTTCTAGAAAGCCCTGGATGTCTACTTTCCAATGCAATTAGAAGCGCGTCAATTGGACTCCTGTAGCTCCAGAAATTCCATTCTGAGTGCAGAGAGGTCAGGATCCAACAGCATCAGCAGTCCTTTATCAGCCTGAATCAGATTTTTGCTCAGCTCCCTCAATTTCAGCCAAAAAATACCTGAAATTACAGAAAAACACACAAACTCATAGTAAAGTCCAGAAATATGAATTTTGCCTAGAAACTAATGAAAATAAACTAAAAACTAACTAAAACATACTAAAAACTATATGAAATTAACCCCAAAAAGCGTATAAAATATCCACTCATCAATATACCCGAGGAAATTTTTATAAGATTCATTGCTCGATTTTGCATGCTCTGCTCCCAAAATGCGGATTGGGGGCAGATCCAGGTTGGTCCGGAAAGTCATGGGAGAGGCGGGCTAAGTAAAAGAAAAAAATTTTATATTCTAAATGGAGCTATGCCGACTTACGTACGTCTCGTTGACCAAACGATCAGGTATACCATGCCACGTATAATCCCCTCTTTCTATAGAGGAGAGAGAAAGAAAAAGAAAAGATATAGCGATCGTACCGTATTGTTCATTTCTACTTTACATTATTTTCCTCGGTTTTTTACATTACATAAGGCCTTGGAGGGCTTACTTAGCGCAAGTGCTAAGGATCTAATCAGAGTCAAACTTGGATTAAAAAAAACACACACACATTTTTTTGAAAAAGTCTCAAAGTCCTCGTTGAGAGTTGCTCTGCGAGACGTCCAGTAGTCTCTGACTTGGTCTTCGAATCGTATCAGCCCGTTTCCAGCTTCAAGAGATGGTATAAAATCACTAAATTATATATAAAAGATGCTTCTCCTTCAGTAGTAAGGAAAACCTTATGACTATCAAGCATCCGATTTCGTTTCTATTGAGTTAGGAAATGCAATAGGTCTACTAACATCAAAGAGAAGGGTTGGACTCATTGATGGTAGGAAAAGCTGAGATAGCTGTATCTTAAATATCATACATAAGATGATCTTACTCTGATCAGACCGAGGCGAAGACAGACAGAGAAGGTGGTTATCCTATTTTTATGATATCTTACCCCGGCATATAATAAGGCTTATGCTACTTCTTTAGCAAAGTTTCCGTATACACACTAGAAAGAGTTGGCAAAAGCCAGGGATTCCAATCTTGAAAGCATTAATTCTATTAAGCAACAGGCAAAGAAAGAATGTTTGAGCTGAGACGGATAGATTGAGAATGTCTTAGAAGAGAGATGATAAGCCCTTTCTTCCTATGAGGGGTGAAGAAGACCAATTGTTGCTATCTCCTTAGCTCAGATTGACTTTCTAACCTTCCTTGATTCAGAAAGCTTATCATTGAGGGGCATGGAAGTCAGATTAATGCGTTTGGATGGCTAAGATTACTCGCCAAAGAATAGAAGAGAGTTAAGAGGTTTGAATCCGGAGACAATGCCATATAAGACAACTCAGGTAAGCAATTCTAAAGGCCGAAGTCTTTGAAAGACCTTACTGCTAAAAGGTAGGCAAGTAAGTAAGCTCTGAAAGCCAGATTCTATTCAGCAGATGCTAACAGCTATATCCTAATATTGAATTTGACATCGCCCTACCCTTCTATGCCATGGATTAAGAGTTCTATGGAGTTAAGAGTCCCCGGAGTTTAGTGTAGTTAGATTGTCGTTGCCATAGCAGCAGGAGAGAAGTCTAACTTCAAACCTCCAAGAAGCCTAGGGAAAAAAGCCATGGATTCTCTTATTCTTCCTTCACAGAACTTCCTAAATGGAGCCGTTGAATTACTAGAAGTGGGATCCCTAAGGAGGAAAGCCGGACTTTCACTTTACTGATATGAAATTCGTCTTTCTATTTTGATTAGAATACCAGCCCTACTGGAATCTTTTCTATTTACAGGTCTGCATGCATCTGAGAAGTTCAGTCAGGCAGAAAGGAAGAAAGAACAACCATAATTTTAACAAAAAAGAAATCCGGGGCGAAAGAAAGTCATCCTTTCTTACCGGAGCAGGCGAGAATTCCTAAGATAGACTTAGACGTCCTGTCAGAATAGATCTTTCTGGGGGATTCCGACCTCCCCCTCGGAATGAATGAAATGACATATAAGAAAAGATGATCGCTGCTTATGATGAAAGGCCATAAAAGCCCAGTCCTGCATCTGAAAAGCTAGGAAATTCAGTTTAATCTGACCTAGGATGATCCGTATATGACCTTGTATTCTCATTCAAGACCTGGTAGGGATCCCTACCTGAAGAAGATCCTGTAGGCGAGGCAATAACTAAGGAAAAAAAGCCAGTAATCCCTAAGAATCTTTTATCGTTTTCCCTAGGAACGAACGAGGACTGAGTTCCAGAATTCAGGAAAGCACTAAAACCGGAGATTGAGCTCCTCTAAATATGATAAATCCGAAGTCAGGAGTTAACTCCTTCGAAATAGTAGTTTCCCCAGGAGAGAGTTCCATTGACTTACCGATACAGCAAAGAAGGAAATAGTCTGATATCGTTCGTGAGAAATAGCCATTCTTTACTCTTCATTCGCGGGAAGGAAGTTCTGAGGAATAGCTTAGGGGGAATGCTAGAGGAGGAAAAGGTCTTTATTCTCTCTTTCAGTAAAGACCAATCGTAGGCAGGGGTTACGTGGTAGTAATTAGTCCTACTAGCCCTACTGAAAGAAAGTTTACATGTTAGGCCAGGCATAGTTTACTTACTAAGCCCGATAAGACCTCTTACTATTACTAGCTAGACCGTTTACCTACCAATAGACAGACATGCGCATACTGGTTTACCAAGTCAAATTTTCAAACTTCTGTACCTCAAAGTCAGGGAAAGGTATAGAAGAGTAGCTCTTACAGCTCTAGAATGAGCAAATCTCAGCAGGATCGTTAAGCTCACGGGTGAAAGGTGAAAAGTTTACAGGCTTTGGGTGAATATCATTAAGTGGAGGAGGAGAGCGGGTCAGAGGGCTCCATCCCCCCTTTCTATGACGAAAGACCTAGGTAGCTCTGCTTTCCATTTGCTAACAGTGAGATAATGTCCAAAAATTCTAAAGGAAAGGGCTTCTTTTGTTTTGTAGTTGAACCAGTTGTATCCTCGCCGAAAGACACGACAGAAGCCAATAGCATGAAGATAAAAGAACTTTACTTTTTGACTCTTCCCTTGACTACCCTGGGAAGGACATCCTACGATAGAGATTGTTTCCAACCGTGGGAGACAAAGCTTGATGATTCGGTATCGCATTCAAATATGTCCTCTTCATCTTTAGTGAACATATGGGGGCGGCTCTACAATACAATGAAGGGAAAAGCTTCAATTAAGCAATAACTATCGATTGAGCGAAAGAACCCGATTTAAGGACATCAATAAGGCAGACAAGGATGATTTATCTTAGTAACCAAGTCCCTTTGCTTTTGGTTTTCGAAAAAGCAAGATCGGAAATTAGGTATAGTTTGATCCTCTGCTGAGCATAGCTTAGGTTTAACCTCCCTTGGAGTCGAGATAGGCTTGCAGTTGAGCATTCCATCTTTTTGATGACTTGCTTTAACCCGTATATAGCTTTTCTCAATTCTGACACATAATCGTAATCAGGGTGAGCTTTGCCTTGTCCTTATGGCTGCTCCATGTCACTTTCTCGATCGAATTCTCCATATAAGAAAGCAGCATTAGGGTTGACTCAAGCAAGGGTTACAGTTACAATCTGACCTAGGTACAGTGTAACAGTAAAGTAAGCCTTAAGCAAAACAAAGAGAAAGTTCTTTGCTAAAGAAAAGTTCGCTATAACAGTTTTGTTAAGCACCTCTAGTCACTTTGAATTAAAGCATCTGTTAAGGAAAGAAGAATCAAAGGATTCGTCTTATAGCTCTTTTAAAGCTCAAGTCAGGATTCCCGAGAGAGATTTCTTAAGTAGCGTGCAAGGATTCTTGCTCTAGTCATGGTCTGTGTATACCCGGGGAGGGAGTTCGCATGAGTTACCGAAAGCAGGTGACCAGCTAGCTTCGTCTATTCTTGTAGGCATGGGAAGGCGGTAATCTTACTTCCTGTGGAGCTTTTCCAGCTTTGTATGATATGGTATGAACATTACGGCCTGAGATTAAGACTTTTTATTAGACCGTTAGGAAGAGATCTTGATATTGACTTATGAGAGCCTACAGCAGTAGAATGAAGTCCATGAGTTCAGTCGTCTAGGGTGAAGTTAGAGGCCCTAATCCAAGAGAACCATCGGGTGCAGAGCTCAAATGCCCGCCTATGATCTTCCAACCTGGGTATTGAAGTCAAAGTCAGTTGTTTAATTTGTATATTAAATACACGCCTGGCAGGTAAACTGGCTAGTTGGTTGGCCAGGAACTCATAAAGAATAAAGAGCTGCATGAAAGCCTCTTCGATCTCTTGACTTAGGAAAGGCCGATTCTGAGTTAGGAAAGCATTTCGAAGTCGAACGAGCACAGAGTTATAAGGCAGTAGCATTAGGAGCAGATTTAGAGCTTCTAGACGAAAGTCAGGACTTAGAGCTTCCGGAGGTTAGCTCTTCCTAAACCAGGTGAAGAACGTCTTATTCCAGTCTCTTCTATTCCTAGTCATCCTCCCCTCCTTAATCAGAGAAGGTGGGAAAGCCAGTTCGAAACTAAGAGTTGGAGACGCAAGTCATCCTTAGATGAGATTATGATTCCTTACGGCCATAAAGCCCGTAGAAAATGGAACAAAGAACAACCAATAAGCCTCGGGAAAAAGAGAAGGCTAGAGCACTCTCAAGGCAGAAGCCAGAGTTATGTCTCACCAGGGATTCTATTCCAACCTCTGCTATTCCCACGACCTTTAGAGGATATGCCATTGAATTTAGAATCAGATCCTCTCTTCCCCACGGAACTAGTGTCTAGCAAAAAATGAGGAGTTACAGCTTTGGGTGAATGAGAATCAGATCCTTTATCAACTGATCCTAAGGCTCATCCCGCCTCTGTTCTAGGCTTCAATTACTAAACCTGGTGAATCCATTCCCCGGGAAGTTAGGTAGGCAAAGAATCCAAGCCCGACAGGATGACATTTATCTTTCTATATCTCTTAGCCCAGACTTCCGCAGATATAGTAGACAAGGAAGAAAATAAGAAGAATGGAAGGCCAGTTACAGGCTTTCTAGTTAGAGTTAGGAAAGCTCCTGTATTCCAATGCCCTTTGGCCGTCTATTGATCAAACTGAAGATTAAGAGTAAGTTGAATAGATTCAGGATGATGAAATGCCTTAGAAAGAAGTGACTCCTAGAATTCAATCCTATTGTCTTTTCCCCTTCCAGTGATGATTGAGAAGATGCCTTGGCCGCATAGCCTTAGATTCTATTAGGATTCCTTACAAGACAAGGTCTTTAATTCCCCGTGAAGTTACTGAGTAAAAGAGTCTAATAGGAAGTTACAGCCTTCTTCAGATCAGCCCAAGATAACTCATTCTATTGCTTACTCCCGCCTATTCTATTCCAAAGCCATGGGGCACTTCACAACAACTTACTTAGTCGTCTATGTATATTGAACCTTTGTTTGCAAAAATCTCATACATAAGAGAAGAAAGCTGCTAGCAGAGGGTGGAGGAGTGCTAAACATTCGTGGATAGATCGAGTGAAGTATACTGATTCCTTTCGAGATTGGGTTGGTGTTCCGTTACAGGGGCCCAGGAAGGAAGTTGAATTTGCTTTGTGGTATCGTAGAAAAAAAAGTACCTGCAGATGAATGCCCAGAATAAGCTTCCTTAGAAGAGGCTATGGGACTTGAGGCAGAGAATGTCGGACCTTTCCATTCATTGTCTACTTCTCAACCTCTCCTCGGTTACTCTGAACTACCAAGCCAATCTCCAATCGAAGGAAAGACGGACTGCTATTATTCTTTGCCTACTTCTGTAACTCCCTATTCTGGCAAGAGATGGTTTGTCCACGTGAAAGTTAGTAACTATCAGTAGCTCCATCCTTAGACCCTTTGTTCCCCATAGCCTTTTTCTGGGGATAGCCTGGTCTTTCGTTGCCTTGAGCAGCCCCCTCTAGTAGCCTTTCCTCTAGTTAGTAACTTTGCTTTGGTTAAAGAATCGCTTCGCACCTTCTAGGGGCACAGAAAGGAAGCTATGACTTGGCTCTTTAAGCTTAAGCGGGGCATTACTGACGTACCCAGGCGATAAAGAAGAAATAAGTAGGGCGATCGATCTCACACCCAGGGCAAAAGATTATTGAGTGAATACTTGGAGAAAAGTAGAGTAGAAAAAGGCGGCTATTCCTTCTTATAGATAGCATGCACAGGAAAGTAAGATGGTCAAACTGAAGTGAATTGAGTACGCTTCCAAGGAAAGTCACAGCCTCGGGTCACTTTTCTCCCAAAAAAGACGTGAACAGCTGAGTTCCATCTCAGAAGATCCCGATCTTCTCACCACTTTTTCTTTGCTTTGAATAGCTATCCCTTTGTACTCAAGGGATGAAGGAATAGATGCAAACTAAGAGGACTTGTAAATCGGTTCAGATTTAGCATTCCTAAATAAAGGACCTGCAGCGGCGGAGATCCGCAAAAGGCTTTGAGCCACCCTGGCCAAAGTAAAGTCCAGGGTGGATAAAATTACATCTAATAAGAAGGTGACCCCAACGACGAGCCCGATGAGCGTATCTATGGAATGACCCAAGCAGACCAAAGGATCAAGGCAATAGCTACGTGCATCAAGGTGATACCTACACCAAGCGAACCAAGGGAAGCCTATGATATCCCATACTGATAGGCTCAAATCACGGGATTTCACACTATGGAGTTTGATCTCTGGTTTCTGCTTTCAATATCTGTTCTGATATCTATTTATAGAATAGATCACGCCTCTAACTATCCATTTCATAAGAGAAGAAGTTAACCTAGCTCGGATCTCACTTCACTCGCCTTTAGCCCCTACTAGTCACATTAGCCAATGAAAGAGTACCACATGATGTCCTTTCCTAAGAGGGACTATACCCATTTTTAGAGGCCCTTTCTGAGGTCCAAATTTTGACCCTCCCGAGATCTTCTTTCTTCTCATCCATGCATGTGAGCGAATAGGGTCTGAGGCTAATCTTTTGTCTAGCAGACCCTCTTATTTCAGTATGAGTTCCCGCCCCAACTAAGCAGTCTACCTCTCAGTTGGAGAAAGCAACTATGAAGTGGAAGTCGCTCTTCTCTTGATGCTACCCCTGTGAAATGACTTTTCTACTCCGCCCTCCATCCAGTAGCTAGCTAGGATTCCTCTTCTCGAATGGAGGAACACAACCTATTAGACTGTTGACCCGGCCTCTTACTTCGTTTTAGGCTTAAGTTATTTTAGGCGGGTATGGAATTCTTTTCACCACCTACCTGGTAAATGTGTGTATTTTGACCTCTACCCATACCTTTGCTATCTATGCTCCACTCCAACCATGATAGCTATTTATGCTATTGGTGCTTCTTTCGGGGTTCAACCAGCCTAGATAAACCACTTCTGGCTTTGCCTCATACCCGAAAAAAATGAAAACTTGGACTTCTTTAGTTTAGGATAAACTTCAATTTGCTTCGCCCCCCGTCCTCACCTCCGCCTATACAGGATCAACTGGATTAGCTGCAATCTATTATTTCTGAAAAGGGATAGGCACAAGCACGTCATGCCCGACAAACTCACCTTGCCTTGCGTTAGGGAGAGGCCTATCTGCAGTTGTCAACTCTGAACGAATGGGTTAAGCGAAAAGGGCATTGATCCAGGATTCGGTTCGAGGCTTGGCCACGACCAGACCCTAACAAGCCGATTTACACTCATGATTGCCATTCATTCATGAACTGGCTTGACACGACACAGAAGAGCTAACAACCATATGGAAGGGGAGGGATCCAATCTCCTTCTTCCTGATCTTATTGGCCTCTTCCCTAAGCCTTAAAGGGGCCTAAGAACAAGGAAGTCTTAACTCCCCAGTCCCCCCTTTGAAGTATGAGGCGTGAACCCTCTGTCTGATTCCAAATCTCATCTATTGCTGCTTTCGAATCAGCTGAAAGAGGATTTTGATGTCACTTAGGAGAAGTATAGGGAAGTGTGCTCGAGTCTTCTAGAATATAATAAGTACTTGTAACTCGGTCTAGCTAGGACAGAGCCATCCTAATCCTAAAGAGACTTTCTTCTGTTCTAGGTTTCCACAAAGGGGTATTAGAGTATGAGAACGCCTTTCTCCTATAATCAAGTCTTTGGTTTAGATCAATCAATCCACCGGTGAATTTTCTGATTGATTAGAAAGACCAACCCCGGCCCTAGTGAGAAGAAGATGGTTAGACGCCAATTGAAAGAGTGGTAGTTTTATCCATGATGACCGGGTGGCTCTCTTTGCCCTTTCGATCTACTAAAGCAATTTTCCACGGTCAAGCCTAGTAGAGCTCCTAGTCCGACAAGGGGGAAGCGTAGCAGGCACGTATCGATGTGCAAATGATGGGCAATTTCTTTCTAAGATCTAGCTGTGGATGATGTCCCAGCTGGAAAGTAAACCTTTTCATATTAATGCCTGCCCTATTGGAGATTCCAACTATATATGCATTTTCTTTTTATGCGACAGGTATGTGACCTTAGGAATTAGGTTCGGGAGTTGCTTTAGCAATTGTTGCTGGCTCCAGGTGTCAGTAATAGAAAAAGATTGGATTGGGAAAGACCATGGAGGTTGACAAACCAGTGCTGTTGGGGAAGCCTCTCATCGAAAAGAAAAAAGAAAATAGGACAATAGCTGACTAAACCTATGAGCTCTTTTTCTGTAAAGATCCTTTTCTTAAAGGGACATTTCCGCACTTATTTCAGATCATAGAGTTCGGGCTTCAGTCGAACAACCTTCTCCCTCCCTTCCACCGATGAAACTACTCTTGCAAAGTTAAAAAGTCGTATAACGTTCCTTCCAGCCAGTCGAATATAATCTATTAAAGCAAAGCCAAGAGGCGATAGTGGCATCGGTCTTATTGTTCCATGAGGAAAAGGTCCGAAAAGGTCTATTTTATTTGTGAAATCGTGACTACAGGGGTCGGATGGGTCAAGTATGGCCTCTAAAAACATGCGATAATCGGCTTTTTGAGTAGCATCTGTCCATCCCGCTGTCGTCAACGGTCCGCTTCTGGTGCACGAATTGTGAATCACACTTTTCACAACGCGTACCGCTAACCAGCAAGTGCACTGGGTCATCCAAGTAATACCTTACGTGAGTAAGGGTCGAATCCCACGGAGATTGTTGGTTTGAAGCAATCTATGGTTATCTTGTAATTCTTAGTCAGGAAGTCAATTATATTTATCAGTTGAATAGCGAATGAACAAGAGAGCATGGGTTAAAGGTTACTTGTTATGCAGTAATGGAGAATATGTTGGAGTTTTGGAGATGCTTTGTCTTCTGAATCTCTGCTTTCCTCTGTCCTCTGATTCACGCATGCACGTCCTCCTATGGCAAGCTGTGTGTTGGTGGATCACCGTTGTCAATGGCTACCATCCATCCTTCCAGTGAAAATGGTCCAGGTGCACTGTCACCGCACGGCTAATCATCTGCAGGTTCTCAATCGTACCGGAATAGGATTTACTATCCTTTTGCGTCTGTCACTATGCCCAGCACTCACGAGTTTGAAGCACGTCACAGTCATTCAATCCCAGAGTCCTACTCGGAATACCACAGACAAGGTTTAGACTTTTCGGACTCTCATGAATGCCGCCATCAATCTAGCTTATACCACGAAGATTCTGATTAAGAGATCTAAGAGATACTCATTCAATCTAAAGTAGAACGGAAGTGGTTGTCAGGCACGCGTTCATAGGGAATGATGATGATTGTCACGTTCATCACATTCAGGTTGAAGTGCGAATGAATATCTTAGATAGGAACACGCATGTTGAATAGAAAACAGAAATACTTGCATTAATTCATCGAGACACAGCAGAGCTCCTCACCCCCAACAATGGAGTTTAGAGACTCATGCCATCAGAGAATACAAAGTTCAGATCTAAAAATGTCATGAGATACAAAATAAGTCTCTAAAAGTTGTTTAAATACTAAACTAGTAGCCTAGGTTTACAGAAAATGAGTAAACTATAGCAGATGGTATAGAGATCCACTTCTGGGGCCCACTTGGTGTGTGCTGGGGCTGAGATTTAAGGAATTCACGTGCATAAGGCCATTTTGGGCGTTCACGCCAGGTTTGGATCCATTTCTGGCGTTGAACTCCAACTTTTAATCCTTTTCTGGCGCTGGACACCAGAATTGGGCAGAGAACTGGCGTTGAACGCCAGTTTACGTCGTCTATCCTTGAGCAAAGTATGAACTATTATATATTGCTGGAAAGCCCTGGATGTCTACTTTCCAACGCAATTAGAAGCACGCCATTTCGAGTTCTGTAGCTCCAGAAAATCCACTTTGAGTGCAGGGAGGTCAGAATCCAACAGCATCAGCAGTCCTTTTTCAGCCTGAATCAGATTTTTGCTCAGCTCCCTCAATTTCAGCCAAAAAAATACCTGAAATTACAGAAAAATACACAACTCATAGTAAAGTCCAGAAATATGAATTTTTCCTAAAAACTAATGAAAATAAACTAAAAACTAACTAAAACATACTAAAAGCTATATGAAATCTTGAGAGGTCCCTATAGGGGTCTTGAATGCTGTTCTGTAAGCCCACAGAGCATCATCCAAGCTCCGTGCCCAATCCTTTCTACGGGTATTTATTGTTCGTTCCAGGATTCTCTTTAATTCTCTGTTAGAGACTTCAGCTTGCCCATTAGTTTGTGGATGATATGGAGTAGCCACCTTGTGGCGAATCCCATACCGAACCATGGCAGAGTAAAGCTGTTTATTGCAGAAGTGAGTGCCCCCATCACTGATTAGTATTCTAGGGACACCGAACCTGCTAAAGATATGTTTCTGGAGGAACTTCAGCACCGTTTTAGTATCATTGGTGGGTGTGGCAATGGCCTCAACCCATTTTGATACATAATCAGCTGCCACCAGAATATAAGTGTTTGAGTATGATGGTGGGAAAGGTCCCATGAAGTCAATTCCCCATACGTCAAACAACTCAATCTCCAAGATTCCTTGTTGAGGCATGGCGTAACCATGAGGCAGATTGCCAGCTCTTTGGCAACTGTCACAGTTACGTACAAACTCTCGGGAATCTTTATAGAGTGTGGGCCAATAGAAGCCACATTGGAGGACCTTGGTGGCTGTTCGCTCACCTCCGAAATGGCCTCCGTATTGTGATCCATGGCAATGCCATAGGATCCTCTGTGCTTCTTCTCTAGGCACACACCTACGGATTATTCCGTCTGCACATCTCTTAAAGAGATAGGGTTCATCCCACAAGTAGTACTTTGCATCAGTAATTAATTTCTTCTTTTGTATCCTGTTGTACTCCTTGGGTATGAACCTTGCAGCTTTATAGTTTGCAATATCGGCAAACCATGGTGTTTCCTAAATGGCAAATAAATGCTCATCCGGAAAAGTCTCAGAGATCTCAAGAGAGGGGAGGGGCGTCCCTTCTACTGGCTCTATCCGGGACAGATGATCAGCCACTTGGTTCTCTGTCCCTTTTCTGTCTCTTATTTCTATATCAAACTCTTGCAGAAGCAACATCCATTTGATGAGCCTGGGTTTTGAATCCTGCTTTGTGAGTAGATATTTAAGAGCAGCATGATCAGTATACACAATCACTTTTGATCCTACTAAGTATGATCTGAACTTGTCAATGGCGTAAACCACTGCAAGTAATTCTTTTTCTGTGGTTGTGTAATTTTTCTGGGCATCATTTAAAATGCGACTAGCATAATAAATGACATGCAGAAGCTTGTCTTGCCTTTGTCCCAATACTGCACCAATGGCGTGATCACTGGCATCACACATTGGCTCAAATGGTAACGTCCAGTCTGGTGCAGAAATGACTGGTGCTCTGACCAGCTTAGCTTTCAGCGTTTCAAACGCCTGCAGGCACTCTGTGTCAAACACAAATGGCGTGTCAGCAGCTAGCAGATTACTTAGAGGTTTTGCAATTTTTGAAAAATCCTTTATAAACCTCCTATAGAATCCTGCATGCCCCAGAAAGCTTCTGATTGCCTTAACATTGGCAGGTGGTGGTAATTTTTCAATTACCTCTATTTTTGCTTGATCTACCTCTATTCCCTTGTTTGAGATTTTATGCCCAAGGACAATCCCCTCAGTCACGATGAAGTGACATTTTTCCCAGTTTAAAACTAGGTTGGTCTCTTGGCATCTTTTCAGAACAAGTTTCAGGTGATCAAGACAGGAGCTGAATGAGTCTCCATATACTGAGAAGTCATCCATGAAGACTTCCAGAAATTTTTCCACCATATCAGAGAAAATAGAGAGCATGCATCTCTGGAAGGTTGCAGGCGCATTACATAGCCCAAATGGCATCCTTCTATAAGCAAACACTCCAAATGGACATGTGAATGCTGTTTTCTCTTGATCCTGGGGATCTACTGCAATCTGGTTATAGCCTGAGTAGCCATCCAAAAAGCAGTAATAATCATGACCTGCTAGTCTTTCTAGCATCTGGTCTATGAATGGTAAAGGAAAATGATCCTTTCTGGTGGCTGTATTGAGCCTTCTGTAGTCAATACACATGCGCCACCCTGTAACTGTTCTTGTAGGAACCAGTTCATTTTTTTTCATTATGAATTACTGTCATGCCTCCCTTTTTTGGGACGACTTGGACAGGACTCACCTAGGGGCTATCAGAAATAGGATAAATAATCCCAGCCTCTAGTAATTTGGTGACCTCTTTCTGCACCACTTCTTTCATGGCTGGATTTAGCCGCCTCTGTGGTTGAACCACTGGTTTGGCATTATCCTCCAATAAGATTTTGTGCATGCATCTAGCTGGGCTTATGCCCTTAAGGTCACCTATGGACCACCCAAGAGCTGTCTTGTGTGTCCTTAGCACTTGAATAAGTGCTTCCTCTTCCTGTGAATTTAAAGCAGAGCTTATGATCACTGGAAAAGTGTCACCTTCTCCCAAAAATGCATATTTCAAGGATGGTGGTAATGGCTTGAGCTCGGGTTTAGGAGGTTTTTCCTCTTCCAGAAGAAATTTCAGAGGCTCTTTCATGTCCTCTGAATCCTCTAAATCAGGCTGAACATCTTTAAAGATGTTTTCCAACTCTGATTCAAGACTCTCAGCCATGTTGATCCCTTCTACCAAAAAGTCAATAAGATCAACTTTCATGCAGTCTTTTGATGTGTCTGGATGCTGCATGGCTTTGACAGCGTTCAACTTGAATTCATCATCATTGACTCTCAGGGTTATCTCCCCCTGTTGGACGTCAATGAGGGATCGTCCAGTTGCTAGGAAGGGTCTTCCTAGAATGAGAGTAGCACTCTTGTGCTCCTCCATTTCCAGCACAACAAAGTCAGTGGAAAAGGCGAATGGCCCAACTCTGACAATCATGTCTTCAATCACACCTGATGGGTATTTAGTGGAACCATCAGCAAGTTGGAGACATATCCGGGTTGGTTTAACTTCTTCAGTTAAGCCAAGCTTTCTGATAGTGGATGCATGTATTAGGTTGATGCTTGCCCCAAGATTGCATAAAGCTGTCTTGGTGCAATTACCTTCTAATATGCATGGTATCAGAAAACTCTCAGGGTCTTTAAGCTTTTCAGGAAAGCTCTTCAGAATGACTACACTGCATTCTTCAGTGAGGAGAACTCTTTCTGTTTCTCTCCAATCCTTTTTATGACTCAAGATCTCTTTCATGAACTTGGCATAAGAAGGTATTTGCTCAAGTGCTTCTGCAAATGGAATCTTTATTTCAAGAGTCCTGAGATAATCTGCAAAGCGAGCAAATTGCTTATCCTGCTCCTCTTTCCGGAGTTTTTGAGGATAAGGTATCTTGGCTTTATATTCTTCAACCTTAGTTGCTGTAGATTTACTGCCTACAGAAGTGGTTGAAGAAGCCTTTTTAGAGGGGTTGTTATCAGCATTTGTGTGTGTCTGATCCCTCACTGGCAATTGAGTGCCAGAGTTAGAAGCTGGAGTGAAACTGGACGCCAGCTCCTTGTCTGCTCCTGGCGTTTGAACGCCAGAATTGTGCCCATTTTGGGCGTTCAGCGCCAGATCTTGCCCATTTTGGGCGTTCAACGCCAGATCCTTGCCCATTTCTGGCGTTGAACGCCAATCCTGCCTTGTTTCTGGCGTTGAACGCCAGTCCTGAGCATGGTCTGAGCGTTCAGCGCCAGCCTTCCACCAATTTTTTGGCGTTTTAGTTCCAGAATTACTTTTCCCTGGGCTCTTACTGTCCTCAGGTGAATTTTGAATGGTTTCCTTATGCTGGCCTTAGGTTGGTTATTTAACCACCTCTTAGCTTGATCTTTCACAGCAAATGGAAACAGTAATAGTCTATAGACATCCTGATATATTTTCTTATCATGTACTGTGTCAGCAATTTGTAAAAACTGTGCCAGAAACTCTGTAGGTTCTTCCTGTGGAAGACCAGAATACTGGCAATTTTGCTGCACCATGATAATGAGCTGAGGATTCAACTCAAAGCTACTGACTCCAATGGAGGGTATGCAGATGCTACTCCCATATGAAGCAGTAGAGGGGTTAGCATATGACCCCAGAGTCCTCCTGGACTGTTCATTTCCACTTAGATCCATGATGGAGAAAGGGAGATGATGTAAAATAAAAAATATTTTTATTTATTTATTTATTTATTTAATTATTTCGAAAATAAAATAAATTAAAATAAAATAAATAAAAATAGGTGAAGATTTTCGAAAAAAAAAATTGAGGAGAGAGAAAGTGGTTAGGAAGTTTTGAAAAAGATATGATTTGGAAAAGATTTTAAATTTTAAAAAAAATCTAAATTTTTTTTTTAAAAAATAATTTTCAAAAATTTGTTTTAAAAATAGAGAGAAAAGATATTTTTGAATTTAGTGAGGAAAGAGAAAAATAATAAGATAGCACAAGATTTAAAATTTTTAGATCTAATGCTCCTTGTTTTTGAAAATTTTGGAGGGAAAACACCAAGGAACACCAAACTTAAAAATTTTAAGATCAAGACACAAGGAAAACTCAAGAACACTTTGAAGACTCACAAGAACACAAGAACATGAAGAAAGAACACCAAACTTAAAATTTTTAGAAAACCAAACCAAAATTTTCGAAAACCAAAGGGAAATCAACAAGAAAACACCAAACTTAAAGTTTGGCACACAATTTAATAGAGAAATTATTATTTATGAAAAAGAAGGTTTTGAAAAGAATATAAAAGATTCTAACCCAATTACCAAGAACACAGATTAACGCTCTAGCCAAATGAGTTATGAATGTAACACTTGTTTTGAAGAAGTATATATATATATATATATATATATATATATATATATATATATATATATATATATATATATATATACCAAGAACAATAATAAGAGACTCTAAACCAAAAAGAAAAATGTTCCTAATCTAAGAAACAAAATAAACCGTCAGTTGTTCAAACACGAACAATCCCCGGCAACGGCGCCAAAAACTTGGTGCACGAATTGTGAATCACACTTTTCACAACGCGTACCGCTAACCAGCAAGTGCACTGGGTCGTCCAAGTAATACCTTACGTGAGTAAGGGTCGAATCCCACGGAGATTGTTGGTTTGAAGCAATCTATGGTTATCTTGTAATTCTTAGTCAGGAAGTCAATTATATTTATCAGTTGAATAGCGAATGAACAAGAGAGCATGGGTTAAAGGTTACTTGTTATGCAGTAATGGAGAATATGTTGGAGTTTTGGAGATGCTTTGTCTTCTGAATCTCTGCTTTCCTCTGTCCTCTGATTCACGCATGCACGTCCTCCTATGGCAAGCTGTGTGTTGGTGGATCACCGTTGTCAATGGCTACCATCCACCCTTCCAGTGAAAATGGTCCAGGTGCGCTGTCACCGCACGGCTAATCATCTGCAGGTTCTCAATCGCACCGGAATAGGATTTACTATCCTTTTGCATCTGTCACTATGCCCAGCACTCACGAGTTTGAAGCACGTCACAGTCATTCAATCCCAGAGTCCTACTCGGAATACCACAGACAAGGTTTAGACTTTCCGGACTCTCATGAATGCCGCCATCAATCTAGCTTATACCACGAAGATTCTGATTAAGAGATCTAAGAGATACTCATTCAATCTAAAGTAGAACAGAAGTGGTTGTCAGGCACGCGTTCATAGGGAATGATGATGATTGTCACGTTCATCACATTCAGGTTGAAGTGCGAATGAATATCTTAGATAGGAACACGCATGTTGAATAGAAAACAGAAATACTTGCATTAATTCATCGAGACACAGCAGAGCTCCTCACCCCCAACAATGGAGTTTAGAGACTCATGCCGTTAGAGAATACAAAGTTCAGATCTAAAAATGTCATGAGATACAAAATAAGTCTCTAAAAGTTATTTAAATACTAAACTAGTAGCCTAGGTTTACAGAAAATGAGTAAACTATAGCAGATGGTATAGAGATCCACTTCTGGGGCCCACTTGGTGTGTGCTGGGGCTGAGATTTAAGCAATTCACGTGCATAAGGCCATTTTGGGCGTTCAACGCCAGGTTTGGATCCATTTCTGGAGTTGAACTCCAACTTTTAATCCTTTTTTGGCGCTAGACGCCAGAATTGGGCAGAGAACTGGCGTTGAACGCCAGTTTATGTCATTTATCCTTGAGCAAAGTATGGACTATTATATATTGCTGGAAAGCCCTGGATGTCTAATTTCCAACGCAATTGAAAGTACGCCATTTCGAGTTCTGTAGCTCCAGAAAATCCACTTTGAGTGCAGGGAGGTCAGAATCCAACAGCATCAGCAGTCCTTTTTCAGCCTGAATCAGATTTTTGCTCAGCTCCCTCAATTTCAGCCAGAAAAATACCTGAAATTATAGAAAAACACACAACTCATAGTAAAGTCCAGAAATATGAATTTTTCCTAAAAACTAATGAAAATAAACTAAAAACTAACTAAAACATACTAAAAGCTATATGAAATTAACCCCAAAAAGCATATAAAATATCCGCTCATCAGCTTCCTTGAATGATAGTAGGTCTTCCCGCTATATCCACGAATACTGTCCATTGTCCTTTACTTGTTTAGTGGTATCTGTCTAAGGGCATCTGGAATTGTCTATTTCGGTATTAACTCTTGTAAATGGTCACAAACGCTCATCTGTCCACGAATAAGGTTCCCTTCTTTTATTCAAGATAGCTTTTAGGGTTGGTTTTTTTCGAATTTTTTTCTTGAAAGGTTTGCTACTTCCCGGTCGAGATGTCTGAGGGAAACTTTTTCGGTATCAACAACTATCGCAATGGTCCTGTAACTGTGGAAAAGGGTCCTGTATTTCAATCACTTGAATCGAATCGGTTTATTATATATATTAGAATAATCTAACTGTAGCAAACGTTTGGCAGTACAAGGTAGGCGGGTGCAAAAGAAAGATAAGCTTGAGATGCTACACTTCAGCCTGATCGATCCGCCTTTAGTATTGGTAAGTTCCCTTGTTAGTCTCTATCGCTAGAAGGCCTTTTTTTTTTAGTGAAAAGGAAACTTAAAAAGAGCTTCTAAGGTAAGCCCTTGCTTTTTCCCGTTTAGGAGAGTAGAGAAACCACAAGTGAGTGAAGAGGTGCCACAGTGAAATTAGTCGTACCTTCCCATCCTTCTATTTGTAGCTCCATCTGGAAAACTGGAGCTTTTATGGAAACTCTGGAGACTGGTCACTAAGCCAGAGTAGAGTGCCTGCTCAGGTAATGAAAGATAAGGATAAGTGCTTGCCACAGGAATCACCGTTAGTGGACTACAGTTATCCGCCTCCTTCGACTGGAGGTCAGAGCGGTCAAATAGATAGTCTTTAAGGGGATCTCTTACTTCATTAGAACGGGAGCTAACACAAAACTATGTATAGATCCCTGGTTGAATGGCTCGCCATTGATCCACCAGCCATCTAGATCCTACCGCAGTGGAAAGGTTTCAGTCAGTTAGCTCAATCATAAATAGATAAATCGATGAGTGGAATAGAAAGCGGATTCTCCACCAATGGAATGAAGACATAGCAAATTAGATCATAGTTAGAGCTAGAGAGTGGCCCCTTTGAAACCAGAGTGTTTTCACTAGGGGTAATTCATCAGTGGGGCAAGGAATGCAATGTGGAGGGGTGGATCCGAGGAAGGAGGGATGCATGGGAAATAAGGCAAATATGGGTACTGGCCAGCCGAGATATAAGGAATGGATATCGGGTGGACCAGAGGGAATAGAGGAATGATCGTGATATGCTCATTTCCCATCTGTTTTACTTTCCCCTGCAGCGGTTGACCAATCCATATCTTTGAGGTAAATAAGACTCCTCTGACGGGGAGGGGCTGTCTAGACTTCATGGGGGAACTCACCTTTGGTCTCGACTTGACTCTCTATGAGGAGTCTGGGTCTGAGAGTCCGGCTAGCCCGCCTCGATAGTAGTACTACGAAACCGGAGATTGCTCGTCCTGATCGAGCCATTAAGGAGGGAGAGGAGTGGCTCCTTACGCTGGGACCCCTTTTGTCTTGTTATTGGGTGGAAGAGGATGCTTGGGGAAAGTGAAATAATTTCTATTGAATATTGAATTGGATAAAGAATTCATTTCTACATACTGAAGCTCTTAAAGTCAGTCACGTAGGATGATAGTGATCCCATCTTTTGATGCTTTAATCAAAGCCTTGAATTCCTCTATCTGCTTTCTAAATGCCAAATCTGAATCACCAGAGCTCTGGTTTACATCAGTAGCTTCATTTTCAACCTCAACTCTATCACCCCAAAACACTTAGACCTTGTCTTCACCAGGATTCTTTTTACTCCAATTTTCTAGGGTATCCTTATCTAAAGTACCACATCACCTTTAGCTCTTTAGGCACATCGGAAGCTCAAGAATCGGTCTTCGCAAAAGCAAACATGATAATCTAGAAGACTTTTCATCAAGTTTCTATTGGCTCTACATTCATTCTTGCAGAATCTTTTTCATCAATTTTGACCATATTGGTAGAGGCGACGGAAGACTCAGTATCATCCTCCCCATGCCCTTGGTTTTTGTGGTCTTGACCTTGCAAAAAGAAAAGGCAATACAGCAAGGATTTTCTTTCAATGGATACCTGCCAGATCTGTATGATAGATTGGTTTGCCCTGTCTTCCATGAAGGAAGAAGATGCTCGGAAAGAGAGACCATACCCACCCGGTCATGGATGAAAGTACCACTCTCTCTTTCAAGAAATAGGATATGAACCACCCAGGTGTAAGTGTGCTCAAAGTCGAAGACTCCCTTACAGGATGAAGCTAAAGTTAAGCAGACCATCTCCCACTTCTCCTGATGGCGTCTTAGCTACTTAAGCATGGAGAAGGTTCTCTTTATACGCAAGGGGCACATAGGGAAGAAAAGAAAGAACAGAAAAACAAGGAACTCACTTTCAGGCACGGCTTCGCCTTGTTACCAACTGTGCTCTATCAGGCTTACCAGAAACTATTGAAATAGATCCACACTTAATCTTATATATAGCATCTTATCTTCGGGGTTGTTTTGATCGGAATTAGCACTCTGCTTTGTCGGTGAGGAGAAAGACTTTGTTTAGGACTTTGTTCTTGATCTGGGATTGGGGAAAACATTTACCTTTTAGTAGCTCTCTTTCTGAACCAATAGATCCTGTACAAAAAGTATCTCCGTCCGAAGTGTGTCTGTCATCCCGAGCGTTGTTTGGGCAGTTCATACGAGAAGGATGGACTCCAGAACCTAGCATTTGAGGACCCAATTGGAGTACCGAGGGGACGAGAGCCTTGAAAGCCGCTTTTAGCTTAACCCTTACTACAATCGAGACTAGGAAGTTAGATCCTGCCCTCCGCTCGAAGAGCGACAAGCTATAATGTCAGCTTTGGCTTTCCTTTACCTTTAAGGCGGCGAAAAGAGTAGTTGAAGCTTTAAGAAAGAAATGGTGCTTTCAAAAGAACCCCTCGTGAGTGAGTGATTCCAGATAGATTGAAGACGATTTCTGGCATTCTTTACTTTCTTTAGTACTTTCCCCTGGCCTGGATAGATAGAGTTGAAATGTGAGTGACTGGCACCAACCACTAGTTGATTAGAAATGTCAACCCAGAGTGACACTCCAAGATCAAGAACGTTAATCGGGCTTCAACACTTTCTTTTCGTCTTTTCGAAGGCTATCTTGCCTCTTTTCGAGAATGAATGACACTAATCAGAAGTGAATCCCACCTATATGCTTTCGTGCTTTAGCTTCCCACCTGATTGATTTGCTAACCGATTTGCCTAAATGCAGCTCGATCCGGCTTCAGTCCTTTGTTTTGGCACAGCACAAGTTTGTGAAAGCTGTTCATCTGCCCTTGTTCCTCCAGCTTTCCTTGAGTAGTAGAGTAGGATTGGTGACGTTTACTATAGGAATCCAATGCGATGAAAAGACTAGCTTTGTTACCGATCCGTGACCGGATGTTCGTCTTTCCTGCACGACTTGGTGACTAAGACTGAGACTGTCAATCTATAAGCGGAAGGAAGAAAGCCTAGTCTCTGTCCGTGGTTGAGGGATTGACTATTTGATTTCATTCGAAAAAAGAGCAATTTGCTATTCCCTAACCTAAAGACTAGTTGCCTTTCAGGGCAATCTCGAATCGGCTCTCATTCCTGCTTGAATGAAAAGGCCAATCAATCTTATGAGAGAGCTGATGCCAGGGCATTTTGGCCAGTTTCACTGACCTTTTCTTTACTGTTTTAGGGTAGTTTCATGCATTTTCTTAGAAAATAAGCATGTTTTGGGTAGATATTCACTTACATCTTGATTCAAGCAAACATTGTGAACTTTACATGATTTTATGAGAATTATGCATGAATTGAATGATAAAATAGATGATGCATGATCTGATGATGTAGAACCAAGCTTTGATGCACTGTATTTGCTTGATTTTAGGACAAAGAAAGCAAGGAAGAGCCACGTTAGTCTAACTAACGAGACCACTAACGTGGAATGGGAGCTAACTTGCAACGTTAATGGAAAAAGTGATCATCAATAATGCCTTCAAAAAGCTATATAGCCCACGTTAGTGGCCACATTAATTACATTAACGTGGAAGCTAGCGTGGAGGAAAAGGGAAGCTCCAACGTTAGTGGTAAAAGTGAATACCACTAATGTTCCAAAAGGGCACAATTGGCCACGTTAAGAGTTGTGTTAATTAACGTGAACTCTAACGTGGGAGGAGCAAGGAATCGCCAACGTTAGTGACACTCACCTTTGTCACTAACATTGGACTAAGCCAATATTGCCCACGTTAGTTGCCACGTTAATTACATTAACGTGAAAGCTAACGTGGAGGAAAGAAATGATGGGCCAATGTTAGTGACACTCACCTTTGTCACTAACGTTGGGGATGGCAATCACCACCAAATTAGTGGTCACGTTAATGCAATTAATGTGAGGCACTAACGTGGAAGAAGGGGCGTTTGAAGCGTTAGTGACAAAGGTAAGTGTCACTAACGCTCTCGAAGCTTAGGCATGCCCACGTTAAGGGTCACGTTAGTTATACTAACGTGAACTCTAACGTGGAGAAAAGGGGTAATAAGCAATGTTATTGGAAAAGGTGAATGCCAATAACGTTTGCGAAGGACCAAGAGGCAACGTTAGTGATCACGTTAGTGCCACTAACGTTAAAGTTAACGTGGATCACTTTTTAGGCTTGGAACGTTAGTGAAAAAGGTGTCGTCACTAACGTTCTCGAACCCACATTTTCACTTAACGTTAACAACACTAACGTCCTAACTAACGTCCATGCCTAACTCACACTTTTTTTGCAAGCAAAGCTGAGCCCACTGAAGACTGTAACTGCTTCAACTAAAGATCCAAAGGCCCATATCCAAGACTTGAAGAGCCAACTAGAAGATCAGAAGAGTAGTATATATAGGAGTAGTTTTGAACTAGTAGGGAGCTTTTGGCATTTTGGAGAACTACACTCTGTATATTTTGCTTTCTCTGTAACTTCTAGTTTTATTTTTGAAAATGTACTTTTCATTTATGCTTTCCATTTCCAGAGCTATAAACAACTAAACCCCTTTCATTGGGTTAGGGAGCTCTGTTGTAATTTTATGGATCAATAATAGTTTTCATTATTCTTCTTCTTTCTTTTCTCTTGATTTTACTAGAAAACTTTCAATCTTCATCCTATTGGGTAGTTTTCCTGGAAAAGAAGCTATTCATGGATCTCTTCGGAACCTTGGAAGAGGAATGAAGAGATCATGCTAGAAATACTTTCTCATGTTAGACCAATTTGGGGTTTGGATGGATATAGTGACATATAATCCTACCAACACTTTGATTTGGGAATACATGTGGTATATTCAGTGACCATACTTCATCTCTTCTCATGAGCAATTAGACCAAGGAATTGGCTATTGATCAAGATTTGAGAGATTGGGTTGACAAGGAATTGGAATCCAATCTCTTAAGATTGCCAAGGAGATCAATGAATGCATTGATTGAGGAAGAGATGAGAATGAACTTGATCCAGAGAATACAACATCTCCTGAGCCCAATGAATCCCTCATTTCTGATCTTACCCATTCTCTTTACTTTCTGCCATTTACTTTTATGTTCATTTTCCCAAATCCCCATTTAAGATTATGCAATTTACTTTCCGCCATTTACATTTTGCTTTTTATTTCCAGCATTTACACTTTCTGTTATTTACTTTCCCGCCATTTATGTTTCTGCAAATATCAACTCAATTTCTGCTTAGCTCAACTAGAACGTTCCTCTGATTAAAGTTGCTTGACCAATCAATCCCTGTGGGATTCGTCCTTACTCTATTGTGAATTTTTACTTGACGACAATTCGGTATACTTGCCGAGGGAAAATTTTTGAGAGACAAGTTTCCGTGCATCAAGTTTATGGCGCCGTTGCCGGGGATTGATTTTGTATCAACAAGGATTAAATTGGTGGATAACTAGATTGAGCATTTTTCTTTTGTTTTGTATAAATTCTATTTGAGTGATTTACTTTTAGTTTTAGTTATTCTCTTTCCTTTATCCCTTACCTGTTTGTGGTGTTCTCTTATTTGTTTATAATTTAGTTCACTAACCCACTAACTGTTTGATATATTACATCACTCACACTAACAGCATTTCTAACAAGAGTACTTTCTGCATTTACTTTCTTCTTGCTTTTGCCGTGTTGGTTGTATGACAGGTAGAAGATGCGGGGCTTCAAATTCCTTTGATTCTGAACCTGAGAGGACCTTCCTTAGATTAAGGAGGGAAGCAAGAGGAAAGAGAGTTGTTAGTGCTGTGGAAGAGGAGGAGTATTTTGAACCAGACATGGATGAGAATATGGAGAACCATTATGAAGAAGAGGCTCACAACCATGGCAGAGAAGGTCCAGTACATCATGCTGGACAAGAGAGAAGAGTTTTAGGCTCTTATATAAATCCAAACCCAGGAAACTGTGGAAGTAGCATCCAAAATCCAACCATACATGCCAATAACTTTGAACTAAAGCCACAGCTCATCACCCTTGTTCAGAACAACTGTTCATTCGGAGGAAGTGTCCAAGAAGACCCTAATCAACATCTAACCACCTTCCTGAGGATATGTGATACTGTGAAGTCTAATGGTGTTCATCCTGACACCTATAGATTGCTTTTGTTCCCCTTTTCACTCAAGGACAAAGCATCTAAATGGCTGGAATCTTTCCCGAAGGAGAGTTTAACAACCTGGGAAGATGTGGTGAACAAATTCTTGGCGAGATTCTATCCGCCTCAAAGAATCAACAGGTTGACAGCTGAGGTACAAACCTTCAGGCAACAAGATGGTGAAACTCTCTATGAAGCATGGGAGAGGTTTAAGGACTTGACAAGAAGGTGCCCGCTAGATATGTTCAATGAATGGGTGCAGTTGCATATTTTCTATGAAGGTCTTTCTTACAAATCAAAGAAGGCAGTAGACCACTCATCTGGGGGGTTTCTGAACAAGAAGAAGACCATTGAGGAAGTCATAGATGTTATTGAGACTGTAGCTGAGAATGACTACTTCTATGCTTCTGAAAGAGGCAACACTAGAGGAGTGATGGAGCTAAACAACGTGGATACACTGCTGGCTCAAAACAAGATGATCACCAAGCAGCTGGCTGACCTTACCAAGAAAATGGAAAGAAACCAAGTAGCAGCAATCACTACCTCATCAACAGCTCAAGAAGGAGTGAATTCAGAGGCAGAGGATGATCAGGAACAAGCCAACTACATTGGGAACTCACCTAGGCAGACCCATGATCCATACTCCAAAATTTATAATCCTGGTTGGAGGAACCACCCAAACTTTGGGTGGGGAAATCAACAAGATCAAGGCCAAGATCAGAGATGTCACAACTCCAACAACAATGCAGCTCACCAACATTCCACACAGAGATCATATCAGCACCCACCTAACAACACCTCTCAACATCCATATCAAAACCAAAATGGCCCTTCTCATCCCTCCAATCTCAACTCACCATCATCCGAAGATAGACTCTCAAGGATTGAGACTCTACTCGAACATATATGCAAAGAGGTTCAAGACAGTAAAATGTTCCGAGAGAAAGTGCGATCCAATATGCAGAATCAAGATGCTGCCATCAAGAAACTTGAGACACAAATTAGCTACCTATTTAAGCAAGTTCCCAGCCATAACCTTTGTAGCAACACTGATTCAAACCCAAGGGAGGAGTGTCAGGCTATCACCCTCAGAAGTGGGAAGGAATTGAAGAAGACTTCCAAGAAACCACAAGAGAAGGACTCAATTGAAAAGGAAGAGAAATAAGATAAAGTCCAAGTGCCCACTTCCAATTCACATAAAAAAGGAGAAGTGCTGAAGCCATACGTTCCAAAAGTCCCATACCCTCAACAATTGAAAAAGAAGGGAGATGATAGCCAGTTCTCAAGATTTTTAGAAATCTTTAAGAAACTGCAGATTAACATACCCTTTGCTGAAGCAATAGAGCAAATGCCGCTCTATGCCAAGTTCTTGAAGGAATTGATGACCAAGAAGAGAAGCTGGAAGAGCAACGAGACTGTGATACTAACCGAAGAATGTAGTGCCATCATTCAGCACAAACTACCCCAGAAATTGAAGGATCCTGGGAGCTTCCAGATTTCTTGTATTATAGGGGAAATCACAGTGGAAAAGGCCCTATGTGATTTAGGAGCCAGCATCAATCTGATGTCCGTAGCTATGATGAGAAAAATGAGGATTGAAGAGGCCAAGCCAACAAAAATGGCCCTACAACAGGCAGACCGATCATTCAAGTTTCCTCACGGCATAGTGGAAGACTTGCTGGTGAAGGTAG
Organism: Arachis ipaensis; assembly: GCF_059453495.1. NCBI lineage: Eukaryota > Viridiplantae > Streptophyta > Magnoliopsida > Fabales > Fabaceae > Arachis > Arachis ipaensis. Next base: position 81,737,629 of record NC_142441.1, on the reverse strand, counting down.
GAGATTTTATCTTCCCAGCAGACTTTGTAGTGTTGGATATGAAGGAGGGAGCCAAGGCTTCTATCATCTTGGGAAGACCATTCTTAGCCACTGCTGGAGCTATCATTGATGTTCAAAAAGGTGAACTTACCCTGAGATTGCACAATGAGAAGATGATATTCAATGTGTTCAAGGCCATGAGTGATGCCAGGGCATTTTGGCCAGTTTCACTAACCTTTTCTTTACTGTTTTTAGGGTAGTTTCATGCACTTCCTTAGGAAATAAGCTAGTTTTGGGTAGATATTCACTTACATCTTGATTCAAGCATACATTGTGCACTTTACATGATTTTATGAGGATTTTGCATGAATTTAAGGACAAATTGGATGTTGCATTTCCCATGACTTGGACTAGAACTTTGATGCAATTTATTGCTTGATTTCAGGACAAAGAAAGCAAAGAAGAACCACTTTAGTGGCTACGTTAGTTACACTAATGTTAACACTAACGTGGAATGGGAGTAACTTGTAAAGTTAATGAGAAAAGTAATTGCCAATAACGCTCTCGAAGCCATCATTGCCCACGTTAAGAGTCACGTTAACTAAGTTAACGTGAACTCTAATGTGGAAGAAAGGAAATGGAGCCAACGTTAGTGACACTTAACATTATCACTAACGTTGAACCAAGCTCATAAGTGGCCACGTTAGTTGCCACGTTAACTTAGTTAACGTGGCCTCTAACGTTAAGAAGAAAAGGGGGACGCCAACGTTAGTGTCATTCAACTTTCTCACTAACGTTGGCCAAGTCACAAGAAGCCACGTTAACTCCCACGTTAACCTAGTTAACGTGGAAGCTAACGTGAAGAAACTAGGTGGTCGACAACGTTAGTGACACCAAACATTGTCACTAACGTTGGGATGAACACACACTATCCCCAAGAAGCCACGTTAACTCCCACGTTAACCTAGTTAACGTGGAAGTTAACGTGAAGAAGAAAGGTTATCGACAACGTTAGTGACACCAAACATTGTCACTAACGTTGGAAGGAGCCAACACAAGCCACAATGAGCCACGTTAACTCCCACGTTAACTTAGTTAATGTGGAAGCTAACGTGAGGAGAGGGATGATGAGCCAACGTTAGTGACATTCAACTTTGTCACTAACGTTGGAGATGGCTAGCACAGCCACGTTAGAAGCCACGTTAACCTAGTTAACATGGACTCTAACGTGGGAGCTAAGGGGCACATTGGAACGTTAGTGACAATGGTAAGTGTCACTAACGTTCTCGAAGGTTGGCAAGCCTACGTTAAAAGAGCCACGTTAACTAAGTTAACGTGGACTCTAACGTAGGGAAGGGGGAGGCTTCTCAACGTTATTAGGAAAGGTGAGTCCCAATAACGTGCGCAAAGGACAAAGATGCAACGTTAGTGGCAACGTTTGTGCCACTAACGTTGAGGTTAACGTGGCTCTTACCTGGGTGAGAAACGTTAGTGAAAAAGTTGAATGTCACTAACGTTCTCGAACCCATACTTTCACTGAACGTTAACGCCACTAACGTCCTGAGCTAAAGTCTCTGCCCACTTCACATTTTCTCTCTTCAAGTAAAGCTAAGCCCAGTGAAGAAGAGAACTGCTTCAAACTCAAGATCCAAAGGCCCATACCCAAAACTTGAAGAGCCAACTAGAAGAACAGAAGAGTAGTATATATAGGAGTAGCTTTGAATTAAAGTGGGAGTTGGAAAATATAAGGAGCCTCTGGGCATAGAATTACTCTCTGTATTTACTTTCTCTGCACTTCTAGTTTCATCATGTATTCTCCATCTTTGTTTTCATTTTCCAGAGCTATGAACAACTAAACCCCTTTCATTGGGTTAGGGAGCTCTGTTGTAATTTGATGGATCAATACTAGTTTTCATTATTCTTCTTCTATCTTTTCTCTTGATTTTACTTGAAAGCTTTCGATCTTCATCCAATTGGGTAGTTATCTTGGAAAAGAAGCTATTCATACTTGGATCTCTTCTGAACTTTGAAAGAGGAATGAAGAGATCATGCTAAAAATGCTTTCTCATGATGGACCAAATTGGGTTTGGATGGATATGTGACTATAATCCTCTCAACACTTGATTTGGGAAATGCATGTGGTATAATCAGTGACCATACTTCATCTCTTCTCATGAGCAATTGACCAAGGAATTGGCTATTGATCAAGATTTGAGAGATTGAATTACAAGAAATTGTAATTCAATCACTTAAGATTGCCAAGGAGATCAATGAGTGCAATTGATTGAGGAAGAGATGAAAATGAAATTGATCCGGAGAATGCAACATCTCCTAAGCCCAATGAACTCCCCATTTCTGATCTTACCCATTCTCTTTAATTTCTGTTACTTACTTTTATGAGCAATTCTCCCATTCCCATTTACAATTCTGCAATTTACTTTCAGTCATTTAATTCTAGCATTTACTTTTTCTGCCATTTACCTTCCTGCCATTTTATTTTCTGCAATTCTCAACTCAAATTATAGATTCGCTCAACTAGAACATTCCTCTGATTAAAGTTGCTTGATCAATCAATCCCTGTGGGATTCGACCTCACTCTATTGTGAGTTTTTACTTGACGACAAATTCGGTACACTTGCCGAAGGAAATTTGTTGCGAGACAAGTTTTCCGTGCATCAAGTTTATGGCGCCATTGCCGGGGATTGATTGTGCATCAACAATGATTAAATTAGAGGATAACTAGATTGAGCATTTTATTTTTTGTTTGATTTAATTTTCTGTTTTAGTCATTTACTTTCTGTTTTAGTTAATTTCTTCCCTTCCCCCTACTTTTTCTTTGTTATTTACCATTCATTTCACTAACCCACTAACTGTTTGATATATTGCATCACTCACACTAACAGTAATTCTGACGGATATACTTTCTGCACCTATTCTCTTTGCTTGTACTTGTTGGTTGTATGACAGGGAGAAGAAGCGGGGCTTCAACTTCCTTTGATTCTGAACCTGAGAGAACCTTCCTTAGACTAAGGAGGGAGGCAAGAGAAAAACGTGTAGTTGGTGCTGAAGAAGAAGAGGAACACTTTGAGGAATACTTTGAACCAAACATGGAAGAAAACATGGAAAATCATCGTGAAGAAGAAGCTCACAACCATGGCGGAAGAGGACGAGCAAATCATGCTGGGGAGGATAGAAGAGTTTTAGGCTCTTACATCAATCCAAACACAGGAAACTGTAGAAGTAGCATTCAAAAGCCAACCATCCATGCCAACAATTTTGAACTAAAACCACAGCTCATCACCCTTGTTCAGAACAACTGTTCGTTCGGAGGAAGTGTCCAAGAAGACCCCAATCAACATCTAACCACCTTCCTGAGAATATGTGACACAGTGAAGTCTAATGGTGTTCATCCTGACGCCTATAGACTGCTCTTATTTCCATTCTCGCTCAAGGATAAGGCAGCCAAGTGGCTGGAGTCTTTCCCAAAGGAGAGCTTGACAACTTGGGAAGATGTGGTGAACAAATTCTTAGCAAGATCTTACCCCCCTCAACGAATCAATAGGATGAGAGCTGAGGTCCAAACTTTCAGGCAACAAGATGGTGAGACTCTGTATGAAGCATGGGAGAGGTTTAAAGACCTAACAAGGAGGTGCCCACCAGATATGTTCAATGAATGGGTGCAGCTGCACATTTTCTATGAAGGGCTCTCCTATGAGTCAAAGAAGGCAGTAGACCATTCATCCGGAGGATCTTTGAACAAGAAGAAGACCATTGAGGAGGCCATAGATGTCATTGAAACAATAGCAGAGAACGACTACTTCTATGCTTCCGAAAGAGGGAACACAAGAGGAGTGATGGATCTAAATAATGTAGATGCGCTGCTGGCTCAGAACAAGCTCATTACCCAGCAGCTGGCTGACCTCACCAAGAAGATGGAGAGGAACCAAGTTGCAGCAATCACCACTTCATCAACAACCCAAGAAGGAGTGAATGAAGAAACAGAGGGAAGTTAGGAGCAAGTCAACTACATTGGTAATTCACCTAGGCAAAACCATGATCCATACTCCAAGACCTACAACCCTGGATGGAGGAATCACCCAAACTTTGGGTGGGAAAATCAACAAGACCAAAGCCTTGATCAAAGACGCCCAAATCCCAACAATGCAAGCCACCAACATTTCACATCTAGACCATATCAACACCCCAATAACAACACCTCTCTACATCCACATCAAAACCAAAATAACTTACCTCATCCTTCCACCTCTAATCACGATCTACAATCATTGGATGACAGAATCTCAAAGATTGAGAATCTACTTGAAGGCATAGGCAAAGAGATTCAAGATAGTAAAACATTCCGAGAAGAGGTGATGTCCAATATGCAGAATCAGGATGCTGCCATCAAGAAACTTGAGACACAAATTGGCTACTTATTCAAGCAAATTTCCAGCCACAACCTTCGCAGCAATACTAGCTCAACACAAAGGGAGGAGTGTCAGGCTATCACCCTTAGGAGTGGGAAGGAACTGAAGGAAACCCCCCAGAAACCACAAGAAGAGGACTCAAATAAAGAGGAAGAAGAGCAGGACGAAGCTCGAGTTCCCACTTTGAGTTCACAAAAAGGGGAAGGAGTGCTGAAGCCAGATGCCCCAAGAGTCCCATACCCTCAGCAATTAAAGAAGAAAGGGGATGACAATCAGTTTTTGAGATTTTTGGAAATCTTCAAGAAACTACAAATCAACATACCCTTTGCTGAAGCAATAGAACAAATGCCACTCTACGCCAAGTTCTTGAAGGAGCTGATGACTAAGAAGTGAAGCTGGAAGAAAAACAAGACTGTGATACTAACCAAAGAATGTAGTGCTATCATTCAGCACAAACTACCCCAGAAATTGAAGGATCCCGGGAGTTTTCTGATCCCTTGTATTATAGGGGAAATCACAGTGGAAAAGGCTCTTTGTGACTTAGGAGCCAGCATCAATTTGATGTCAGTAGCTATGATGAGAAAGATGAAGATTGAGGAAGCTAAACCAACAAAGATGGCCTTACAATTGGCAGACCGATCGTTCAAGTTCCCGCATGGCGTCGTAAAAGATTTGCTGGTGAAAGTGGGAGATTTTATCTTCCCAGCAGACTTTGTAGTGCTGGACATGCAGGAGGAAGCCAAGGCTTCCATCATCCTGGGAAAGCCATTCTTGGCCACTGCTGGAGCTGTCATTGATGTACAAAAAGGAGATCTCACCTTGAGATTACACAATGAAAAGATGACGATCAATGTGTTCAAGGCTATGAGTTACCCACCAGAGCAAATGGGAGAGTGTATGAGGTTGGACTCACTTGAAGACGCAGTGCAGGAAAGTTTTGAAGAAGAAGAACCTGAAGGTATAATAGAGGAGGAGTCTATATTTAGTGAAGAGGTTGCAACAGCAGAGAGTCAAATACAAGGTGCACCAAAGGAAGAGAACGAAAAGTCAGAAGCACCCAAACTTGAACTCAAAGCATTGCCACCCTCTCTCAAATATGCATACTTAGGAGAAGATGAAAATTACCCAGTAATTATAACCTTATGCCTCAGCCAAGATCAAGAGGTTGAACTGCTCAAAGTACTGCGAAACCACAAAGATGCCATTGGTTGGACTCTTGCTGACTTGAAGGGGATAAGTTCGGCCATATGTATGCACAAGATACTGCTGGAAGATGATGCCAAACCATCCATTCAATCCCAAAGGAGGTTGAACCCAATCATGAAGGAAGTGGTACAGAAAGAAGTTATGAAGTTATGGCAGGGAGGGGTAATTTACCCGATCTCAGACAGCCCCTGGGTTAGCCCCGTGCATGTTGTCCCAAAAAAGGGAGGAATTACCATGGTTCCCAATGAGAAGAACGAACTAATTCCTACAAGTACAGTCACAGAATGGCGGATGTGCATAGACTACAGGAAGCTCAATGAGGCTACATGAAAAGATCATTTCCCCCTTCCATTCATGGATCGGATGTTGGAAAGACTCGCAGGGCACGCTTATTATTGTTTTCTCGATGGTTATTCAGGATATAACCAAATAGTGGTTGATCCCAGAGATCAAGAGAAAACCTCATTCACTTGCCCATATGGAGTGTTTGCCTACAGGCGCATGCCATTTGGGCTATGTAATGCACCTGCGACTTTCCAACGCTGCATGCTTTCTATTTTTTTAGATATGATAGAAAAATTCATTGAAGTTTTTATGGATGATTTCTCGGTATTCAGAGATTCATTTCCTAGTTGCCTACATCACCTCGCCTTGGTATTGAAAAGATGCCAAGAGACCAATCTGGTCTTGAACTGGGAGAAATGTCACTTTATGGTGACAGGAGGAATAGTCCTTGGTCACAAAGTTTCTAACCAAGGCATTGAGGTTGACAGAGCCAAAGTAGAACTTATTGAAAAACTGCCTACACCTAGTGATGTCAGGGCAATTAGGAGCTTTTTAGGGCATGCGGGTTTTTACAGAAGGTTTATTAAAGATTTTTCAAAGATAGCCAAGCCCTTAAGCAATCTCCTTGTATCTGATACACCATTTATCTTTGATGAAACATGCATGTTAGCCTTTGAAAATTTGAAAATGAGGTTATCCTCTGCTCCTATCATTTTCCCACCTGATTGGAATTTACCATTTGAATTAATGTGTGACGCATCTGATTTTGCAGTTGGGGCAGTGTTAGGACAGAGGAAAGATAACTTAGTCCATGTGATATACTATGCGAGCAAAGTCCTTAATGATACTCAAAGAAATTATACCACTACTGAAAAGGAGTTGCTAGCAATAATTTTTGCATTTGACAAATTTAGATCGTACCTCATTGGTGCTAAAGTGATTGTTTTTACAGATCACACAGCACTTAAATATTTGTTTGCCAAGCAAGAATAAAATCCAAGACTAATAAGATGGATCTTATTATTGCAGGAATTCAATATTGAAATCTGTTCCGAGTGTTACCTGAAACTGGAGGTCGATCTCGGATGAGATCTTCGGTACAGGTCGGAGACGGCGTGTCCGGCTGGTTGGTGGCGGCCGGAGCTGTCGTGTCCGACTCGTTGGACTTACCGCACTGCTGATCCTTGGCCACTGGAGGGTGGGGGGTACCTGCAAGAGACTCCGATGCTTAAGTTAGCACGGGTATTAAGCAGGTTTTATGTAGAATCAGAGTATGAGTTATACCTGGGTGCTTCAGTGTATTTATAATGGTGAGATGTGACCTTTTGGATAAGATAAGTTAGTTATCTTATCTTATCTTTATCTTTGAGTTGAGATCAGCGTATCTTCAACGGAACCGCCTTCATCTCTATAGGCTTAGGCCGCCTTAGGATTCGGATTGTGCTCCTCTATTTGGGCCCTTAATCTGGGCTCTCCTGTCGATTTGGCCGAGCTCTTTGAGAAGAGGTCGGATAGTCTGACCTGAAGAGGTTGGTCGCTTTATCTCAAATCATCCCAGGTCGGATAGCTCGACCCAGGGTATGAACAGTGCCCTTGCTTGAGCTCGATCTTCTTTTTGAGGTCGAGTCCTTGACTTCGGTCCTTCTTAAAGTCGAACTTAAGCATTTGTCGATTCCTTTCTTTGTAAAGTCTTTTTTGAATGTAGAACGTTTTCCTCTAAAACCGCGCGCTTTTGTATTAGCGCTTTTTTGGGAACGCAAGCGGTTTTAATATCCGCATTTAATTGGCATTAATTTGCCTTTCATTCTCTCTTGGCTTTTATTTTGAATTTCGCGATCAAAAACGGATTCTCTTCTTCATTTCTTCTTCGTAACTTCTCCCTTTACTCTCTCGTTTTCTGTTTCTCTCATCTGCTCTCTATGTTTCGCTTGCGCTTCTGCTTTCTTGTGTTTGCGGCGTCGCTTGGCATTTTTTTGGGCAGCCCTTATCTCTACGCTTCCACTCTTCCTCGAAGCTTCTTCCGTCTCCAGGTTAGTCCCATTTCGTATTTTCCTTATTGTTTTTGACTTTGCGATGGAGTTTTCCTTTTGATCTTCTTTTTGGAGAAAGTTTGGATCTTTTCTATTTTTATCATGCTTGATTTGTTGCATGCTCTGGAATTTCTTCATTTTTCGGTGCGAATCTTTTTCTTGTTGCCTGAATCTTTTTTTCTTTTGCATGTTGCCGCCGTTTCTGTTTGTGCCTTGGCTGATGATTTTTTGCTTGAAAAGTTTGCGCCTTTGCTGCATGGCCTTTTTGGTATTTCTGATATACTGTAGAAGTAGTGTTTTTTGCTGGTAAACTGTAGGAGCAAATGCTTTTCCTGATAAACTGTAGAAGGGTGGATCTTTTGCGTTTTTGCTTCCTTTGTTTTCTTTCTGGATTTTATTTTGATGAGTGCTGGGATGTAGGCTGTAGAAATAACTTGAAGACCTTGCTTGTTTACTGCCTCCAAGGGATGCCCCAAGACTTTTTGTCTTAAGTCTTGGGGTTTTCCCTTCTTTATTTATTCGCCCGTCGAGATGTTTTGCCCCCTGTCCGAGATGTTTTTAAGTAATCCATTCTTCTTTTCTTTTTGTAGGATTTAGTTGACCTCATGTCTTCCCGAAATTAGGTTGTAGAGATGCCTTCCCAGGTTCCTGCGGGTATGGCCGATTGGGTGGACTCCATGGTTCTCATGTGTGTCTCGCTGGTTGATTCTGAGTTTTGTGCTCAGCTTAGGCAGTTTCATAGTGTCTGTAGTAATTCTGGTGACGAGAAGAACTATGAGCTTGTTCCTCCTTCTTCTGACGAGAGAGTCTGCTTCTCGACTCGAGTTGTTGACAATCGCCTGTTCTTTTATGCTTACGATTTTTTCTTTGGTCAACTGGGTATTACCCTTCCTTTTACTCAATTTGAAACCGACCTGTTATGGTCTTGTAATGTTGCCCCTTCTCAACTTTACCCCAATTCGTGGGGTTTTATTAAAATTTTCCAATTGCTGTGCGATGGTTTTGGTATTCCTGCTTCCCAATCTCTCTTTTTCTATCTGTTTGTCTTGACTAAGCCCGGTGTGGTAAAAAAGAAGTCAGCTTGGGTCTCCTTTCGTTCTACCCAAGGAAAGAAGGTTTTTTCCATGTTTGACGAGTCGTTCCGTGATTTTAAGAACTACTTTTTCAAGGTCCGAGCTGTTGAAGGAGCTCGTCCCTTTTTTCTGGATGAGAATGACGAACCTGCCTTTCCTTTGGAATGGCAAAAAGATGTGAGGGTCTCCCGGTATTCGTGGGAGATGTTGGATGAGGCCGAGCAAGCCTTTGTGACTATCTTGGAAGAACGTTGGGGTCAACCTCCCCATCTTGACACAGAAATTTCTGACAAATCCTTCTCTTCTTCAAACTGAACTGGGTATCTTGTGTTTTTTGGTTATGTTGCTTGTAGCTGTCTTTTCCGACTTATCCGACTTGTAGCTGAATTTTCTGTTTTGCTTGCAGAGGCAATGAAGAATAATGAAGCTATGAAAGCTTTTAAGAGGGCACAGAGGGCGACTGCTGCCAGAAATGTTGCTGCCAGGGCAGCTGGGGAGGGATCCTCCTAGGCGCGCGAGAAGCCATCAGTGTAGAGTTCTGCCGGGTTGAAGAAAGTGATCCCTACACCCCGAGTTCGTTTGGTAGATCCTCACGTCGCCTCTGCTGCTCCTTCTGTTGCTCCTCCCAATAAAAAACAAAAGACTGCTGAGCCCTTCGACTTTGATGCTCCTGATTTTAATGCTATTGAAATCGTGGATCAACAAATCGGTCCCTACGGTGCTCTCTCCATAGACGATGTGTTCATCCTTCATCACTTGGAATTCATGGCCCGAAATCATGTGAAGATGGCATATATGTCGGCTGCCATATATCGGACTGCTCAGAATCTTCCTCTCCACGCCACTAAAGCGTTTATGGAAGAGGCGAAACAAGAGTTTGATCGGATGAAGGAGTTAAAGGAGGAGCTTGAGACGAAGGTGGCCAAGCTGGAGAAGGACTTGAAGAATGAGGAGGCGAGTTCTTAGTCATTGGCAGCTTCATTGAGGTTGGCAGAGGACGCAGTCTTGATGCACAAGGATAGTTATGTTACCTCTTATCGAGAGGTGCTGCGCCTGAGGGAGGAGCTCGACCATGCCTGGGAAGATTATTCTGAGCTTCAAGGTCATCTCGTTGGCAGCGTGACTGCTGCTTACGAGAACTTGAAGGAGCAAGTTCGGGTCATTGCTCCTGAGGCCGATCTCACCCTTTTTAGCCTGGATAATATTGTCAGGGATGGCAAGATTGTCCCGGATGATGAGGGTGATGATGATCATGTCGTTCCTCCTGTGTCTTCTACCAAAGTGCCGACCTCATCGGTTCCTCCCGCTGTGCCCGACCCGGATTGCCAGATCCTGAATCGGGAGGATGGAACTGTGGATGCTGTGTCGATCCAGACTCACCCTCCTTCTCCTTGTCCTGATGTTGCCAAGAAGGCTCCTGATGCTTGTTGATCCTTTCTTAAAATTTGTGTAGTTGGCCCGGCTTGTGGGCTTTTTTAGAACTCTTTTATTTATTTGCTGATACTTCTTAGTTGCTTATCTAGCAACTTTTATTTTGAAAAACAAACAATAGCTCGCTATCTTTTTGATAGTAGTTTTTGGTGGCCTTTCGAGACCTTATAACTTTGTAAAAAGTAGTTTTTTGACTAGGCATCTTTTCTGTTTTCTGCTGATGTCAAAATCTTGCGGCTCGACCTCCTTGGGTTGTTTTTGTTATGTTATTTGTAGCTTGAATCCTTTGAGGTCGTGGTTGTGGGGGGTCCAACTTGTTTCTTTGGTTTTCTTCGCTTTGTATGCTTTCTTAACGTTGGTCCCCTTCTAAGCTATTCTCGTAATCCTGTGTCTTGGACCTTTGCTAGGTCTCCTTCAGGGATTACTTTTATAACTTTCCAGTTGTAGGAGTCCGACTTCATTAGGTCGGTCTCCTTTAAGTTATTTGTAGTCCTCTTTCTTGGATTTTTGTCAGATCTCTTTCAGGGACTACTTTGATAACTTTTAAGTAATAGGAGTCCGACTTGGTTATACCGGTATCCTTTAAGTTATTTTTTGTAGTCCTCTTTCTTGGATCTTTGTCAGATCTCTTTCAGGGACTATTTTGATAACTTTTAAGTAATAGGAGTCCGACTTGGTTATACCGGTCTCCTTTAAGTTATTTTTTGTAGTCCTCTTTCTTGGATCTTTGTCAGATCTCTTTCAGGGACTATTTTGATAACTTTTAAGTAGTAGGAGTCCGACTTGGTTATATCAGTCTCCTTTAAGTTATTTTTGTAATCCTCTTTCTTGGACCTTTGTCAGGTCTCTTTCAGGGATTACTTTTATAACTTGTTAGTAGTAGGAGTCCGACTTCATTATATCGGTCTCCTTTAAGTTATTTTTGTAATCCTCTTTCTTAGACCTTTGTCAGGTCTCTTTCAGGGATTATTTTTATAACTTTTCATTTTGGGTTGACTTTGTCATGTCGAGCCCTTCTAAGTTAAAGTAATCCTCTTTAATAGGGTTGGCCAGACCTCTTTCCAGGGTTTACTTATAACTTGGGTTGACTTGGTCCGACTTCTCAACATCGGCCAGTCTTTAAGTTATTATTTTAGCAATCCGTAAGACCTCGTCAGGTTCTTTTTTAAATCACTTTCGATAACTTCTTACATTATTCTGTGTTCATCTTTGCCGATTTGTAGAAAGCGGTTGTCGTCTCTAGATCGTCCTTTGGGTGAATCGCGTTTTCACCTTTATCGGACGGTTGTCTTTATCATGATCGTGCAGTGAAATTGTTTTTCACTTTCTGCCGATCTGTTGCTTTATAATCGGACGATGAATACTTCAGATTAATGCGTCTTGAAATCTTTGTAGAATATCTAAAATATATTTTATTTAAAGGAAAAATGCAAATATATACATATGGGATTTGTCTGAGTCTCAACTTGGTGCCTCATTAAAAAACCTTTTCAGGAAAAAGAGTGCATCCAATGATGAGATCTTTTATCTTTTCTAATTGTAGTACCTTCTGAGGTTGCAGGCGTGCCATGACCTGGGAAGCTCTCGTCCATCGAGTTCAGACAGTCTATAGTAACCCTTTCCAAGTACTTCTACCACTCGGTAGGGTCCTTTCCAGTTTGCTGCCAGCTTTCCCTCTCCTGGTCGAGTTGTTCCGATATCATTTCGGATTAGGATGAGGTCATTTTCTGCGAAACTTCTCGGAACTACCTTTTGATTATATCTGGAGGCCATTTGGCATTTTAGAGCTTCTTCCCTGATCCGGGCTCTTTCATGGATTTCGGGTAACAAGTCGAGCTCTTCTTTCTGAAGTTGGGAGTTTGCTCCCTCATTGTAGTGAACTACTCTGGGCGACCCTTCCTCAATCTCTACTGGAATCATTGCCTCTATTCCGTATACTAATCGGAAGGGGGATTCTTTCGTGGTGGAATGTGGTGTTGTTCGATATGCCCACAGGACCTGTGGAAGCTCTTCTGCCCAGGTTCCCTTTGCATCTTGTAATCTCCGTTTTAATCCGGCCAATATGACTTTGTTAGCAGCTTCGGCCTGCCCATTGGCTTGTGGATGTTCGACGGAGGTGTACTGGTGATTTATATTCAAGTCGGCTACTAGTTTTCTGAAGCCTGCATCTGTGAATTGAGTGCCATTGTCTGTGGTTATTGAATATGGAACTTCAAACCTTGTGACAATGTTTCTATATAAGAATTTTTGGCTTCTTTGAGCGGTGGCATTGGCCAGGGGCTCTGCCTCGATCCACTTTGTAAAGTAATCTACCCCTACTATGAGGAATTTAACTTGTCCTGATCCCTGTGGGAATGGACCGAGAAGATCGAGTCCCCATTTTGTAAACGGCCAAGGCGAGGTCACGCTGATGAGCTCTTCTGGCGGGGCGATGTGAAAGTTGGCATGTTTCTGACATTGTGGGCATGTCTTTACAAATTCTGTGGCTTCTTTCTGTAGAGTTGGCCAATAAAATCCCGCCCGGAGTACTTTTTTGGCTAGAGCTCGTGCTCCGAGATGATTACCACAAATACCGCCGTGTATTTCTTCTAGCACTTCCTTTGTGTTGGAGGTTGGCACACATTTTAGTAAAGGTGTTGAGATTCCTCTTTTGTACAGGATGTTGTTTATAATGGTGTAGTACTGTGCCTCCCTTTTTAACCTATTTGCCTCCTTTTCTTATGTGGGGAGCGTTCCTGTTTTGAGGTAGTTGGCTATAGGGGTCATCCATCCTTGGTCCTGACTTGTTATGGTCAAGACTTTTTCCTCTTCCGAGATTGACGGGTTCTGCAACATTTCCTGGATGAGGCTTCTATTATTGCCCCCTGGTTTGGTGCTGGCTAGTTTTGAGAGTGCGTCAGATCGGGCATTTTGTTCGCGGGGTATGTGGCAGATCTTATACTCCCCTATTTGACCGAGCTATTCCTTGGTTTTATCCAAATACTTTTTCATGGTGCGATCTTTGGCTTGGTAGCTCCCTGTTATTTGTGATGTAACCACTTGTGAATCGCTGTAAATGTTGAGTTTTTGAGCTCCGACTTCTTTAGCCAGCTTTAAACCAGCTAATAATGCTTCATATTTTGCCTGGTTGTTTGAGGCCGGGAACCCGAACTTGAGGGAGAGCTCAACCTGGGTTCCTTGGTTGCTTTCTATTATCACGCCCGCACCACTTCCAGTTTTATTTGAAGAACCGTCCACGTAAAGGTTCCATTCTGTGGGGGTTTCTAGGGCATCTGTGAATTCTGCGATAAAATCGGCCAGATACTGTGATTTGATGGCCGTCCGAGCTTCATATTGGAGGTCAAACTCTGAAAACTCGACTGCCCATTGTAGAATTCTGCCTGCTAAATCTGTTTTCTGCAATATTCCTTTTATGGGCTGGTTAGTTCGAACCTTAATGGTGTGAGCCTGGAAGTACGGGCGAAGTCATCGAGACGTTAGGATAAGAGTATAGGCAAATTTTTCTATTTTCTGGTAGTTCAGCTCGGATCCCTGTAGTGCCTTGCTAATGAAGTAGACGGGTTGTTGCCCATTTTCGTCTTCTCTGACTAGTGCTGAGACTATTGCCCGACTCCCTACTGCGAGATATAATATGAGCGGTTCTCCTTATCGTGGTCGAGATAAGATAGGTGGCCGTCCTAAGAACTCCTTGAAGTCTTTGAATGCTTGCTCACATTCTGTCGTCCATTCGAACCGTTTTCCCTTTCTTAAAGTAGCATAGAAGGGGAGAGATCTTATCGCAGCTCTTGCTAAGAATCGGGATAGGGCGGCCAATCTTCCGTTGAGTTGTTGTACTTCTTTGACACAGGTTGGGGTCTTCATGTTGAGTATGGCTTGACATTTGTCTGGGTTTGCTTCGATTCCCCTTTGTGTGAGCATGAAGCCTAAGAATTTGCCTACTTCTACTGCGAAGGTACATTTTGCGGGATTGAGTCACATGTTGTATTTCCTTATGGTGTCAAACACTTGAGCCAGGTCGGATAATAATGTATCTTCGGTTTGTGTTTTTATTAACATGTCGTCTACATAGACCTCCATGATGTTTCCGATGTGATCTGAAAAAACTTTATTCATTAGTCTTTGATAAGTAGCTCTGGCGTTCTTGAGACCGAAGGGCATCACGATGTAACAGTAGTTTGCCTTTGGTGTTAAAAACGAGGTCTTTTCTTGGTCTGGTGGATACATGGGGATTTGGTTGTACCCTGAATACACGTCCATAAACGAGAGATATTTATATCCAGAGGAAGCATCTACCAGGGCGTCAATACTTGGGAGCGGGTATGGATCTTTTGGGCAAGCTTTGTTGAGATCGGTGTAATCAGTGCACATTCGCCACTTCCCATTCGATTTTTTCACCAAGACGACATTGGCTAGCCATAGCGGGTATTTAACTCCTCTTATAAATCCGGCTTCCAGTAGTGCCTGTACTTGCTCTTCCACAGCCTGGGATTGCTCTGGCCCAAGCTTTCTTCGTCTCTACTGTATCGGTCGAGATCCTGGATAGACCACCAACTTGTGGCTCATTAGTTTAGGGTCTATGCCTGGCATGTCTGCTGCTTTCCATGCAAAGAGGTCGACATTATCTCGCAAGAATTGTATTAGCAATTCTTTTAAATCTCATTTGAGGATCGTGCCGATATTAGTTGTTTTTTCTGAGGTGTCTCCGATCTGAATTCTTTCTATCTCGCCCTCTGGTTGGGGGCGAAGATCTTCTCGTCGTTGAACTCCGTCCAACTCGATTGCGTGGAACTCTTCTTCTTTGCCTCTGAGGTTTAGGCTTTCGTTATAATAGCGACGTGCCATCTTTTGGTCAGCTTTTATCGTGGCTATTCCTTTTGGAGTTGGGAACTTCATACATAGGTGTGGGGTTGATACTATTGCGCCGAGTTGGTTGAGTGTTGTCCGACCTATGAGAGCATTGTAAGCTGAACTTACATCGACCACGATGTAGTCTATTTTGAGGGTCCTGGATTGGTCTCCTTTTCCAAAGGTTGTATGTAGTGATATATATCCTAGTGGTCGAACCGGGGTATCTCCTAACCCGAACAGACTGTTTGGATACGCCTTAAGTTCTTTTTCTTCTAAGCCGAGTTTATCAAAGGCTGTCTTGAATAATATGTCGGCAGAACTCCCTTGGTCTATTAAGGTGCGGTGTAGGTTGTCGTTTGCCAATATGATTGTGATGACCATGGGATCGTCGTGTCCTGTGATGATGCCGGACGCGTCCTCCTTAGTGAATGTTATCGCTGGGATGTTGAGTGCTTCCTCCTCTCCTTCGACATGACATACTTCTTTGAGATACCTTTTGCGGGAAGATTTGGAGATCCCTCCTGCTGCGAATCCGCCATGTATCATGTGGACGTGTCTTTCTGGTGTCCGAGGTGATCGTTCTGCTCGTTCGGTATCTTCATCCCTTCGTCTTTTTCTTTGATCATCATCTCGGGTGGCCAGGAATCGATCTAATTTTCCTTCCCTCACCAATTTTTCTATGATATTTTTCAAGTCGAAGCATTCGTTGGTGGCGTGTCTTTTGACCCGATGATATTCACAATATTCCTTCCGATTTCCTCCTCCTCTTTTTCCTTTGAGGGGCCGTGCTGGGGAATCTTTTCTGTATAGCAGACCTCTTTGTATATTTCGACTAGGGATGCTCTGAGGGGAGTATAATTATGGTATTTTTTAATTTTCTCCCCTTGTCGATCTTCTTTCTTTTTGTCTTTATCTCGGTAGGGGTTCCCAGATTTTGAGGTTTCTCCTAATCGAGCATTTTCTTCCATGTTGATGTATTTTTCTGCTCGCTCCTGTACTTCGTCTAATGAGGTAGGGTACTTCTTTGATATAGATTGGCTAAATGCCCCCTCTCGTAGGCCATTGATGAGTCCCATGATGGCGGCCTCTATTGGTAAGCTTTGTATGTCCATGCATGTTTTGTTGAATCTTTCCATGTAGTTGCGGAGGCTCTCCCGATCTCCTTGCTTGATCCCCAGTAGACTGGGGGCGTGCTTGGCTTTATCTTTCTGGATGGAGAATCTGGCTAGGAACTTTTTGGCCAGGTCGTCGAAGTTTGGGATGGACTTTGGAGGTAAGTTGTCAAACCATCAGATTGCTATTTTTGTGAGAGTTGTCGGGAAAGCTTTGCAGCAAACGGCGTCGGTAAGGTACATTCTGCTTCTGAAATTGCTGAGATGGTGGTTGGGATCTGTGGTGCCATCATATAAAGTCATATATGGGAGTTTGAAGTCCTTTGGGATTTTGGTTTTCATGATCTCTCTGGTGAATGGATCCTGTTCTTTACGTGAGCTTTCCTCAGGAGTGATCCGAGGGGCCTTCGATTTGAGATCGGCTTCCACTTGCTGTAATTTTTCTTCCAATTCTCGACGTCGCCGTATCTCTCTTTGTAGATCCTTCCCGATTTTTCGTTGTTGTTGGGTTTCTTTTTCAAGTTGCTTCAAGCGATCTTGAAGTACTTCTATTGCCCCGGGTTTGCTGGATTTTTGTCTCCGTTAGATTCTGGGGTGTCTTTTAGTGGGGTGTCCGCGTTTTTGTGCGGCGTTCTGTTTTCTAGATCTGAATCGTGATCGTTGTCATGGTTGTCCGCCATGGTGTTGGGATGACTTCCAGGTTCCCCGGCAACGGCGCCAATGTTCCGAGGGTTACCTGAAACTGGAGGTCGATCTCGGATGAGACCTTCGGTACAGGTCGGAGACGGCGTGTCCGGCTGGCTGGTGGCGGCCGGAGCTGTCGTGTCTGACTCGTTGGACTTACCGCACTGCTGATCCTTGGCCACCGGAGGGTGGGGGTACCTGCAAGAGACTCCGATGCTTAAGTTAGCACGGGTATTAAGCAGGTTTTATGTAGAATCAGAGTATGAGTTATACCTGGGTGCTCCAGTGTATTTATAATGGTGAGATGTGACCTTTTGGATAAGATAAGTTAGTTATCTTATCTTATCTTTATCTTTGATTTGAGGTCAGCGTATCTTCAACGGAATCGCCTTCATCACTATAGGCTTAGGCCGCCTTAGGATTCGGGTCGTGCTCCTCTATTTGGGCCCTTAATCTGGGCTCTCCTGTCGATTTGGCCGAGCTCTTTGAGAAGAGGTCGGATAGTCTGACCTGAAGAAGTTGGTCGCTTTATCTCGAATCATCCCAGGTCGATAGCTCGACCCAGGGTATGAACAAAATCAGAGACAAGAAAGGAGTGGAAAACAAGGTAGCAGATCACCTATCCAGGATTCCTCACGATAAAGGTGGAACACCTGATACAAGTATGAACGAGTTCTTTCCTAATGAGCAGTTGATGATAGTTCACAAAGCACCATGGTTCGCAGACATTGCCAACCTCAAGGCAACTGGGGCATTGCCTCCAGAGATCAATAAACATCAAAAAAGGAAGCTCATGAATGATGCAAAGTACTTTGTCTGGGATGAGCCATATCTATTCAAGAAGTGTTCAGATGGAATCCTTAGAAGATGTGTTTTGGAAGAAGAAGGATGAGAGGTCCTATGGAATTGCCATGGCTCATGCTATGGAGGCCACTTTGGAGGGGATAGAACTGCAGCTAAGGTGTTACAAAGCGGATTCTTTTGGCCCACCCTGTTCAAGGATGCCAAAGAACTAGTAAAGAGCTGCAATGAATGCCAAAGATCTGGAAACTTGCCCAAAAGAAATGAGATGCCACAAAATTTCATCTTGGAACTGAAATTGTTTGATGTGTGGGGAATCGATTTCATGGGACCATTCCCAACCTCATATGCAAACAAGTACATCTTGATAGTAGTAGATTATGTTTCCAAGTGGGTAGAGGCTATTGCAACCCCAACGAATGATAACAGGGTAGTCATGAACTTCCTCAGGAAGAATATCTTTAGCCAGTTTGGAGTCCCACGAGCACTCATCAGTGATGGAGGGAGTCATTTTTGTAACAGACCACTAGAAGCTCTTCTCCTACGATATGGGGTAAAACACAAGGTAGCCACACCTTACCATCCCCAAACAAGTGGACAAACTGAGATATCCAACAGAGAGCTAAAGAGGATTCTGGAAAAGACTGTGGGTGCATCAAGAAAGGATTGGTCGAAGAAGCTGGATGATGCTCTTTGGGCATACAGAACATCATTCAAAACACCACTTGGAATGTCCCCATATCAACTAGTGTATGGGAAGGCTTGTCATTTACCACTGGAGCTGGAACACAAGGCTCTCTGGGCTATCAAGATACTAAATTTTGACAGCATTGCTGCTGGTGCAAAGAGGATCTTGCAGCTGCAAGAGATGGAGGAATTCAGGTCACAAGCCTATGAAAATACCAAGATGTATAAAGAGAAGGCAAAGAGAAGACATGACCTGCATCTTGCACCCAGGAGTTTCGAAAAGGGGCAGCGAGTACTCCTTTACAATTCCAAATTGAGACTATTCCCAGGAAAACTCAAATCAAGGTGGTCCGGACCTTTTCTTGTCACAAAAGTTTCGCCATATGGACACATCGAAATCATGGATGAAGGTTCAGAGAGGAATTTTACAGTGAACGGACAAAGACTCAAGCATTATCTGGGCAACATGGGGGAAAACCCCAGAGTGAATTACCATCTCAAGTAAAGGAGGAACCGTCGAGCTTGCGATGATAAAAGAGCACTCTGTTGGGAGGCAACCCAACCTTAGGTAGTTTCCTTTTCATCTTTATTTCAATAAGGATCGCAAGTTGTTTCCCCTGTATTGCGAGGAGCTAAGTTTGGTGTTCCATACCAAAACAATTCAAGAGTGAAAGTGTGATTCTAAGTTTGGTGTTCCACCAAAGGAATCACACTCCATTCCCAAAGCACATTGCTAGCTCCAATCAATCAATGGAAACCACTTAGATTTAGTTAGGTTTTAGTTGATAATTGTTTTGTTAAACAACAAGATATGAGGTTCTCTGCATATATGCAAGGTTCTGTACTGGGCAAGGAACTAAGTTTGGTGTTGACACACCAAATTAAGTTCAGAAGTCACAAGCATACATTCAAGCTAACTATTTATCAAGTGCTTTGGGAACAAGCAACTTCCAATAACTTTGCAGGAATCTTATGAGGAAATGGTGCACCTTCACCCAAGGAAGTGAGGTAACAAAGACCAGGATGATGACAAAAAAAATGGGGCAACTAGAAACCATCCCCTAAAGGTTGTATTGTCACTTATTTCCATGTACTTAGAATGTTGAAAACTGGAAGTCCAAATGTAATCTTGATTAATAGTTAAATGTTAGTCTGAACCTTTTTAAATTCTGTCTTTTAAGTTTTTTTTTTTTTATGTTGAAGAGGTCTATGTTTGCTAGTCTCTATGTCACTGCATCCTCTCTTTACTTACTTGTATGCTTGTCCCTTTAAATCAAATAAAAAGAGAATGAGTGTTTTTAAAGACCAGAGAGGAGTTCATACTATGGAGTAAGTTCATGAGTTTATGCTATAGTCATAAGTTAGCTAAGTTGGTTCAACCACAAGGTGGGAGGACAACTATCTGTCATGAATACTATGCTTGAGACACACCCAATGAGACTAGCTAAATAAGAAGATCCTAATAAGAAAAAGGGAAAGAACAATAAAGGTTGAAAAATAAAAGAAAAAGAGTAAGCAATAAGGCTAGGCACCAATGGTTTTAATCTTGAGGCATGTGTCTGTGGTGCTCCTATGTGAGGGATCTACTTGGATGAATAAGCTCTTAGGGGTGCCTTATCACTTGGTAACTTGGGTTAACTAACTCGGGATTATCAGCTAAAAGTCCACTATCAAGAGTAACTCTCACTACAGAGCATTTAGTAACCCAAAAAGGTGCTGGACACCAAGGTCTCAAGAAAAGAAAATAAATAAACTATATGCCTGTGGTGTGTATGTATGGGGGAGAGACTTGAGCAAGTAAGTCCTTAGGGGTGCTTCAACACTTAGCACCTTGAACCAACTGGTTCGGGAGTGTTGGCTGAAAGCTTATTTTAAAGAGTTGCCCCCTTACCTAGCACTTAGCCTAAGAACAAAAATAAGCCCTGAAATAATAATAAAAGGATCAATGAATAAAAGTCTCATGGGATGTATTCACAGTGAGTATTCTAGGACATGATAAAGGTTTGAAAGCCAGGAATGAACCTAAGTTGCTATGCATGAAACCACCATAAAACCAGGGACATGACTTCCACAAGAATGACTCATTTCTCTTGGTATTCCATTCATCATTCTCTTGTTCCAGTACTTGCTTAAGGACAAGCAAGCTTTAAGTTTGGTGTTGTGATGCCAGGGCATTTTGGCCAGTTTCACTGACCTTTTCTTTACTATTTTTAGGGTAGTTTCATGCATTTCCTTAGGAAATAAGCTAGTTTTGGGTAGATATTCACTTACATCTTGATTCAAGCATACATTGTGCACTTTACATGATTTCATGAGGATTTTGCATGAATTTAAAGACAAATTGGATGTTGCATTTCCCATGACTTGGACTAGAACTTTGATGCACTTTATTGCTTGATTTCAGGACAAAGGAAGCAAAGAAGAACCACTTTAGTGGCTACGTTAGTTACACTAACGTTAACACTAACGTGGAATGGGAGTAACTTACAAAGTTAATGAGAAAAGTAATTGCCAATAACGCTCTCGAAGCCATCATTGCCCACATTAAGAGTCACGTTAACTAAGTTAACGTGAACTCTAACGTGGAAGAAAGGAAATGGAGCCAATGTTAGTGACACTTAACATTATCACTAACGTTGGACCAAGCTCATAAGTGGTCACGTTAGTTGCCACGTTAACTTAGTTAATGTGGCCTCTTACGTTAAGAAGAAAAGGGGGATGCCAACGTTAGTGTCATTCAACTTTCTCACTAACGTTGGCCAAGTCACAAGAAGCCATGTTAACTCCCACGTTAACCTAGTTAACGTGGAAGCTAACGTGAAGAAACTAGGTGGTCGACAACGTTAGTGACACCAAACATTGTCACTAACGTTGGGATGAACACACACTATCCCCAAGAAGCCACGTTAACTTAACGTGAAGAAGAAAGGTTATCGACAACGTTAGTGACACCAAACATTGTCACTAACGTTGGAAGAAGCCAACACAAGCCACAATGAGCCACGTTAACTCCCACGTTAACTTAGTTAACGTGGAAGCTAACGTGAGGAGAGGGATGATGAGCCAACGTTAGTGACATTCAACTTTGTCACTAACTTTGGAGATGGCTTACACAGCCACGTTAGAAGCCACGTTAACCTAGTTAACGTGGACTCTAACGTGGGAGCTAAGGGGCACATTGGAACGTTAGTGACAATGGTAAGTGTCACTAACGTTCTTAAAGGTTGGCAAGCCTACGTTAAAAGAGCCATGTTAACTAAGTTAACGTGGACTCTAACGTAGGGAAGGGGGAGGCTTCTCAACGTTATTGGGAAAGGTGAGTCCCAATAACGTGCGCAAAGGAAAAAGATGCAACGTTAGTGGCAACGTTTGTGCCACTAACGTTGAGGTTAACGTGGCTCTTACCTGGGTGAGGAACGTTAGTGAAAAAGTTGAATGTCACTAACGTTCTCGAACCCATACTTTTACTAAACGTTAACGCCACTAACGTCCTGAGCTAAAGTCTCTCCCCACTTCACATTTTCTCTTTGCAAGTAAGGCTAAGCCCAATGAAGAAGAGAACTACTTCAAACTCAAGATCCAAAGGCCCATACCCAAGACTTGAAGAGCCAACTAGAAGAACAGAAGAGTAGTATATATAGGAGTAGCTTTGAATTAAATTGGGAGTTGGAAAATATAGGGAGCCTCTGGGCATAGAATTACTCTCTGTATTTACTTTCTCTGCACTTCTAGTTTCATCATGTATTCTCCATCTTTGTTTTCATTTTCTAGAGCTATGAACAACTAAACCCCTTTCATTGGGTTAGGGAGCTCTGTTGTAATTTGATGGATCAATACTAGTTTTCATTATTCTTCTTTTATCTTTTCTCTTGATTTTACTTGAAAGCTTTCGATCTTCATCCAATTGGGTAGTTATCTTGGAAAATAAGCTATTCATACTTGGATCTCTTCTGAACCTTGAAAGAGGAATGAAGAGTTCATTCTAGAAATGCTTTCTCATGTTGGACCAAATTGGGTTTGGATGGATATGTGACTATAATCCTCTCAACACTTGATTTGGGAAATGCATGTGGTATAATCAGTGACCATACTTCATCTCTTCTCATGAGCAATTGACCAAGGAATTGGCTATTGATCAAGATTTGAGAGATTGAATTACAAGAAATTGTAATTCAATCACTTAAGATTGCCAAGGAGATCAATGAGTGCATTGATTGAGGAAGAGATGAAAATGAAATTGATCCGGAGAATGCAACATCTCCTAAGCCCAATGAACTCCCCATTTCTGATCTTACCCATTCTCTTTAATTTCTGTTACTTACTTTTATGAGCAATTCCCCCATTCCCATTTACAATTCTGCAATTTACTTTCAGTCATTTACTTTCAGTTCTTTAATTCTAGCATTTACTTTTTCTGCCATTTACCTTCCTGCCATTTTATTTTCTGCAATTCTCAACTCAAATTCTGGATTCGCTCAACTAGAACATTCCTCGGATTAAAGTTGCTTGATCAATCAATCCCTGTGGGATTCAACCTCACTCTATTGTGAGTTTTTACTTGACGACAAATTCGGTACACTTGCCGAAGGAAATTTGTTGCGAGACAAGTTTTTTGTGCATCAATGAGTTACCCACAAGAACCATTGGGGTAATGTATGAGGTTGGATTCACTGGAAGATGCAGTACAAGAGACTTGTGAAGAAGAAGAACTTGAGGGGTTAACAGAAGAGGAATCAACATCAAGCGAAGAAACTGCAACAGCGGAGGTTCATGTTCAGGGCACACTAGAGGAGCAGAATGAAAGAAAAGAAGCACCCAAACTTGAACTCAAAGCACTGTCGCCCACTCTCAAATATGTGTAACAGCCCAGACCACGGCTAGCATCCCTATCATCAAAAGCAAAACCGTGAGGCCTAGTGTGCCAAAGCGGATAATATCGTGCTAGCGGGTGGTCTGGGCTGTTACAGATGGTATCAGAGCCAGAACCCGGATCAATGTGCCAGCAAGGGCGCTGGGCTCACTTAGGGGGGTGGATTGCAAGGCCCACATCGGTTGGGGAGGGGAACGAAGCATGCCTTATAAGGGTGTGGATACCTCTCCCTAGCATGACGCGTTTTGACGAGTGAGTGTGGGGGGCTTCGGCTAGCATCCCTATCGACAAAAGCAAAATTGTGAGGCCTTGTCTGCCAAAGCGAACAATATCGTGCTAGCGGGTGGTCTGGCCTGTTACAGATGGTATCAGAGCCAGAACCCGGATCGATGTGCCAGCGAGGGCGCTGGGCTCCCTTAGGGGGGTGGATTGTAAGGCCCACATCGGTTGGGGAGGGGAACGAAGCATGCCTTATAAGGGTGTGGATACCTCTCCCTAGCATGACGCGTTTTGACGAGTGAGTGTGGGGGGCTTCGGCTAGCATCCCTATCGTCAAAAGCAAAACCGTGAGGCCTTGTGTGCCAAAGCGGACAATATCGTACTAGCGGGTGGTCTGGGCTGTTACAAATGGTATCAGAGCCAGAACCTGGATCGATGTGCCAGCGAGGGTGCTGGGCTCCCTTAGGGAGGCGGATTGTAAGGCCCACATCGGTTGGGGAGGGGAACGAAGCATGCCTTATAAGGGTGTGGATACCTCTCCCTAGCATGACGCGTTTTGACGAGTGAGTGTGGGGGGTTTCGGCTAGCATCCCTATCGTCAAAAGCAAAACTGTGAGGCCTTGTGTGCCAAAGCGGACAATATCGTGCTAGCGGGTGGTCTGGGCTGTTACTAGGATCCCTATCGTTAAAAGCAAAACCGTGAGGCCTTTTGTGTCAAAGCGGACAATATCGTGCTAGCGGGTGGTCTAGGCTGTTACAGTGATGGTATCAGAGCCAGAACCCGGATCGATGTGCCAGCGAGGGCGATGGGCTCCCTTAGGGGGGTGGATTGTAAGGCCCACATCGGTTGGAGAGGGGAACGAAGCATGCCTTATAAGGGTGTGGATAACTCTCCCTAGCATGACGCGTTTTAACGAGCGAGTGTGGGGGCTTCGGCTAGCATCCCTATCGTCAAAAGCAAAATCGTGAGGCCTTGTGTGCCAAAGCGAACAATATCGTGCTAGCGGATGGTCTGGGCTGTTACAGATGGTATCAGAGCCAGAACCCGGATCGATGTGCCAGCGAGGGCGCTGGGCTCCCTTAGGGGGGTGGATTGTAAGGCCCACATCGGTTGGGGAGGGGAACGAAGCATGCCTTATAAGGGTGTGGATACCTCTCCCTAGCATGACGCATTTTGACGAGTGAGTGTGGGGGGCTTCGGCTAGCATCCCTATCGTCAACAGCAGAACCGTGAGGCCTTGTTTGCCAAAGCGGACAATATCGTGCTAGCGGGTGGTCTGGACTGTTACAGATGGTATCAGAGCCGGAACCCGGATCGATGTGCCAGCGAGGGCGCTGGGCTCCCTTAGGGGGGTGGATTGTAAGGCCCACATCGGTTGGGGAGGGGAACGAAGCATGCCTTATAAGGGTGTGGATACCTCTCCCTAGCATGACGCGTTTTGACGAGTGAGTGTGGGGGGCTTCGGCTAGCATCCCTATCGTCAAAAGCAAAACCGTGAGGCCTTGTGTGCCAAAGCGGACAATATCGTGCTAGCGGGTGGTCTGGGCTGTTACTAGGATCCCTATCGTTAAAAGCAAAACCGTGAGGCCTTTTGTGTCAAAGCAGACAATATCGTGCTAGCGGGTGGTCTGGGCTGTTACAGTGATGGTATTAGAGCCAGAACCCGGATCGATGTGCCAGCGAGGGCGCTGGGCTCCCTTAGGGGGGTGGATTGTAAGGCCCACATCGGTTGGGGAGGGGAACGAAGCATGCCTTATAAGGGTGTGGATAACTCTCCCTAGCATGACGCGTTTTAACGAGCGAGTGTGGGGGCTTCGGCTAGCATCCCTATCGTCAAAAGCAAAACCGTGAGGCCTTGTTTGCCAAAGCGGACAATATCGTGCTAGCGGGTGGTCTGGACTGTTACAGATGGTATCAGATCCAGAACCCGGATCGATGTGCCAGCGAGGGCGCTGGGCTCCCTTAGGGGGTGGATTGTAAGGCCCACATCGGTTGGGGAGGGGAACGAAGCATGCCTTATAAGGGTGTGGATACCTCTCCCTAGCATGACGCGTTTTGACGAGTGAGTGTGGGGGGCTTCGGCTAGCATCTCTATCGTCAAAAGCAGAACCGTGAGGCCTTGTTTGCCAAACCGGACAATATCGTGCTAGCGGGTGGTCTGGACTGCTACAGATGGTATCAGAGCCAGAACCCGGATCGATGTGCCAGCGAGGGTGCTGGGCTCCCTTAGGGGGTGGATTGTAAGGCCCACATCGGTTGGGGAGGGGAACGAAGCATGCCTTATAAGGGTGTGGATACCTCTCCCTAGCATGACGCGTTTTGACGAGTGAGTGTGGGGGGCTTCGGCTAGCATCCCTATCGTCAAAAGCAAAACCGTGAGGCCTTGTGTGCCAAAGCGGACAATATCGTACTAGCGGGTGGTCTGGGCTGTTACAGATGGTATCAGAGCCAGAACCCGGATCGATGTGCCAGCGAGGGCGCTGGGCTCCCTTAGGGAGGCGGATTGTAAGGCCCACATCGGTTGGGGAGGGGAACGAAGCATGCCTTATAAGGGTGTGGATACCTCTCCCTAGCATGACGCGTTTTGACGAGTGAGTGTGGGGGGTTTCGGCTAGCATCCCTATCGTCAAAAGCAAAACTGTGAGGCCTTGTGTGCCAAAGCGGACAATATCGTGCTAGCGGGTGGTCTGGGCTGTTACTAGGATCCCTATCGTTAAAAGCAAAACCGTGAGGCCTTTTGTGTCAAAGCGGACAATATCGTGCTAGCGGGTGGTCTGGGCTGTTACAGTGATGGTATCAGAGCCAGAACCCGGATCGATGTGCCAGCGAGGGCGCTGGGCTCCCTTAGGGGGGTGGATTGTAAGGCCCACATCGGTTGGGGAGGGGAACGAAGCATGCCTTATAAGGCTGTGGATAACTCTCCCTAGCATGACGCGTTTTAAAGAGCGAGTGTGGGGGCTTCGGCTAGCATCCCTATCGTCAAAAGCAAAATCGTGAGGCCTTGTGCGCCAAAGCGAACAATATCGTGCTAGCGGATGGTCTGGGCTGTTACAGATGGTATCAGAGCCAGAACCCAGATCGATGTGCCAGCGAGGGCGCTGGGCTCCCTTAGGGGGGTGGATTGTAAGGCCCACATCGGTTGGGGAGGGAAACGAAGCATGCCTTATAAGGGTGTGGATACCTCTCCCTAGCATGACACATTTTGACGAGTGAGTGTGGGGGGCTTCGGCTAGCATCCCTATCGTCAAAAGCAAAACCGTGAGGCCTTGTTTGCCAAAGCGGACAATATCGTGCTAGCGGGTGGTCTGGACTGTTACAGATGATATCAGAGCCAGAACCCTGATCGATGTGCCAGCGAGGGCGCTGGGCTCCCTTAGGGGGTGGATAGTAAGGCCCACATCGGTTGGGGAGGGGAACGAAGCATGCCTTATAAGGGTATGGATACCTCTCCCTAGCATGACGCGTTTTGACGAGTGAGTGTGGGGGGCTTCGGCTAGCATCCCTATCGTCAAAAGCAAAACCGTGAGGCCTTGTTTGTCAAAGCGGACAATATCGTGCTAGCGGGTGGTCTGGACTGTTACAGATGGTATCAGAGCCAGAACCCGGATCGATGTGCCAGCGAGGGCGCTGGGCTCCCTTAGGGGGGTGGATTGTAAGGCCCACATCGGTTGGGGAGGGGAACGAAGCATGCCTTATAAGGGTGTGGATACCTCTCCCTAGCATGACACGTTTTAACGAGCGAGTGTGGGAGGCTTCGCCTAGCATCCCTATCGTCAAAAGCATAACCGTGAGGCCTTGTTTGCCAATGCGGACAATATCGTGCTAGCGGATGGTCTGGGCTGTTACAGATGGTATCAGAGCCAGAACCCGGATCGATGTGCCAGCGAGGGCGCTGGGCTCCCTTAGGGGGGTGGATTGTAAGGCCCACATCGGTTGGGGAGGGGAACGAAGCATGCCTTATAAGGGTGTGGATACCTCTCCCTAGCATGACGCGTTTTGACGAGTGAGTGTGGGGGGCTTCGGCTAGCATCCCTATCGTCAAAAGCAAAACCGTGAGGCCTTGTTTGCCAAAGGGGACAATATCGTGCTAGCGGGTGGTCTGGACTGTTACAGATGGTATCAGAGCCAAAACCCGGATCGGTGTGCCAGCGAGGGCGATGGGCTCCCTTAGGGGAGTGGATTGTAAGGCCAACATCGGTTGGGAAGGGGAACGAAGCTTGCCTTATAAGGGTGTGGATACCTCTCCCTAGCATGACGCATTTTGACGAGTGAGTGTGGGGGGCTTCGGCTAGCATCCCTATCGTCAAAAGCAAAACCGTGAGGCCTTGTTTGCCAAAGCGGACAATATCGTGCTAGCGGGTGGTCTGGACTGTTACAGATGGTATCAGAGCCAGAACCCGGATCGATGTGCCAGCGAGGGCGATGGCTCCCTTAGGGGGGTGGATTGTAAGGCCCACATCGGTTGGGGAGGGGAACGAAGCATGCCTTATAAGGGTGTGGATACCTCTCCCTAGCATGACGCGTTTTGACGAGTGAGTGTGGGGGGCTTCGGCTAGCATCCCTATCGTCAAAAGCAAAACCGTGAGGCCTTGTTTGCCAATGCGGACAATATCGTGCTAGCGGGTGGTCTGGACTGTTACATATGGTATCAGAGCCAGAACCCAGATCGATGTGCTAGCGAGGGCGCTGGGCTCCCTTAGGGGGGTGGATTGTAAGGCCCACATCGGTTGGGGAGGGGAACGAAGCATGCCTTATAAGGGTGTGGATACCTCTCCCTAGCATGACGCATTTTAACGAGCGAGTGTGGGGGGCTTCGGCTAGCATCCCTATCGTCAAAAGCATAACCGTGAGGCCTTGTGTGCCAAAGCGGACAATATCGTGCTAGCGGATGGTCTGGGCTGTTACAGATGGTATCAGAGCCAGAACCCGGATCGATGTGCCAGCGAGGGCGCTGGGCTCCCTTAGGTGGGTGGATTGTAAGGCCCACATCGGTTGGGGAGGGGAACGAAGCATGCCTTATAAGGGTGTGGATACCTCTCCCTAGCATGACGCGTTTTGACGAGTGAGTGTGGGGGGCTTCGGTTAGCATCCCTATCGTCAAAAGCAAAACCGTGAGGCCTTGTTTGCCAATGCGGACAATATCGTGCTAGCGGGTGGTCTGGACTGTTACAGATGGTATCAGAGCCAGAACCCGGATCGATGTGCCAGCGAGGGCGATGGGCTCCCTTAGGGGGGTGGATTGCAAGGCCAACATCGGTTGGGAAGGGGAACGAAGCTTGCCTTATAAGGGTGTGGATACCTCTCCCTAGCATGACGCGTTTTGACGAGTGAGTGTGGGGGGCTTCGGCTAGCATCCCTATCGTCAAAAGCAAAACCGTGAGGCCTTGTTTGCCAAAGGGGACAATATCGTGCTAGCGGGTGGTCTGGACTGTTACAGATGGTATCAGAGCCAAAACCCGGATCGGTGTGCCAGCGAGGGCGATGGGCTCCCTTAGGGGAGTGGATTGTAAGGCCAACATCGGTTGGGAAGGGGAACGAAGCTTGCCTTATAAGGGTGTGGATACCTCTCCCTAGCATGACGCATTTTGACGAGTGAGTGTGGGGGGCTTCGGCTAGCATCCCTATCGTCAAAAGCAAAACCGTGAGGCCTTGTTTGCCAAAGCGGACAATATCGTGCTAGCGGGTGGTCTGGACTGTTACAGATGGTATCAGAGCCAGAACCCGGATCGATGTGCCAGCGAGGGCGATGGCTCCCTTAGGGGGGTGGATTGTAAGGCCCACATCGGTTGGGGAGGGGAACGAAGCATGCCTTATAAGGGTGTGGATACCTCTCCCTAGCATGACGCGTTTTGACGAGTGAGTGTGGGGGGCTTCGGCTAGCATCCCTATCGTCAAAAGCAAAACCGTGAGGCCTTGTTTGCCAATGCGGACAATATCGTGCTAGCGGGTGGTCTGGACTGTTACATATGGTATCAGAGCCAGAACCCAGATCGATGTGCTAGCGAGGGCGCTGGGCTCCCTTAGGGGGGTGGATTGTAAGGCCCACATCGGTTGGGGAGGGGAACGAAGCATGCCTTATAAGGGTGTGGATACCTCTCCCTAGCATGACGCATTTTAACGAGCGAGTGTGGGGGGCTTCGGCTAGCATCCCTATCGTCAAAAGCATAACCGTGAGGCCTTGTGTGCCAAAGCGGACAATATCGTGCTAGCGGATGGTCTGGGCTGTTACAGATGGTATCAGAGCCAGAACCCGGATCGATGTGCCAGCGAGGGCGCTGGGCTCCCTTAGGTGGGTGGATTGTAAGGCCCACATCGGTTGGGGAGGGGAACGAAGCATGCCTTATAAGGGTGTGGATACCTCTCCCTAGCATGACGCGTTTTGACGAGTGAGTGTGGGGGGCTTCGGTTAGCATCCCTATCGTCAAAAGCAAAACCGTGAGGCCTTGTTTGCCAATGCGGACAATATCGTGCTAGCGGGTGGTCTGGACTGTTACAGATGGTATCAGAGCCAGAACCCGGATCGATGTGCCAGCGAGGGCGATGGGCTCCCTTAGGGGGGTGGATTGCAAGGCCAACATCGGTTGGGAAGGGGAACGAAGCTTGCCTTATAAGGGTGTGGATACCTCTCCCTAGCATGACGCATTTTGACGAGTGAGTGTGGGGGGCTTCGGCTAGCATCCCTATCGTCAAAAGCAAAACCGTGAGGCCTTGTTTGCCAAAGCGGACAATATCGTGCTAGCGGGTGGTCTGGACTGTTACAGATGGTATCAGAGCCAGAACCCGGATCGATGTGCCAGCGAGGGCGCTGGGCTCCCTTAGGGGGGTGGATTGTAAGGCCCACATCGGTTGGGGAGGGGAACGAAGCATGCCTTATAAGGGTGTGGATACCTCTCCCTAGCATGACGCATTTTAACGAGCGAGTGTGGGGGGCTTCGGCTAGCATCCCTATCGTCAAAAGCATAACCGTGAGGCCTTGTGTGCCAAAGCGGACAATATCGTGCTAGCGGATGGTCTGGGCTGTTACAGATGGTATCAGAGCCAGAACCCGGATCGATGTGCCAGCGAGGGCGCTGGGCTCCCTTAGGTGGGTGGATTGTAAGGCCCACATCGGTTGGGGAGGGGAACGAAGCATGCCTTATAAGGGTGTGGATACCTCTCCCTAGCATGACGCGTTTTGACGAGTGAGTGTGGCGGGCTTCGGCTAGCATCCCTATCGTCAAAAGCAAAACCGTGAGGCCTTGTTTGCCAATGCGGACAATATCGTGCTAGCGGGTGGTCTGGACTGTTACAGATGGTATCAGAGCCAGAACCCGGATCGATGTGCCAGCGAGGGCGATGGGCTCCCTTAGGGGGGTGGATTGCAAGGCCAACATCGGTTGGGAAGGGGAACGAAGCTTGCCTTATAAGGGTGTGGATACCTCTCCCTAGCATGACGCATTTTGACGAGTGAGTGTGGGGGGCTTCGGCTAGCATCCCTATCGTCAAAAGCAAAACCGTGAGGCCTTGTTTGCCAAAGCGGACAATATCGTGCTAGCGGGTGGTCTGGACTGTTACAGATGGTATCAGAGCCAGAACCCGGATCGATGTGCCAGCGAGGGTGATGGGCTCCCTTAGGGGGGTGGATTGTAAGGCCCACATCGGTTGGGGAGGGGAACGAAGCATGCCTTATAAGGGTGTGGATACCTCTCCCTAGCATGACGCGTTTTGACGAGTGAGTGTGGGGGGCTTCGGCTAGCATCCCTATCGTCAAAAGCAAAACCGTGAGGCCTTGTTTGCCAATGCGGACAATATCGTGCTAGCGGGTGGTCTGGACTGTTACAGATGGTATCAGAGCCAGAACCCGGATCGATGTGCCAGCGAGGGCGATGGGCTCCCTTAGGGGGGTGGATTGCAAGGCCAACATCGGTTGGGAAGGGGAACGAAGCTTGCCTTATAAGGGTGTGGATACCTCTCCCTAGCTTGACGCATTTTGACGAGTGAGTGTGGGGGGCTTCGGCTAGCATCCCTATCGTCAAAAGCAAAACCGTGAGGCCTTGTTTGCCAAAGCGGACAATATCGTGCTAGCGGGTGGTCTGGACTGTTACAGATGGTATCAGAGCCAGAACCCGGATCGATGTGCCAGCGAGGGCGATGGGCTCCCTTAGGGGGGTGGATTGTAAGGCCCACATCGGTTGGGGAGGGGAACGAAGCATGCCTTATAAGGGTGTGGATACCTCTCCCTAGCATGACGCGTTTTGACGAGTGAGTGTGGGGGGCTTCGGCTAGCATCCCTATCGTCAAAAGCAAAACCGTGAGGCCTTGTTTGCCAAAGCGGACAATATCGTGCTAGCGGGTGGTCTAGACTGTTACAGATGGTATCAGAGCCAGAACCCGGATCGATGTGCCAGCGAGGGCGCTGGGCTCCCTTAGTGGGGTGGATTGTAAGGCCCACATCGGTTGGGGAGGGGAACGAAGGATGCCTTATAAGGGTATGGATACCTCTCCCTAGCATGACGCGTTTTGACGAGTGAGTGTGGGGGGCTTCGGCTAGCATCCCTATCGTCAAAAGCAAAACTGTGAGGCCTTGTGTGCCAAAGTGGACAATATCGTGCTAGTGGGTGGTCTAGGCTGTTACAGATGGTATCAGAGCCAGAACCCGGATCGATGTGCCAGCGAGGGCACTGGGCTCCCTTAGGGGGGTGGATTGTAAGGCCCACATCGGTTGGGGAGGGGAACAAAGCATGCCTTATAAGGGTGTGGATACCTCTCCCTAGCATGACGCGTTTTGACGAGTGAGTGTGGGGGGCTTCGGCTAGCATCCCTATCGTCAAAAGCAAAACTGAGGCCTTGTGTGCCAAAGCGGACAATATCGTGCTAGCGGGTGGTCTGGGCTGTTACTAGCATCCCTATCGTTAGAAGCAAAACCGTGAGTCCTTGTGTGTCAAAGCGGACAATATCGTGCTAGCGGGTGGTTTGGGCTGTTACAGAGATGGTATCAGAGCCAGAACCCGGATCGATGTGCCAGCGAGGGGGCTGGGCTCCCTTAGGGGGCTAGATTGTAAGGCCCACATCGGTTGGGAGGGAAACGAAGCATGCCTTATAAGGGTGTGGATACCTCTCCCTAGCATGACGCGTTTTAACGAGTGAGTATGGGGGGCTTCGGCTAGCATCCCTATCGTCAAAAGCAAAACCGTGAGGCCTTGTATGCCAAAGCGGACAATATCGTGCTAGCGGATGGTCTGGGCTGTTACAGATGGTATCAGAGCCAGAACCCGGATCGATGTGCCAGCGAGGGTGCTGGGCTCCCTTAGGGGGGTGGATTGTAAGGCCCACATTGGTTGGGGAGGGGAACGAAGCATGCCTTATAAGGGTGTGGATACCTCTCCCTAGCATGACGCGTTTTGACGAGTGAGTGTGGGGGGCTTCGGCTAGCATCCCTATCGTCAAAAGCAAAACCGTGAGGCCTTGTGTGCCAAAGCGGACAATATCGTGCTAGCGGGTGGTCTGGGCTGTTACAATGTGCATATTTAGGAGAGAATGAAAGTTACCCAGTGATCATAAACTCAGCCCTCAACCAAGAACAAGGGGAGGAACTACTCCAAGTATTACAAAAACAAAAGGATGCCATTGGATGGACCCTCGTTGACCTGAAGGGAATCAGTTCGGCCATATGCATGCACAAGATACTGCTGGAAGATGATGCCAAACCATCCATCCAACCCCAAAGGAGGCTAAATCCAGTCATGAAAGAAGTGGTACAGAAGGAAGTCATAAAGCTGTGGCAAGGAGGGGTCATCTACCCAATTTTTGATAGCCCATGTGTCAGTCCCGTCCAAGTGGTCCCCAGGAAAGGAGGAATCACTGTAGTACCCAATGAGAGAAACAAACTCATCCCTACAAGAACGGTCACAGGATCGAGGATGTGCATTGACTACAGAAAACTCAATGAAGCTACAAGAAAAGATCACTTCCCACTCCCCTTCATGGATCAGATGTTGGAAAGACTTGCAGGACACTCATATTACTATTTTCTGGATGGCTACTCAGGATATAATCAAATGGTGGTTGATCCGAGAGACCAGGAGAAAACGTCATTTACTTGCCCATATGGAGTGTTTGCATACTGGCGCATGCCATTTGGGCTATGTAATGCTCCTGCAACGTTTCAACGCTGCATGCTTTCTATCTTCTCAGATATGATAGAAAAATTCATTGAAGTCTTTATGGATGACTTTTCAATATTCGGGGATTCCTTTCCTAATTGCCTAAATCACCTTGCCCTGGTGTTTAAAAGATGCCAATAAACTAATTTGGTCTTGAATTGGGAAAAATGTCATTTTATGGTGATAGGAGGAATAGTCCTTGGCCATAAGGTTTCTAACCGAGGCATTGAGGTAGACAGAGCTAAGGTGGAACTCATTGAAAAATTACCCCCACCAAGTGATGTTAAGGAAATTAGGAGCTTTTTAGGGCATGCTGGCTTTTACAGAAGGTTTATTAAAGATTTTTCAAAGATAGCCAAGCCCTTAAGCAATCTCCTTGTATCTGATACACCATTTGTCTTTAATGAAAAGTGCATGCTAGCATTCGAAAACTTGAAAAAGAGGCTGTCCTCTGCTCCTATCATTTCCCCACTTGATTGGAACTTACCATTTGAACTGATGTGCGATGCATCTGATTTTGCAGTTGGGGCAGTGTTAGGACAGAGGAAAGATAATTTGGTCCATGCGATATACTATGCCAGCAAAGTCTTCAATAACACTCAAAGAAATTATACCACTACTAAAAAGGAATTGCTGGTAATAGTTTTTGCATTTGACAAGTTTAGATCATACCTCATTGGTGCCAAAGTGATCGTTTTCACAGATCACACAGCACTTAAATATTTATTTGCCAAGCAGGAATCAAAACCAACACTGATAAGATGAATCTTGTTGTTGCAGGAATTCAATATTGAGATCAGAGACAAGAAAGGAGTGGAGAACAAGGTAGCTGATCACCTATCCAGAATCCCTCATGACAAAGGTGGAACACATGATGCCAGTGTGAATGAGTGCTTCCCAGATGAGCAGTTAATGACGGTTCACAAAGCGCCCTGGTTTGCAGACATTGCCAATTTCAAGGCAACTGGGGCTTTACCTCCAGAGATCAACAAACATCAAAAAAGAAAGCTCATCAATGACGCAAAATATTTTGTCTGTGATGAGCTATATCTCTTCAAGAAGTGTTCAGATGGAATCCTGAGAAGATGTGTTTCAGAAGAAGAGGGATGAGAGGTCCTGTGGAATTGCCACGGCTCGTGCTATGGAGGCCATTTTGGAGGGGAAAGGACTACAGCCAAGGTGTTACAAAGTGGATTCTTTTGGCCCACCCTTTTCAAGGATGCCAAAGAACTAGTAAAGAACTACAATGAATTCTAAAGAGCTGGAAACTTACCCAAAAGAAATGAGATGCCATAGAATTTTATCTTAGAACTGGAACTGTTTGATGTATGGGAAATCGATTTCATGGGACCATTTCCAACCTCATATTCAAACAAGTATATCTTGGTAGCAGTGGATTACGTTTCCAAGTGGGTAGAGGCTATTGCAACCCCAACAAATGATAACAAGGTGGTCATGAACTTCCTCAGAAAGAATATCTTTAGTCGGTTCGGAGTCCCCCGAACACTCATCAGTGATGGAGGGAGCCATTTTTGTAACAGGCCATTAGAAGCTCTCCTCTTACGATACGGGGTAAAACATAAGGTCGCCACGCCCTACCACCCCCAAACAAGTGGGCGAACTGAGATATCTAACAGAGAATTAAAAAGGATTTTGGAGAAGACTGTAGGAGCATCAAGAAAGGATTGGTCGAAGAAGCTAGATGATGCTCTTTGGGCATACAGAACGGTATTCAAAACACCAATCGGGATGTCCCCATATCAACTGGTGTATGGAAAGGCCTGTCATTTACCATTGGAGCTGGAACACAAAGCCCTCTGGGGTCTCAAGCTACTAAATTTTGATGGCATTGCTGCTGGTGAAAAGAGGGTCTTGCAGCTGCAGGAAATGGAGAAGTTTAGATCTCAAGCCTATGAAAATGCCAAGATCTATAAAGAAAAGGCGAAGAGAAGACACGACCTCAATCTAACACCCAGAAGCTTCGAAAAAGGACAGCAAGTGCTCCTCTACAACTCCAAATTGAGACTTTTCCCTGGGAAACTCAAATCAAGGTGGTCAAGACCCTTTCTTGTCACAAAGGTCTCGCCATATGGACACATAGAAATCATGGAAGAAAGTTCAAAGAGGGCTTTCACTGTGAACGGACAAAGGCTCAAACACTACATGGGCAACATAGGGGAAACCCCAAAATGAAGTATCATCTCAACTAGTGGAGAAATCGTCGAGCTAGCGACGCTAAAAGAGCGCTTCATTGGGAGGCAACCCAACCTAAGGTAGTTTCTTTTTCATGATAATTTCAATAAAAGTTACAAGTAGTTTTTCCTGTATTGTGAGGAGCTAAGTTTGGTGTTGCACACCAAAACAATCCAAGAGTGAATGTGTAATTCTAAGTTTGGTGTTCCACTAAAGATTTCAATTAGAATCACATTACACCTCTTCAATGGCAAGTTGCTAGCCCTAACCAATCAGGGAAACCACTTAACAATAGTTTAGTCTCTAGTTAATAGTCATTTTATTAATAAAAGCACGTGAGGTTCTCTGCATGTATTCAATCTGTTGCATTAGGCAAGGAACTAAGTTTGGTGTTCACACACTAGATTAAGTTCAGAAATTCACAAGCATACATGCATGCTAACTATTTCTCAAGTGCTATGGGAACAAGCAACTTCCAATAACTTTGCAGGAACTCAATCAATCTTCTGGAAAAATAATGCACCATCATTCAAGGAGGCGAAGAAGGATGCAAAAGTTATGGATGATAACAACAAAGGGATAGCTAGAAGGCACCACCAAAAGGTTGTATTGTTACTTGATTCCATATGCTTGGAAATGCTCAAATTGGAAGTCTGAATGTGCCCCTGATTAATAGTTACTCTTTAGTTTAAATCACTAGAATTTAATGTTTGTTTCCCGTGCTTTTGTCACATGTGTGCTGGTCCAAGTTACCTGTTTTCATCTTCATCCTACTTACTTGTATGCTTGCCCTTTGAATTTAATAAAAGATAAAGATATGAAAGAAACTAGAGTAGAGTTCATATGGTGAAATAAGTCCTCAAGGTTGGTGGTGGGATAATAGATTAGCTAAGTTAGATCACCTATAAGGTATGAGGGCACTTATGTGTACTGAAGTACATGCTTGAAGCACATTCTACGAGATTAACCAAACAACAAGATCCTAATAAGAAAAAGGGAAAAAATAATAAGAGTTTGAAAAAGAAAGAAATAATAAAAAATAAGGCTAGGCACCAAGGGTTTAAATCTTGAGGGATGTGTCTGTGGTGATCCTGTACCAAGGATCTGCTTGGATGAATAAGTTCTTAGGAGTGCTTCATCACTTGGTAACTTGGGTTAACTAACCTAGGATTATCAACTGAAAATCCACTATCAAGAGCAACCTTGCTACAGAACATTTAGTAACCCAAAGAGGTGCTGGACACCAAGGCCGCAAGGAAAGAAAATAACAAACCATGTGCCTGTGGTGTGCATGTATGGGGGAGAGAGACTTGAGGGAGTAAGTCCTTAGGGGTGTTTCAACACCTAGCACGTTGAACTAACTGGTTCGGGAGTGTTGGCTGAAAGCTTATTTTAAAGAGTCGCCCCCTCACAGAGCACTTAGCCTAAGGATGCAATAAACCCTAAGAAAAAAAGGGAGGATCAAAGAATAAGGATCTCATAGGATGCAATCAAGCAAGTATTCAAAAGCATGATAAGGACCTGGAAACCAGTAAAGGAATGAACCTAAGTTGCTATACATGAAACCCCATAAACCAAGAGCTTTACTTCTATAATAAGAACTTATTTCTCTTGTTCTTTCATTCATCATTCTTTTGTTTCAGTACTTGCTTAGGGACAAGCAAGCTTTAAGTTTGGTGTTGTGATGCCAGGGTATTTTGGCCAGTTTCACTGACCTTTTCTTTACTGTTTTAGGGTAGTTTCATGCATTTTCTTAGTAAATAAGCAAGTTTTGGGTAGATATTCACTTACATCTTGATTCAAGTAAACATTGTGAACTTTACATGATTTTATGAGAATTATGTATGAATTGAATGATAAAATAGATGATGCATGATCTCATGATGTAGAACCAAGCTTTGATGCACTATATTTGCTTGATTTCAGGACAAAGGAAGCAAGGAAGAGCTACGTTAGTAGCCACGTTAGTCTAACTAACGAGACCGCTAACGTGGAATGGGAGCTAACTTGTAACGTTAATGGAAAAAGTGATCATCAATAACACCTTCGAAAAGCCATCATAGCCCACGTTAGTGGCTACATTAATTACATTAACGTGGAAGCTAACGTGGAGGAAAAGGGAAGCTCCAACATTAGTGGTAAAAGTGAATACCACTAACGTTCCAAAAAGGGCACAATTGGCCACGTTAAGAGTCGTGTTAATTATATTAACGTGAACTCTAACGTGGGAGGAGCAAGGAATCGCCAACGTTAGTGACACTCACCTTTGTCACTAACGTTGGACTAAGCCAATATTGCCCACGTTAGTTGCCACGTTAATTACATTAACGTGGAAGCTAACGTGGAGGAAAGAAATGACGGGCCAACGTTAGTGACACTCACCTTTGTCACTAACGTTGGGGATGGCAATCACCACCACGTTAATGCAATTAACGTGAGGCACTAACATGGGAAGAAGGGGCGTTTGAAGCGTTAGTGACAAAGGTAAGTGTCACTAACGCTTTCGAAGCTTAGGCATGCCCACGTTAAGGGTCACGTTAGTTATACTAACGTGAACTCTAACGTGGGAAAAAGGGGTAATAAGCAACGTTATTGGAAAAGGTGAATGCCAATAACGTTTGCGAAGGACCAAGAGGCAACGTTAGTGGTCACATTAGTGCCACTAACGTTGAAGTTAACGTGGATCACTTTTTTGGCTTGGAACGTTAGTGAAAAAGGTAATTGTCACTAACGTTCCTGAACCCACATTTTCACTTAACGTTAACACCACTAACGTCCTAACTAACGTCCATGCCTAACTCACACTTTTTCTGCAAGCAAAGATGAGCCCACTGAAGACTGTAACTGCTTCAACTAAAGATCCAAAAGCCCATATCCAAGACTTGAAGAGCCAACCAGAAGATCAGAAGAGTAGTATATATAGGAGTAGTTTTGAACTAGTAGGGAGCTTTTGGCATTTTGGAGAACTACACTCTGTATATTTTACTTTCTCTGCAACTTCTAGTTTTATTTTTGAAAATGTACTTTTCATTTATGATTTCCATTTTCAGAGCTATGAACACCTAAACCCCTTTCATTGGGTTAGGGAGCTCTGTTGTAATTTGATGGATCAATAATAGTTTTCATTATTCTTCTTCTTTCGTTTCTCTTGATTTTACTAGAAAGCTTTCAATCTTCATCCTATTGGGTAGTTGTCTTGGAAAAGAAGCTATTCATACTATGATCTCTTCGGAACCTTGGAAGAGGAATGAAGAGATCATGCTAGAAATTCTTTCTCATGTTGGACCAATTTGGGGTTTAAATGGATATAGTGACATATAATCCTACCAACACTTTGATTTGGGAATACATGTGGTATAATCAGTGACCATACTTCATCTCTTCTCATGAGCAATTAGACCAAGGAATTGGCTATTGATCAAGATTTAAGAGATTGGGTTGCCAAGGAATTGGAATCCAATCACTTAAGATTGCCAAGGAGATCAATGAATGCATTGATTGAGGAAGAGATGAGAATAAACTTGATCCGGAGAATACAACATCTCCTGAGTTCAATGAATCCCTCATTTCTGATCTTACCCATTCTCTTTACTTTCTGCCATTTACTTTTATGTTCATTTCCCCAAATCCCCATTTAAGATTCTGCAATTTACTTTCTGCCATTTACATTTTGCTCTTTATTTCCAGTATTTACACTTTCTGTTATTTACTTTCCTGCCATTTATGTTTCTGCAAATATCAACTCAATTTATGCTTAGCTCAACTAGAATGTTCCTCTGATTAAAGTTGCTTGACCAATCAATCCCTGTGGGATTCGACCTCACTCTTTTCTGAGTTTTTACTTGACGATAATTTGGTGTACTTGCCGAGGGAAAATTGTTGAGAGACAAGTTTCCGTGCATCAAGAGCCCTACCCCCGGCCGTAAAGCGAAGACTCCCTTTCGGGTGCTGCCAGTCTGGATTGATGCCTTTCCTTCTTTCCAAGATTAAGGATCTCCCAAAAGAATGACCTCAGGAACTGTCAATGGGAAATCCCGCCATGCCATCGAGGGGCTAGTGTGACCATCCATAGCATACGATGGGCGAGAGGGGTACGTGGTGGCTCAGTGTGTCTACCAGTTTCATGTGAGGCTATTCGGAGATCCAGGGTGAGTCCCGATTCCATATATACGGTTAAGCAAGCCCTGCCGCTAGCTTCCACCCAGATGACAAAAAACGTGAGTGCCTGGCGCGAAAGGTTGCTTTGTTTTACCAAAAAAATAGAATAATCTAAGGCGCCTTAGCGCTTTCGTTTTCCAATAAATAAGGGGCGGAGCTTGAAGAAGCGAAGCGAGCCTAGAATAGTAGCCTATTACGTTACATTTTCAGGCCCCTTTACTTTTTTTCTTTTTTAAATAAAGCGCTAGTGCCCCTATCCTATAGAGTAAGGCTCTTCTGCTATCAATGAAACTGAAAGAAACACAAAAACCCTGTGCGTTTTGTATAGATCGAGACTTGTAGTTAGATTATTTACTCATTAAATACTGGGAAGAATTGCAGGAAATCGTTCGATAACACTTCTTCCCACTATTTGCAAATGATATCCGACGATCAAGACAATTTCTGTGAAACTCTTTCATTTCATAGAAGTTTATTCTTCTTCTTACAAAGCAAATAACATTTCCTATTGATTTGTCCACTATCCTATAGAGCTGGACCTATTCTGATTCTGAATTATCCGTCGCTACGCTGTTCCCAAGGACTAAAAAAATCAAAATAGCGAAATAAAAGGAAAGAGTCGTATCATACTTTATACTTAGGATCGTTAAATCTTTGATTCCCTAAGGAAATCATTTCATCTATAAAAGCGTTTCAAACAGAACAATTCCTTTTTCCTAATAAGCGTCTTATTCTTCGGAATTGTTCCAAACGTGTATCTATGTCTATTTCCCAAGTATCGTACAGAGCCATGTTCATAGCAGGCTTTATATATTTATTTTCATTCTCAGTGAGAAAAAAGGCCTTTCTGTTCAAGTAAAGCACGAGCTTTTTCCACTATATGAGCTTCCTCTTTTTTGCAACTAGTAATGATTGCATCGACTGCTTTATATATAGGGTCCTCTGTCCCCGGGTCGAGCTGAGGAAGGGGGTGGGGGCGGGCAACCTCATCTTCCTCTTCCGCTAAAATGTCGAGGTCGAAAGAGGTCCACCCCAAGCTAGAACCTTCGTGTGAACCCACACCCACTTTGCAACTTGCTGCTGATTCCGAGGGAATCAAGGCGGGAAGATTGGAACTGCCAGCACCATTATCAAAATGGCATGTCCAACTAAAGTCGATAGGTTGCGAGCCTATAGTAACGACAAATAAGTCCAATGGTCCTATGTGAAATAACAAGAGTATGGAATCCAGAGAAATCCAATAAAACAAAATTAACCCAAAACTTCTTACTACGAAACTACTAAAAAGGGAAATTCTGAACCGTGAAAACATGAAACACGTTTTATTTGTCGATAGTACGACCT
Organism: Arachis ipaensis; assembly: GCF_059453495.1. Lineage (NCBI taxonomy): Eukaryota > Viridiplantae > Streptophyta > Magnoliopsida > Fabales > Fabaceae > Arachis > Arachis ipaensis. Next base: position 81,696,139 of record NC_142441.1, on the reverse strand, counting down.
GTGCGGTTGTTCTTTTTTCATTTTCTTTCTTCTTAGAAAGCACTCACTGAGTTACTTACGAATCAGAAGGATTGAGGCTAACTACGGCCTCAGATGATTAGGTGGGGGCAGGATTCGAACCTGTAGTTTTCAGGTCATGAGCCTGATGAGTTGACCAATTCCTCTACCCCGCTTCTTCCACGTTTCCTTCTCTTTCTCTTACTATTTTGATAGAGAAGACAGCCCACACTGAACACCAAGCCAATCTCGACAAACTACTAGGTGATCCAAGTCGCTTTCTATGATACGATCCGCAAAGACCTTTCTTCTTTTATGAAATTTTTGGGACCCTAAAATGCAGCAGTTCTCTTATATACGCTATATGTGGATGCTTCTTAAATAGTTTGGCTTTAGTCCCTATGTCCCGTACCCATTACCTTTGGGTAGGGAATCCACAGGAAGAAGCTTGAAATCACCCAAGGAATGCCTCTATTTATGCCTGGTTGTAGGTTTCATCATTCTTTATTTTAGCTCGGTATTGAGGAAAGAGAGAGCAACTTAATCCACCCAGTCTGCATTCCTTTCTAATGGAATGCTGGAAAGGAAAGCACTTGGAACAGGCCGTTGGCTTTAGGAAGAAAGCCCGACTTTGAAGCTCAGCTTAGCCCAGGACTTTAGAATAGAGCGAAGGAAAAATGCCTTGGATCGAGAGATCCAGAACTACTAGGAGGGGAGGGAGAACCTTATCCCATGACTCACTTTAGTCATGGAGGGCTGGCGAAGAAAAGTCACTTTAAGAGCTACCAGCGCAGGGAAGGTAGTCAGCTTATTAACTGGAACAAACAAACTCCATTGCGCAAGTGAGGGTTAACCCCCTAAATCCAAGTCGGGGGGACTTCCTCAAAGATCAAAGACAGGATTGGGAAGACCGGACGTTAAGAGAGAACATGGATAAGAACTAGCGTCCGGAGATAACAATAGAGGCCTTCAAACTTAGACGATGTTGGGGGATAAAAGATAGAGGATAAGACTTCTAACGATCCTTTTAAGATACATAGATTATCCTACATGCCCATAGCTATAGCTATAGGAGGTAATAGAAAGAGAGGGATACGAGCCTCTTTTCCAAGCGAGCCATGGGAGTCTACATTTGCATGGGGCCGGGTACCACACATGTGTGGTGAAAGCCGACTTGCCTTTTCATCTAATTCGTCACTGATATAAGCACGTGTTAATATCGTTCTGCCCTTCGGGGACCACCCCTCTTCCTTTCTGGTTTTGGTTAGGCTGACTAGAAATTTTTCTCCCAACTTCTTACCAACAAGGAAAAATGATACAAAAGCATCCCGTCTAAAGATTGGATGACCTTAGTACGGTTGAATTACGCATCAAGGTGAGTCAGCCTTAACGCCCTAACTAACTAAAAATATCTTATGAGAAGAAAAGGCTTTCTTTATATATTGGTAAAATTTATTTATGCCCAAAGAATTTGTAGGGTTATCGCCCGATAATGTTAAATTGATTCAAAATAAGGTAAAGACTGGTAAGTATACTCTCTCTCCATTTCCACTTAAAGTATTTTCTAATAAAGAAAAAGCACATAAGAATACATATTTTATTCATATTAATATAGATAAATCAACAGTTTATGGATGTTTATATCCTATTCTGGAAGATCATATTGTTATTATTGCGCTTGGGCACTTGCTTAATAGTAGATTGATATCTCTTAATATTCCTTATTCCTTATCCTTTGGATATAATCAGTATCCTAGTTCATATTTTGCACATATTTTATCGTCGATAAAGACACCTGTTTCTAGACTTTACAAAATTAACATGTTACACTCTCTATTTAAAATTAATAAAGAAAGTCTTTTGACTATGCTTGAACCAATAGTGTTAAGTTCAGATATAATGCAGTTAATCAAATCTATCCTATATATGCCTATAACACTTTATGGAGAGGAAGTAGACTTTTTAAATGATTTTATTACTCCCTCCGGGTATTTTACTACTATTTTACTCAGTTTATATTTAAATCAATTGGATATTAAGTTTAATTTGCAATTTCCTTCTTATTCTTATGCCAGGTATAATGAAGAAATTATAGTCACAACTTCTAAAAATAATTTGTTGTTTGAAAATTCACTTTATGGTTTATTTGATGATTTGAATATGACTGGTAATATTATTTCGGTTTCACCCGGGGATGACCCTATCAGTTCCACTTATGGTGGTGTTTTTAGGGTCTGTACTGATGGTATAGTACAAATAACTTCAAAAATGAAATATATAAGTAATATGATTCGTATTTGTGTTGTTGGACTGCGGGTGGATAAAGTGTGTTAGGAGAGAGGTGTGGCGTCTCTTACCAGTTTGTTGTAGTTGAGGGTCTTTAGGCACTCGACTGTCAGGAGAAGATTGATGCAGGGTTGGTGGCCCTTGCTTTTCTTACTGGAAAAGAATGGTTCGATTTATCAATTTCAGTATGAAAGTTTTCTCCCGCTACGGGTACGAAACATAGCTATTCCTTGAATAGCCTTTTGATTGCGTGGGATTTGTAATAAAAAAAGTTCCCGAAAAATCTCCGACATTAATTAGATTGGGATGGTTTTTTTCTATGAACGAAGTGCACCCTAATCTTAGATTACTTAATTATGTAAGAGAGGTGGTAGGGAAGCTGGGCATTACCAAAGCTTTACATAGGTGAATTATTCCCTTTCTCGGAGGTAGCTTGGCCCCCCTTCTTTCAAAAAGAACAACTTCTCTAAGAGCTTGCCCCAATCTCGAGGAATTCACAAAGCGACCCAAGTCAAAATAAAGGGAAGGCTATAAAGCCTAAGCCAAGGTGGTGGCGAAAGAGAGGCGTGTCGTGAAAGGGTAAACATATTACACCCAGCTACCTTTCTTTATCGACCTTACCAGGGAAAGGAAGACATGACGAGGGTCCTATCCTCTTTGTCTGGTTGAAAGGACCCACGGTGCGGTAACTAGCAAGCATCACTCCAAAAGACTATCCTATCCTTGACTATCAAGCAAGGGAATCATTAGTTCCATCTTGGTACTAAGGATAATAGAATATGTCTATACGCAGGGGATAAGCACTAATTTCCTTTAACTAGGTCGAAGGTAATTGAATGAAAATCTCTTAGGTCTCTGCCTTTGCTGCTAACAAAGACAGGTTTTTCATTAAATTCATGCTTATTCAGAAAACCTTTCATTAAGAGTCAAAACTCCAGAAGCTATTGCTCTTTTGAGCTAGACCAGTCTCGCAAACACGGTTCGTTAGCTCTGGGGCTACAATGCCACTCTTCCTGTGATGAAGGTTCGGAGAGATTCTTTAGGTGGCACCAGACAGAGCTACATACCACAGCACAGACCAATGCAAGATTTTTCGTCATTTCCTTCTAAAGCAGACAGCTCACAGGTTCCAAACCTTGAAGATCTCTGTTTTAGGATAATCCTGACCCGTAGGGAAAGAGAGCCATGTCAGCTGGCTCATGGGAGGCTGAAGATAAAGAAATGGAAGGCAATTCTTAACCTTCGACGAGCGTAGGTGACCTCTTCCGGCTTACGGATGAAGGAGAAGATTTAGCCCTTTTATTGGCATTAGCGGATGATGCGGATGCGATCATAGCAAGGTTCCGATCAACTCCACTCAACTCTCTTATAGCTATAGCCCTTATCTGGATCTTGGAATGCTCGCTTGATTATGATTCATCATAGAAGGAGTCTCCTTCGTAGACCCATTCTATTCATAGAAAAAAAGAGTTTACTCAGTCAAGGAGAGGGGAGCTCACTAGCCTTTTAATGTGTTTTAGGCCTTTTTTTTTTGCGGATGGATGTTTTGTAAGTAGCAGCCCCCCTTCTATTCCTAGATCTGCTATCGATCTGATTCGATTGTTTTTTCCCACAGGAAAGTTTTTTTTTTTTAATTTTTATGGATAGGAATATGGGAATAGGACTATCTGCTTTCTACTCTTCCACGTAAGAGTGAATCATAGCGTTTATATCTAGGATTAAGCTCAGCAGCCAGCCTATGCCTTTCAGGCAGTTTCTTTCCCCTTCTAGCTATAATAACTGCCTTTATCTCTACAACACCTTGCTGGGATTGCTTGATTGGGTTAGCATTCATAGCACGAGATGCAGTTCAGTTAAATAGATAACTTCATCTTTCTTGCCAGTCTATCTAGCCCGTATAGAGTAATCTCCTCCTGCTTGACCGCTCTAACAGATTGACTCTTGAGTGAGTTGCCATTCGGACTTTTCAATTTTTCATTAAATGTCTGGCATCAAGGTTTGGACCCCTAGGTTAGTTTTCTATCTTATTTATTGCATTGGATAACTTCCTAATTAGTAGCTTAACGCATTCATTTCATACTGCATGCTAGGGTGGAGATTATCTTTTTCAGAAAGCGTATGTCTTCGCTTTAAACACCGTACACGTACAGGTCTTAGTTCAGTCGCATCTCAAGCGCCTAACTCGAGATCTTCATTTGCTTACTCTCAAAAGTGCCAAATGAACTGAACTTTTTGCACCCGGCTTTACATTGGCTCCATGTATGGTATGTTCGTAGGAATGCCCACATTGACAAGAATGCCGGTTCAATCAATCCCATATCATATATAAGGTGATGTAGAGCTCCTGGAAGGTCTTTCTTCAAGCCAACCGTCAGTTCCTGAGTTGAGGGATTTCAGAGTTAAGTCAAATATTCCAAGAGGCGCTCACCCAGGTAGCTAAAAGGGCGTAGCCCTCCTGTTGTTCCAGAGACGAGAGGATAATAAGACCACGATCCTCCTTCTTAGGCCGATCGAAGTCGAAGGGTTTCAGATTGAAGGTTGAGGCATTTCTAGGAAGATGGATTCTCAAAGGTTACACCTAGGTAGAAAGGAGATTTGACAGTAGATCTATTCCCAGTAGAAGAGATTATGATCCGGAAGAAGCAATGCCTTCTAATTGAGTCTGATCCTACTCCCTTAAGGTAGGCGAAACTATTAAGATTGGACTCAACCCAAATTGGGTCCAGGACCACCATATGAATGAGAGAGCTCAGCCTTCCTTCCATGAAATTAAAGGGAAACACACTGAAGCTTGGGGGAAGAGAAGGGAAGAAGAAACCTAACCCCATCAAATATTCAATCCGTCATATCTCTCAATCCAGAGCTCCGATTGCCGCGCCATTTACGGCCATGCTACCACCGCGTCGAGATCCTCAAAACCATCCGAACAAAATGGTAAGAAATTTACATTTTCTCACCCAATCCTTCCTCTTTGTAATTTCAAAATTTTGGGTTATAGGCATTGAGATTTGTGACATTCTCATATTTTAGGATCAAGCTAGCTTGTGAAAATTATTGAATTTTGTCCAATTAATCCAGAGGTGAGGTAAGAAACTGTTAAAACCCTTGTGAATTATTAAAATTCGGTAACCCTATGATTGATTATAGCAAATTGTGTGGTATTAGATTAAAATTGTATGATTTGGAATCAATTGGTGGATGTTGGAGGATTGATTTGACCCTTGGAAGCTGAGATTTCGCTTGGTTTTGGAAATTGGAGATTTGGAGCTTGAGGAAAGAGGGCATTTTGAGGTATTTCGAGTTTAGAGAGGAATGAGCCAAGGTATGATTTTGGTTTCTCATAGTTAATGTATAATATCATGTAAAACTTAGGCTAGTTGACTGTAGGATAAGTTGTATTATATGAATTATTCATGGTTTGTGGATATAGAAAACGATTGTGGAAATTGATGTGCATTGTGAATAGAGATTTGGAAGTAGATATGTTATATATATTTGATATATGTATGTGATATGAAGTGTTAATGGTTAGTGTTGGTTTGGTGAGATTGTATGAATAAATTCTTAGATTGTGTGGTTTTGAGGTTGGTATGTTGTGAAGTGATTTGGAAAGCATGAGAATATGGTTTGAGACATGAGGGGCTGTTTTGGTTTGACATGTTGGATTTCAATTTGAAGTTTTGGAAAACTTGTGATTTGGAGTTTTTGGTAAAAGCAAAATTTTGATCAATTTTGGTAGGCCATAACTTGGCTTCTGGGCCCTCAATGTTTGGTAAAACTTGTTTCGAATAAAAATTGGGTCGGTAGAGTTTACAACGTTCAAAGAACAAACTAAAAATAATTTGTAACGAAAAAGTTATGCACGTTTGAAGTTGGGTGTGTAAAACTGGTTTTTTTGGAACTTAGCAGCTTTTGCCATTTCTGATGAGCTTGCATACGCGAACATGCACACGATGCAGATCCTGGGCTCTGCACAGACGTCTCGCGTATAGGGGCATGGTATGCAGAACCACATGATACGGGGATGAAGGGGCTTGCGTATGCGGAAAAGTGTCGTGTACGCGATATGGAAAATTTTACACTTCAACCCACATGAAACATGGCATGCGTACGCGGAATCTCTGCTTTTCTTGAAATTGTGTTGTTAAATTTTAAACTATTCCTCTAACTTTTCAAACCTCTTTAACACCTGTTTAGGTCTGTTAGCAAGCTTTTTAAGCTTTAGAACAAGGGTGAATGTATTGAATGAGTTAAATAGAAGATTGAGAAGGAGATTGAGAAGTGAATGGTTAAAATTGTTAAAGTGAGAAAGTGATGAATGATACACGATATGTGATTGATAATGATGATGAATTTGAGATGAAATGAAATATAAATTAACGATAATGTTGACATTGAGAAATAATAATTTAAATATCTATGTGGCTTGTGCACATTGAGACAAATTGTTGACCCTCTGTCGCAAGATGTGACTGGGCACTTTAACTCCCTGGGTTTTTCCATGGGCATGCATATATATAAATTTGAGATTGGGGTGATTTTCTCCCCTATGGATGAGCTTGGAATTTTTTTCATGGATATTATTGAGCGTGGGGATGCGCACATAGAGGGACTGTCCAATGGTTAGCTACCAGGACATGTTGGGTTGGCTGTATAACCGACAGTTGAGCTCAACAGCTGTAGGACAAGCATACATCATATGCATTTGAATGTTTTATTTAAGTATGCATTTGTTTTGCTTTGCGTAATTGTTTTGCCATGTTTATCTGCTACTTGTTTACTTGCAGTATCTGAATTCTACCTGTGCTTTCTTTGTTTGGCTTGTTTATGTATGTTTTTGATAGAACCCTCATACGGCGGAGGAGTGATGAGGGTTTGTACATCAGTGTTTAGGAGATTTTAGGGAGAGGAAGACGAAGAATTAGGTTAGAGCTAGGAATCCCGTAGTTAGAGTACCAAACCTTCTGGTTTAGAACTAATTTTAAGTTTAAGTTAACTTCTGAGTAAATGAAGTTCTAGGAATGCCTTTGGCTTTCCGGGACCTTATATATTAATTATGCGGGTACTATTATCATACTGAGAACCCTCCCGGTCCTTATTCCATACATATTTCTGCTATTTTTCAGATGCAGGTCGAGATGTACCTGACTAAGGAGTCTTGAGGCCTTTTTGGAAGCAAAGAACTACACTTTTAGTGTTTTGTATTTTGATTATGTATATATATATATATATATTTCCGCCTTGTATATTTTACATTTTTTCCCTCTTAGAGGTTGATAAGGAGAAGCAGGTGTTTACTTTGTGTTTTGGGATACCTTTGGGTTGTATATATATATATATATATATATGGAACTCTGATATGTATATATATGTTTTAACTTCCTTACGATCTTGTTTACCCGCTTTATGTTTAGTTATGCGAGTGAGATGCGAACTTTCTGTTACGCTTTTGCTTGACTTCTTCTTCAAGGCTCCTAGTTATAATTTCTTTCAAATATATATATTTACTTATTTTCTTTTAGAGGTCGTAATACCTCACCACTTCTGCTTTATGACTTAAGCGTAAAGCTCTGTGTGTTAGGGTGTTACATTGTGTATCAAAGCTGTTCGTTCCTGTAGAGCCTAAGGGATGGACTGACTGTGCTTCTGGGCATACTCTGGGTGTGTGTATATATTAATTAGGATATATAACTGATATATGTGGCATATTTGTTCATGAGCATACATTGAAGCACTAGACTTGAGATATAGAGACTGATCACCTTGATATCACTTGTTTGGTGTGAACATGAACCAAATGACAACTCGTAGACGCGAACACGGTCGAGGAAGTGGCCATAATAGTAATTCGGAACCTGAAATAACTATGAATAATCCCGTGAACTTCATGAATGCTCTGAAAAATATGGCGGCTACTATGTAGGCAATGGCTGAGGTCCTTGGTTAGCAGATTGACAATGGAAATGGGAGTAATGGAGGAAATGGGCCGATGACCTAAGCGACCTTCATAAAGATAAATCCACCAATCTTTTGATGAACACGAGTCCCACAGAGGCCGATAATTGGTTTCAGGCGATGGAACGAGCTTTGCAAGTGCAGCAAGTTTCTGAGGACCAGTGTATTGAGTTTGCCATTTACCAGTTGGTGGGTGAAGCTCAGTACTGGTGGCAGGGTACCCGATGCTTTCTGCAGCGAGGCAATGCTATGATACCCTGGAATGTTTTTAATCTGAATCTTATAAGAAGTACTTCCCTAATTCAGTTAGGATAATGAAGGAGCTTGAATTGTTACAGCTGAAGCAGCGTTCAATGTCAGTGGCGGAGTACACCAGTTAATTTGAGCAATTATGTCGGTTTTCTAGGATTTTCCAGGTGGTTCACGAATTCCCACACTCTGTACAGCTGAACCAGCAAGTGCACTGGGTCGTCCAAGTAATACCTGAGGTGAGTCAGGGTCGATTCCACGTGGATTGTTGGCTTGAATCAAGCCGTGGTTATCTTGTAGATCTTAGTCAGGAAAATAGAAAAGTTGTTTGTTTGTTTAAATTCATAAAAGTAAAATAGGAATAAAATTACTTAAATTGAGTGAAACCAGTGATAAGAAGATGGTTAAGGCTTTAGAGATAGTTTGTCCTTCTGGATTACTCTGATCTTGTTGTCTACTCAAACTGTGAATGATTTCTTCTATGGTAGGCTGTATGTGATCAACGCCTTTCTTGAGAGTTCACCGATTCTCCTCCAATGCTGAACCCCAGGGTTAGTGCGGATTTAGTCTGATTGAGGGTGAAGCTCCTGCAGTTCATTTTCCTTGATGATCCTACTCAAAACACAACAGACAAGGTTGAATCTTCCAGATCAGGGAATGCTGCGCCTTGTGGTTCTTGCCTTTACCACAAAGACTCTAATATCCCCGTGCCTCGGCTGAACTGGTGTCTCGAGAAGTCCCCAACGAAGTCGTGGATTAGCCGTCTAAGAGATGTATAATCAATCTAGTGGTTCATTATTGTCCGATGAAAGACTCACTCCGAACCCATGTAGAATGAGATAACCTTGTGCCGATTCAACGCATTCATAAGGATAAAGAACGAAGATACATCTTAGAATAGAAATAAACACGAGTTGAAAATAAAACAGTAGTACTTTTATTAATCCATAAAACTCAACAGAGCTCCTAGCCTCAACCTAGGAGGTTTAAAAACTCATACTGATAGAGAATACAATGTAAAACGTGTGAAGTGTCAAAAGTTTCGGAGAGATCTTAAACAGGGGTGATCTCCTATATATAATAACCTAATAACTAGGGATTACAGAAATATGATAGGCTTAGGCTTGTAGTGCAAAAATTCTCTTTTGGGACCCCCTTGGTGAGTGTTTGGGATGAGCTTTCGTGTTTCCCACGTGCTAGGAGGCTTCTTCGGCATTGAACGCTGGCTAGGGGAACCTTTGTGGGCGTTGGACGCTGGCCACCTCTCTGTGGGCGTTGGATGCCAGGACTGGGGTAGATGGCTGGCATTGAATGCTAGTTTTAGGCCTTTAATTCTGAAGCAAAGTATGGACTATTCGCTGGCATTGAGAGCGCACCATTTGGACTTGTGTAGCTCCAGAAAAGCTCCTTCGAGTGCACAGAGGTCAGATCCTAACAGCATCTGCAGTGCTTTCTCTGCCTTTGAATCAGGCTTTTGCTCCAGCTCCTCAATTTCAGCCAGAAAATACCTGAAATTGCATAAAAATACATAAACTCATAGTAGAATAAAAAAATGTGAATTTTACACTAAAACCTATGAAAATATAATAAAACTTAAACAAAAGATAACAAAAACTATATGAAAATGATGTCAAAAAGCGTACAAAATATCTGCTCATCACAACACCAAACTTAAACTGTTGCTTGTCCCCAAGCAACTAAAAACAAAGTAGGCTAAAATGAAGAGTAAGATACAATAAATCTCAGAGTTTTCAATGAAGCTCAGTTTCAATTAGATGAGCGGGACTTAGTAGCCTTTTGCTTCTGAATAGTTTCAGTATCTCACTATCCATTGAAACTTAGAAGTGTTGGCATCTTTAGGAGCTTAGAATCCAGATGATATTATTAACCCTCCTAGTTTAGTTTGTTTTTTTATTCTTAAAGTCATATTTTTAGAGTCTTGGCCGTAGCCCTAAGCACTTTGTTTTCCAGTATTACTACCGGATACAAAAATGCCACATACAGTTAACTGGGTGAACTCTTTCGAATTGTGATTCAGCTTTGCTAGAATCCCCAGATAGAGGTGTCCAGAGTTCTTAAGCACACTCTTTTTGCTTTGGATCATGACTTTAACTGCTCAGTCTCAAGCTTTTTACCTGACACCTTCACACCACAAGCATATAGTTAGGGACATTGTTCCTTTGGAGTGCTTAGGCCAAGATTTCGTTTCTTTTAGGCCCTCCTAACCATTGATGCTCAAAGCCTTGGACCCATGCTCTTGCCTTTTGGTTTAAAGAGCTACTGGCTTTTTGCTCCTGCCTTTTGGTTTAAAGAGCTATTGGCTTTTTCTATTGCTTCTTTCTTTTTCTATATATATATATATATATATATATATTTTGCATATTTTTTCTTTTATTGCTTTTTGCTGTTTTTTCTTACTCCAAGAATCAATTTTAGGATTTTTCAGATCACCAATAATACTTCACTTTTATCATCATTCTTTGAAGAGCTAACATTCTTAAAATCCAACATCAAACATGCACTGTTCATTCATGCTTTCAAAAAACAAAAGCAATGGCACCACATCAAATAATTGAACTATTTTTGAAATAAAACTTGAAATTCATGCATCTTACTTTTCTTTTTTAAATAAAATTTTCTTTTAAGCAAGGTGAGAGATATATGGAATACTTTATAGCCTTAAGAAATAAATTTGATCATGCACTAGAAACAGACAATAAAACAAAATACATGGAAAACAGAAAATAAAATAAACAACAGGGGAGTGAAGGGAGCGAATCCACTTTAGTGATGGTGGCTAATATTCTTTCTGGAGGATCCAATAGAGTGGTTGATCTCCTCTATGTCATGCCCCTGCCTCTGTTGTTCTTCCTTCATAACTCTTTGTTCTTCCCTCATGGTTCTTTGATCTTTTTTTATGTCATGAAGGACGGTGGAATGCTCTTGATATCCTATCCTTAATTGATCCATGCTGGAGCTTAATTCTCTTAGAGAAATGTGCAATTGGTCCCAAAAAATTTTGGGGGAGAAAATACATCCCTTGAGGTATCTCAAGGATTTCTTGTTGAACCGGCTCCATATGCTCTTGCTGTGGTTCATGTGCCGGCTCTCTAACATGCTCCATCCTTCTTTTAGTGATGGGCTTGTCCCCTTCAATGGGGATGTCTCGTTCTATGAAAATTTCATCTGAATTGCATAAGTGACATATGAGGTGAGGGAAGCGGAGGCAAGTGCCTTTTCTTTCCTCTTCCTTGAGGTTTCACTAGTCTTTGGTACCATACATAGGAGTGGTAGAAGTCAAAAAGTAAAGCTTTTGCAATACCAAACTAAAGAGTTTTGCTCGTCCTCGAGCAAATATGAACAATTGGAAATGAGAGAGTAGAAGGAGAAGAAGAAAGAAGGAGAGATAGATGGTAAGGTAGGTGGGATAGGTGGAGTTTCTGTGGGACCCACTGGTCCTAGGAGGTTAGGAAATTCGAATTCTCTACCCCCTTGTGGGTGTTGAATGCCCAGCACTATGCTCCTGGCTGGCGTTCAACACCAGCTATGCACCTCTCATTGGGCGTTGAACGTCTTTGAGGGTGTTCCTGCTTGACGTTCAACACCAGGTCTCTACCCCATCACTAGTGTTCAACGCCAGCAATGTGCTCCTTGGCTGGCGTTCAACGCCAGCAGGGTCTCTACTCCAGGTGTTCTGTTTCAAGCTCTGACTGTTTTTATTTCTGTTCTAACTACTGCACATGATCACAAACATTAAAAAGCAGGGGAAAACTCTAAAAATAAACTAAAATAGACTCAAATGAAAATAAACAAAAGAAATAAGAACATAAATACTTTACTCATGGTTGGGTTGCCTCCCAACAAGCGCTTCTTTAATGTCATTAGCTTGACGGACAACTCCTTTCAAGGAGGAAGATAATCATAGAGGAATAAATTCTTACTCCTTATTGGGAGCATCCTTCTTATGCTCTCATGGATTAGCTTAATACGCTCAAGAGACAGGCTCTTGTTCACTGCATGAGGCAGGGTTAGGCTTGCAGCAATATGCTAGTGTCCCTTTGTGCCATTCTCCCTTCTATGGTGAACACCATGATGAGATAAGTGAATGCTACCATCTTCCATGGTGAGAAGCCTTCAGTAGGGATATTTTTGTTTTTTCAGCCCCTAAGGATCTTCCTTTTAGGGCCTTCCTCCTTGGTGGATACTGTACATCCAACACCAAACTTACGTTTGGTCTTAGGAGGGATTGAATTGGTTTCAATCAAGAGGGGGTTTAGATACTGAATGCTGTATGCGAGTACCTCCCTTGTCAGGGGGTAATGGAGGGTCAAGAACCTTGAACACCCTTCAGTCCTCATGCAAGGTAATCCTTATTTCTTTTGCCTCTTGGATTCCCAACTTCTTCATCACAGATGAAGGTATCAGATTTAAACTCAAGTCCAGATCATACAGGGTCTTGTCAAAAGTGATCTTTCCAATAGGACATAGGAGCTGAAAGCTCCATATGTTTGGCATCTTCCTTGGTAGTTCATTCTGGACTAGAGCACTGCACTCCTTGGTTAGTACCACAATCTCATCTCTTCTTAGGTCTTTCTTTTAAAAAAGAATGCCCTTTTAGACAGGCCTTATAGGGGGTCTTCTTTTCCAATTCCTCAATAAAAGAGATATTGACTTGCAGCTTCTTAAAGGCTGCTAGGAAATGAGCTAATTGCTCATTTTCTGGTTCTGTTTGTATGCCTAAGAAAGGTAGCTCTTGAGGCTATTTTACCTCTGCAAGGGCGTGCTCCGTGGTAATCACAGGCTCCTCTTGCATGCCTAGAGAAGAATCAACTTGAGGTTCCTTCTCCTCTGTAGGGGTGTGCTCACTGGCATTCTTAGGATCCTCCTGGTCCTTAATTGCCTTAAGTCCCTCAGTAGCATGCTCCTGAGGTTTGGCCTCCTTAGTAAAGACTACTGTCCCACTTTCTTTTAAGATCTCTATGTCTAGAACATATGTCCTAACTGGGGTCTCCTCACAGGAGTATAAGTGCTGGTTATTGGCAGCTATCTCAATGAGCTCATCTACCTCTTCATGTGTCTCTATAAAGTACAGAGAACCACCTGCAAAGTGATCTACTATCTTCCTGGCCATCTCAGAGATGGCTTCACAGAAGATGATAGTCTTGCTCCATCTTGAGAACATATGGGGAAGGCAATTCCTGAACATCAGCTTGTACCTCTCCCAAGCATCATGGAGAGACTCACTCTCCTTCTGCCTGAAAGTCTGAACATCTGTCACCAGCTTAGTTAATCTCTGGGAGGGAGAGAACTTGTTTATGAATTCGTTAACAACCTTATCCCAGGTGTTCACACTTCCTATGAGTTCCATATGCCACCATTCATTTGCTTGAGAACTCAGAGCAAATGGAAAGAGTTTTAGTCTAGGGATTTCAGGGTCCACTCCATTGGCCTCTACAGTATCACAGAACTACAGAAAGTCGGAGATGAACTTACTGGGGTCTTCTTGTGGGTGTCCATGAAACTGGCACTTTTGCCGTAATAGCAGGATCTGGTCTAGGTTGATCTTAAAGTCATTTGAGTCACTAGGAGTGTCAAATGTATAGGAACCCAGAGGTCTCCCAGTTCGTGTATTCCCTTTTTGATCTATAGTGACTTCGGTGTTCCTGCATACATAAATAAGAGACAAAGAAAAATAGGAGTCTCTATGCCAAATAATAGAGGACTCCCTGTGAGATGTGAAGAAGAAAGAAGAATGAAGATAGAGCGAAGAGAAGAAGAATTCGAATGAAAGAGGGTAAAGAATTCAAAAATTAAGAAGTGAAAAGAGAATCTGGACTTAAAATATTTTTGTTTTTATTTTATTTATTAATTATGTTCGAAAATAAAAGCTAATTAACTAAAAAGATTTGAAAATTGAATGATGAATTTTGAAAAAGAAGAGAGAGAAATAGAGAAGATATTTTCAAAAATTAGAAGAGAGAAGAAGTAGTTAAGAAGTTTTGAAAAAGAAGAAAGAGAAAACAGGTAACTAATTAAGGATGATTTGAAAATAAGATAAGATAGACGATTAAAAAAGATTTGAATTTAAAATTTAAAATTAGAAAAAATAAGATAGAAATTGAGAAGATTTGGAAAAGATTTGAAATAGATAAGATTTGAAATTTGATTTTTGAAAAAGATTTGTTTTTGAAATTTGAAATAAGATAAGATAAGATTTTTGAATTTTAAAAAGATAATATAGTAAACTGAAAAAAAGATATGATTTTTGAAAAGATTTGAATTTGAAATTTAAAACTAAGATATGATAAGATAATGATTTTGAAATTAAAATTTAAAAAATTTGTTGCAATTTTCAAAAATTAAAGTAAAAAGATAGAAAAGATATTTTTTTATTTTTTTATTTTTGTATTAATGAAGAAAGAGAAAAACAAGAAAAAGACACCAAACGTAAAATTTTTAGATCTAAGACACCTAGAATTCAAAAATTATAAAGAAAAATACAAAGAGACAACAAACTTAAAAATTTTAAGATCAAAACAAAAAGAAAAACAAGAACACTTTGAAGATCAAGAAGAACACCAAGAACAAAACTCAAAGATTCAAAGAAACAAGGAACACCCAAAGGACACCAAACTTAAAAATTTTGAAAACCAAGAACACTACTTTCCAAAATTTTTGAAGAAAAATACTAAAAAAGACACCAAACTTAAATATTAACACATGTCTCAAACAAAAGACACTATTTTTTGAAAATTTTAACAAGGAGGACTCAAGAAATTTGAAAATTCAACAAGAACACAAACAAAAGACTCAAACCAAAAACAAAGATTAAACAAAGAAAAGAAAAGGTTTTTTGAAGAGTGGAAAAGTTGTCTGCAGAGTGGCATTCTGAGTATAGCGGGCTCGATGGAGATCAGAGTTTTCTCTGAACTGGTAAACAAGAGTAGAGTTGCTGAGGATTGTGTGAGAAAGGCAGCTTTGGACAAGGGTGATCACCGATCTTTTGCTAGGAGAGATCAGGGGAGGAACTTTGCGCCTAGAGGTCAGAACTTTAAGCGAGGAGGCTATAATCCAGAACCACCACCTCATGGTCAAAATAATTTTCGAAGGTTCAATAATAATAACAACATTCAAGGACAAGGCAAGGAAAAGTAGATTCAGAATCCTTCCGATAATCTGATGTGTAGGAGATGTGGGGCGTATCATTCGACATCTATCTTGGGTGCAGAGAAGAAGAGACAGGAAGCTGGGAGAGTTTAGCAGCAGGGAAATGTGTTTACTATGTCTGCGAATGGTGCTGAAAGGTCAGACTCTCTAATTAGAGGTAATTATGAAATTGGTGGTAAAATCTTAATTGGTTTGTTTAATACTAGGGTATCACATTCATTTATATCGTTTTAGTAAGCTAGTGAGTTAGGATTGAAGATAACCATGTTAGCTTATGATTTGCAAGTGCATACTTTTGCCTCTGAGGCTGTTGTGACTAGGTTAGGTTGTCAACAAGTTTCATTTCGAACTAAACACTGAATTTTTGTCCACGATTTGATTTGCTTACCGATGACTGGCCTCGATCTAATTCTGGGTTTGGATTGGCTATCAAAGCCTCACATACTGCTAGATTGTTCTGAACGACAAGTGCAGTTTATGTCTGAAGGGTCAGAAGGACCGGTGATGGCAAAGGGATATTATCTAAATTCTGGTATGGTGAACTGTAGTGGAAATGAGTGTCAGGGTTTCATGATCTTAGCTGTAAGTGTGTCGGGCGCTGAACAAATTTTGAATCAGATTCTGGTTGTAAATGAATTTCCTGAGGTATTCTCTGAAGACATACCTGAATTTTCTCCTTCTCGAGAAATCAAGTTTGCGATTGAGCTGGTGCCTAGAGCAGGACCAATTTGAATTGCGCCCTTCTGAATGTTGCTATTGGAGTTGGCTAAACTTAAAACTCAGCTGGAGTTAATGAATAAATACTTCATTCGTCCAAGCATTTCTCCATGGGGAGCATCGGTGTTGTTCGTGAAAAAGAAGGATGGAAGCATGTGGTTGTGCATAGATTATAGACAATTGAACAATGTAACAGTGAAGAACAATTATCCGTTGCCGAGAATTGATGACCTGATGGACCAAATGCAAGGAGCTGGAGTCTTTTCCAAGATTGATTTGAGGTTTGGTTACCACCAGATAAGGGTGAGAGATGAAGATATCCCTAAAATCGCTTTTAGAACCCGTTGTGGCCACTATGAATACACATAAATGTCTTTTGGGTTAAAGAATTCCCCGATGGTATCTATGTCGATTATATGAATCGAATATTCCATCCTTTCTTGGATAAATTTGTCGTCGTCTTTATTGATGATATTCTAATCTACTTTAAGACCGAAGAGGAGCATACAGAACACTTGCGGATCATGCTGAGGATTCTGAAGGAAAGGAAGCTGTATGCGAAACTCTCCAAGTGTGATTTCTGGAAGAATGAGGTGAAATTTCTGGGTCACATGGTGAGTCAGCAAGGAATAGCTGTGGATCCTTCTAAGGCTGAGGCAGTAATGGATTGGGGAGACCAACATCAGTGAAGAAAATCAGGAGCTTCTTAGGTTTGGTGGGATATTATCGGTGGTTTATCAAGGTCTTTTCAGAAATTACGTTGCCTTTGACAAAGTTAACTCGGAAGGATGCGCCGTTTGTTTGGACATCAGAATGTTAGGAGAGCTTTAAAGCCTTGAAGCAAAAACTGACTACAGTGCCTGTAATTGTATTACCCGAACTTAATAAGCCTTTTGAGGTGTATTATGACACTTTGTTGAAAGGATTGGGGTGTGTGCTGATGCAACACCACAATGTCGTGGCGTATGCTTCTCGACGGTTAATACCTCACGTAGTAAATTACCCAATTTATGACCTAGAACTCACTGCGATTATGTTTGTGCTAAAGGTCTGAAGACATTAACTGTATGGGGTTAAATTCCAAGTTTTCTCTGATCACAAAGGCCTGAAATATCTCTTCGATCAAAAGAAACTGAATATACACCATAGGAGGTGGATAGAGTTGCGGAAGGACTATGATTTCAAACTGAGTTACCATTTAGGAAAAGCCAATGTGGTGGCTGATGCCTTAAGCTGGAAATCATTACATATTGCTTGGATGATGGTTAATGAAGAGAAGCTATTAAGAGAATTTGAGAACCTCAACTTGAGTGTCAGAGAAGTAGCTGAGAATATGTGCTTGAATCAGATATATATCTCCAGTAATTTCAAGGCTGAGATTTAGAAGGCTCAACAAAATGATCAGGAGCTGCAGAAAATACTGCAGGTAATTGAATAGAGGAAACAAGGAGAGGTTACTCAAGAAAGAGAAGGAGTTTAGAGGTACAAGGGAAGGATCTGTATATCGAATGTGGGAGACTTGAGGCAAGATGTGTTAACAGAAGCTCACCGGAATCAATTTTTAATTTATCCAGGGAATATTAAGATGCATCATGACCTAAAAGTAATGTTCTGGTGGCTGAAAATGAAGAATGATGTGGCGTTATATGTTTCAAAATGTTTGACCTGCTAGAAGGTAAAAATTGAGCAACAGAGACCATCCAGAACCTTACAACCTTTGGAAATTCCACAATGGAAGTGGAAAAGTATTGCCATGGACTTCGTGTCTGGATTGCCGAGGATTCGGGCAGGATTTGACGCAATATAGGTGATTGGGGATCGGTTAACAAATTCAGCTCACTTCTTGCCTGTCCGAATGAGTTATACATGGGAGGAGTTAGCCCAATCGTATATTAAAGAGATTGTAAGACTACATGGTGTGCCTATAACCATAATTTCTAACAAAGATCCTAGTTTCGCTTCAGGATTTTGGGGTGCGTTTCAGAGAGTATTCGAAACTCAATTGAGCCTAAGCACCGCATACCATCCTCATACTGATTGTCAATTGGAGAGGATGATACAAACCCTAGAAGATATGTTGAGGACTTGTGTTCTGGACCAACCGGCAAGTTGGGATCGTTACATGCCGCTAGTGGAGTTTGCATACAACAACAATTACCATGCTAGCATCGAAATGGCTCCGTATGAGGCTCTGTTTGGGAGAAAGTGCCAATCTCCATTGTGTTAGTATGAAGTTGGAGAGTCAAGTTTACTGGGATCTAAGTTAGTAGCTGAGACCACCAAACAAATTAAGAGAGTCCGCAATAGAATGCTTATTTCTCAGAGTCGCCAGAAAAGCTATGCCGATCAGAGATAGAAACCGTAAGAATTTGATGAAAGAGATCATGTATTCTTAAGGGTTACTCCAACAACAGGAGTGGGTAGGGCGATTAAGATAAAGAAACTAAGTCCTCGTTATATCGGTCCATTTCAGATTCTAAAAAGAATTGGGCCAGTGGTGTTTGGGTAGCCCTACCACCGCATCTTTCAAACTTGCACGACGTATTTCACATTTCACAGCTTCAGAAATACACTTCTGATGCCAGCCACATTCTAGAACCTGAATCAATTCAATAGAGAGAGGATCTGACGCTTCAAGTAACTTTGGTCCAAATTGAGGATACTAGTATTAAGCGGTTGCGCGGAAAAGAAGTTTCGCTAGTAAAGGTGGCTTGGAGTCGAGTTGGGATTGAGGAACATACCTGGGAACCTGAGTCAGAGATGAGAAACAACTATCCACACTTGTTTTCAGGTAACTGATATGAATTTTGGGGACAAAATTCTTAATTAGGAAGGTAGGATGTAAACTCCAGAAAATTAATGAATAATTAGCTAATAAATTAAATAATATTCAAAGAAATTAAGAAATTAATTTTTTATAATCTAGAGAGGCAGAAATATTTAAAATACCACTTTTGACACTAATTTTAAAGATTTTGGCTCAAAACTGGGCCAATGGGCCAAACCGGTTGGACCGAGCCCAAACTGGGCCCAAGACCACCATATAAATAAAAGAGCTTAGCCTTTCTTCCCCAAAATTAAAGGGAAACACGCTCAAGCTTAGGGGAAGATAAAAGAAGAAGAACCCTAACCCCATCCAATATTCAATCCATCATATCTCTCAATCTGGAGCTCTGATCGCCGCACCGTTTGCGGCCATGCGACCACCGCGTTGAGGTCTTTGAAATCATTTAGGCAAAGTGGTAAGAAATTTACATTTTCTCACCCAGCCTTTCCTCCTTGTAATTTCAAAATATTAGGTTATAGGCATTGTGATTTGTGATGTTCTCATATTTTAGGATCAAGTTAGCTTGTGGGAATTGTTGGGTTTTGTCCAATTAATCCATCGGAGGGGTAAGAAATTGTTAAACCCTTGTGAATTATTGAAATTTGGTAACCCTATGATTGATTATAGTTAATTTTGTGGTATTACATTAAAATTGTATCATTTGGAATTAATTGGTGGATGTTAGAGGATTGATTTGAGCCTTGGAAGCTAACATTTTGTTTGGTGAGAAATTGGAGATTTGGAACTTGAGTAAAGAGGGAATTTTGAGGTGTTCCAACCTTAGGGAGGAATTGACCAAGGTATGGTTTTGGTTTCTCATAGTTAATGTATAATTTCATGTGAAAACTTAGGCTAGTTGACCGTAGGATAAGCTGGATTATGTGAATTATTCATGGTTTGTGGAAATAGAAAATGATTGTGTAAATTGATGTGGATTGTGAATGGGGATTTGGAAGTAGATATGATATATGTATTTGATATGAAGTGTTAATGTTTAGTGTTGGTTTGGTGAGATTGTATGAATAAAATGTTAGATTGTGTGGTTTTAAGTGTTGGTATGTTGTGAAGTGATTTGAAAAGCATGAGAATATGGTTTGAGACATAAGGGGATGTTTTGGGTTGTGACATGTTGGATATGAATTTAAAGTTTTGGAAAACTTGTGATTTGGAGTTTTTGGTAAAAGCTGAATTTTGACTAACTTTGACGGGCCAAAACTTTGTTTCCGAATAAAATTCGGTTCGTGGAATTTAAACGTTCAAAGAACGGACTAAAAATGATTTCTAATGAAAAAGTTATGCACATTTGAAGTTTGGTGTGTAAAACTGGTTCTTTTGGAACTTAGCAGCTTTTGCCACTTCTGATGGGCTTGCGTATGCGAACATGCCCATGACGCGGATCTTAGGCTTTGCCTAGACATCTCGTGTACGCGGGAATGGTATGCGTACATGAAATGGGAAAAATTACAAGCCGCGTGCGCAAGCAGAACCACGTAACATGGCGATGATTCCCTGCCCAAGGGTCTCGTGTACGCCAACAAGTGTCACATACATGGAAAATTTTAAATTTCTGCGTACGCAAAATATGGCATGCATATGCGGAACCCCTACTTTTATGAAAAGTGTGTTTTTAAATTTTAAACCATTCTTCTAACTCTCCAAACCTCTTTAACACCTGTTTAGGTTCCGTTAGCAAGGTTTTTAAGCTTTAGAACAAGATTGAATGTATTGAATGAGTTAGATAGAAGATTGAGAAGGCGGTTGAGAAGTGAATGGTTGAAATTGTTAAAGTGAGGAACTGATGAAGGATACATCATATGTGATTGATAATGATGATGAATTTGAGATGAAATGAAATATAAATTGATGATGATGTTGACATTGAGAAATAATAAATTAAATATCTATGTGGCTTATACATATTGAGACAAATTGTTGACCATCTATCACAAGATGTGACCGGACACTTTAACTCCCCGAGTTCCTCCATGGACATGCATATATACATAAATTTGAGCTTGGGGTGATTGTCTCCCCCATGGATAAGCTTGGGATTTTTTCCATGGCTATTATTAAGCTTGGGGATGTGCGCACAGAGGGACTGTCCAATAGTTAGCTACCAGAACATGTCGGATTGGCTGTATAACCGACAGTTGAGCTCAACAACCGTAGAACAGGCATACATCATACACATTTGAATGTTTTGTTTGAGTGTGTATTTGTTTTGGTTTGCCTAATTATTTTGCCATGTTTATCTACTACTTGCTTAATTACAGTATCTGAATTCTACCTGTGCTTTCTTTGTTTGGCTTGTTTGTGTATGTTTTTGATAGACCCCTCATATAGTGGAGGAGTGATGAGGGTTGTTCCATTGATGTTTAGGAGGTTTGAGGGAGAAGAAGACGAAGAATTAACTTAGAGCTAGGAATCCCGTAGTTAGATTACCAAACTTCTGGTTTAGAACTAATTTTAATTTTAAGTTAATTTATGAGTAAACGAAGTTCTAGGAATGTCTCTGACTTTCCAGGACCCTGTATATTAATTATGCGGATACCATTATTATACTGAGAATCCTCGGTTCTTATTCCATACATATTTCTGCTATTTTTCAGATGCAGGTCGAAAGGCACCTCATAGAGGTGTTTGGAGCCCTTTTTAGAAGGGAACAACTACACTTTTGGTGTTTTCTATTTTGATTATGTATATATATGGATATAGATTCTCCGCCTTATATATTTTACATTTTGTCCCTCTTAGAGGTTTATAACAAAAAGCAGGTGTTTACTTTGTGCTTTGAGATACCTTTGTGTGTATATATATAAGTGTGTGTGTGTGTGTGTGTGTGTGATATCTGTAATTTTGGAACTCTGATATATATATATATGTTTTAGCTTCCCTACGATCTTGCTTTACGTTTAGTTATGCGAGTGAGATGCGAACTTTCTGTTATGCTTTTGCTTAGCTTCTTCTTCTTCTTCTTCTTCTTCTTCTTCTTTCTTCATTGAATCATTCATTTATTCACACATTAGGTTTAGATATAGAATTCTAGATAGAGAGGCTCTCTCCTCTCTCTAGGTTTTAGGGTTTCTTTTAGTTTTATTTCTTCAAAAATTTAGATTTCCATCTTGCTTTAATTTAGTTTCTCTTCTACCTTTTATTATTCTAGCATCTTAGTTTATCTTATCTTGTTGATTTATTTAATTTTTCAATTTAGTTTGTGAATTCTTCTTGTTAGATTTAATTCCCTTTTAATGAAATTTGAAGTATTTCATGTTTATTGCTTCTTCTTTAATTGTTGGTTATTGGTTCCTTGCAGTTGTTAATCTTATATTTTACTATTTCTTGTTACTTTTCTATGATTTTATTTTGATAAAATGCTTGGTTGAATTTTAAAATAGATTTTTGTGTTCTTGGTCTGGATTGAGTAATTAGGAGACTCTTGAATTGCCAAAGTCTCTTGTTGATTGGTAATTGAAGATTGCCAGTTAGCATGAACTTCACTAAATCTAGTCTTTCACTACGAGTTGACTAGGACTTGTGAACTCAAGTTGATTGTATGCACTTGACTTTTCTTCATTGGTTGGAGGTTAACTAAGTGAAGGCAATTTACATTTACCATCACAATTGATGACGATAATGAGGATAGGACTTCTAATTCTCTTTCCTTGCTAAGAGCTTTCTTAGTTATTACTTTATTTTCTTGCCAATTTACTTTCTTGTCTCTTAATTCAAAAACCCCAAAAACATTTTTCCATAACCATTAGTAAGTACACTTCCCTGTAATTCCTTTGAGAGACGACCCGAGGTTTAAATACTTCGATTTTTATTGGGTTTGCTTAAGTGACAAACAAATTAAATGTTGATTGAGGTTTAATAATCGGTTTAGAACTATACTTGCAACACCATTTTATTGAAAAATTCTTTACCGACGATTTTCCTCCGTCAAGTTTTTGGTGCCGTTGCTGGGGAATTGCATATGTTTGCCTTATTATTGGTTATTGTGAATATTGTGAATCTGTGACGGGCGAAAAATTGCCGATTAAGAATTTATAAGAAAAACAGCGTTGCGAGTACAGTTCTTAACCCACAAAAATTCCGCTTATCAATTTAAAAAGAGTTGTCACAATTTAAGAATAAAATACTGGGAGTAGAATTCCCAGGTCGTCTCCCAACAAGTTGACAAAAGAGTGCAATTTATTGGTCAGGAATTTTCTGAGAAATTTTAGAGTTGGAGAATGAAAAAATAAATGATTATAAATTAAAGCAATGGAAATTAACGAGAGCTTTTATGTAATTAAAATAAAAAGTCTTGACTAGGAGAAGATTAATCGGAAGTTTTATCCTTGTTAAATTTTCCCAAGTGTAATAGTAACAGGTTGTTGTTTCTACTTAGTTATCCCTTACGGAATAAAGGAAAGTCAAGTAACTGAACCGACTCTGATTCACAAGTCCTAATTCTCTCCTATGGAAGGATTAGCATTAGTGACTAGAGAGTCAGTCAACAACTTTCAATTACAAATTAACACTTGAGTATTCCAACTTAAAAGTCTCCTATTAATCAACTCCAAAGTCAAGTTGGGAGCCTACTCCATTGACATGGATGCCATTTTCGCAAACATGTAAAGGGAGTAGAAAGGAGACATGGTAATTAAAATTAATTTAGTAAAAGCTATTTTTGAAATAATAAATTAAGGGAAGATGATACTCAAACAAATAATGAAATTAAATGTAAAAATAACTCTTGCATTAATACTTTCCAAAATCAAAGATATCCATACGTAACTCTAAACAAACTGAATGGAAATTAAGAGAGTAAGGAAATAAGAAAGCAAACTGTAATGATAGAGACTTCAAATGGAGGTAGTAACTCTTCTCATTATCCAATCCAAAAGCATAAAACTAGAAATCTATGAATGTGAAGAACTTTAGAGGAAGTAGTAGTTTTCTCTCTAAGATTCAAAACTAAAACTAAGATTGTGTAAAGTGAATGTGTGTTGAGTATCTGCTTGTCCTTGGCTCTAGTCTGCATTTCTGGGCTTCTAGGAATGGGGGAATTGCTCATAAATGTAAATGACAGAAATTAAAGAGAATGGGTAAGATCAGAAATGGGGAGTTCATTGGGCTTAGGAGATGTTGCATTCTCCGGATCAATCTCATTTACATCTCTTCCTCAATCAATGCACTCATTGATCTCCTTGGCAATCTTAAGTGATTGAATTACAATGTCTTGTAATTCAATCTCTTAAATCTTGATCAATAGCCAATTCCTTGCTCAATTGCTCATGAGAAGAGATGAAGTATGGTCACTGATTATACCACATGCATTTCCCAAATCAAGCATTGAGAGGATTATAGTCACATATCCATGCAAACCCAATTTGGTCCAGCATGAGAAAGTATTTCTAGCTTGATCTCTTCATTCCTCTTCCAAGGTTCCGAAGAGATCCAAGTATGAATAGTTTCTTTTCCAAGATAACTACCCAATTGGATGAAGATCGAAAGCTTTCAAGTAAAATCAAGAGAAAAGATAGAAGAAGAATAATGAAAACTAGTATTGATCCATCAAATTACAACAGAGCTCCCTAACCCAATGAAAGGGGTTTAGTTATTCATAGCTCTGGAAAATGAAAACAAAGATGGAGAATACATAATGAAAACTAGAAGTGCAGAGAAAGTAAATACAAGAAGTAGTTCTATGCTATTTTCTAACTCCCGAAACTCTCTAAAATAATTCAAAGCTACTCCTATATATACTACTCTTCTCATCTTCTAGTTGGCTCTTCAAGTCTTGGGCCTTTGGATCTTGAGTTTGAAGCAGTTCTTTTCTTCATTTGGGCTTGGCTTTACTTGCAGAGAGAAAGTGTGAAGTGGGCAGAGACTTGAGCTCAGGGCGTTAGGGGTGTTAACGTTTAGTAAAAATATGAGTTCGAGAACGTTAGTGACAATCAACTTTCTCACCAACGTTCCTAAGTAAAAGCCACGTTAACTTCAACGTTAGTGGCACAAACGTTGCCACTAACGTTGCCTCTAGGTCCTTCGCACACGTTATTGGGGCTTAACTTTCCCAATAACGTTGAAAAGCCCCCATTGCTCCTACGTTAGAGCCCACGTTAACTTAGTTAACGTGGCTCTTTAACGTGGGCTTGCCATCCTTCGAGAACGTTAGTGACACTCAACATTGTCACTAACGTTCCAATGTGCCCCCATGTCTCACGATAGAGTGCACGTTAACTTAGTTAACGTGGCTCTATAACGTGGCCATGCTTAGCCATCCCCAACGTTAGTGACAATGTTGAGTGTCACTAATGTTGGCTCATTATTTACTCATCCACGTTAGCTTCCACGTTAACTAAGTTAACGTGGGAGTTAACGTGGCTCATAGTGGCTTGTGTGGCTCCTTCCAACGTTAGTGACAATGTTAAGTGTCACTAACGTTGGCCATCACCTTCTTCTCTCACATTAGCCTCCACGTTAACTAAGTTAACGTGGGAGTTAACGTGGCATTGTGCACTTAGGCAAACGTTAGTGACAATGTTAAATGTCACTAACGTTTGCTTCCTTTCCCCTTTTTAACGTTAGAGGCCACGTTAACTAAGTTAACGTGGACTCTAACGTGGCCACTTGTGAGCATTGGCCAACGTTAGTGAGATTGTTAAGTGTCACTAACGTTGGCCCAAATTCCCTTCTTCACATTAGAGTTCACGTTAACTTAGTTAACGTGACTCTTAACGTGGGTAATGATGGCTTCGAGAGCGTTATTGGCAGTCACTTTTCTCATTAACTTTGCAAGTTACCTCCCATTCCTTGCTTCCTTTGGTCCTGAAATCAAACAATAGAGTGCATCAAAGTTCTAGTCCAAGTCATGGGTAATGCAGCATACAATTTGTCACTAAATTCATGCAAAATCCTCATGAAATCATGTAAAATGCACAATGTATGCTTGAATCCAGGTGTAAGTGAATATCTACCCAAAACTAGCTTATTTCCTAAGAAAATACATGAAACTACCCTAAAAATAGTAAAGAAAAGGTCAGTGAAACTGGCCAAAATGCCCTGGCATCACAACACCAAACTTAAAGCTTGCTTGTCCCTAAGCAAGTACTGGAACAAGAGAATGATGAATGAAATGCCAAGAGAAATGAGTCATTCTTGTGGAAGTCATGTCACTGATTTTATGGTGGTTTCATGCATAGCAACTTAGGTTCATTCCTGGCTTTCAGACCTTTATCATGCCCTACAATACTCACTTTGCTTACATCCCATGAGACTTTTATTCATTGATCCTTTTATTGTCATTTCAGGGATTATTGGTGTCCTTCAGGCTAAGTATTCTGTAAGGGGGCAACTCTTTAAGATAAGCTTTCAGCCAACACTCCCGAACCAATTGATTCAAGGTGCTAGGTGTTGAGACACCCTTAAGGACTTATTTGCTCAAGTCTCTCCCCCATACATGCACACCATAGGCATATAGTTTATTCTTTTTCTTTACTTGAGGCCTTGGTGTCCAGCACCTCTTTGGGTTACTAAATGTTCTGTGGTGAGGGTTACTCTTGATAGTGGACTTTCAGCTGATAATCCCGAGTTAGTTAACCCAAGTTACCAAGTGATAAGGCACTCCTAAGAGCTTATTCATCCAAGTAGATCCCTCACACAGGAACACCACAGACACATGCCTCAAGATTTAAAACTATTAGTGCATGGCCTTATTGCTTACTCTTTTTCTTTTATTCCTCAACCTTGATTGTTCTTTCCCTTTTTCTTATTAGGATCTTCTTACTTAGCTAGTCTCATGGGGTGTGTCTCAAGCATAGTATTCATGACAGATAGTTGTCTTCCCACCTTGTGGTTGAACCAAGTTAGCTAACTTATGACCATACCACAAACTCATGGATTTACTCCCTAGTATGAACTCTTCTCTGGTCTTTTTAAAACTCACTCATTCTCTTTTCATTTGATTCAAAAGGAACAAGCATACAAGTAAGTAAAGAAATGGTGCAGTAACATAAAGACCAGCACACAGAGACCTCTTCATCACCCAAACTAAAAAAAAAAGAATTCAAAAAGATTTAAACTAACATGGAAGCAAGTTCTATTTCATACAAGATCTTCCTTATTTAAAGCATAGAAAAAGATGGACCAAAGAAGGAACTCCACCACCTTTTACTCTTGTGGATGTCCATGCTCTCCTTCTTGATTGCTTGTTCTCCCACTTCCCTTGCCTTTTCCAAGAAGCTTCTTCCAGAAACCACCATCTTCCATCTTCTTCTTGAGTGTCTCCTTTTGCTGTTTCACTTTCCTCTCTTCTTGTTCTACAAAATCATTTTGGACCTCATCATATGTAGGGATGGCATAGTGTAGCTGATGCATATTACTGGACATGTAGTTCAACTTGGCTTGAGTGTTGATGTTGAACTCCTCCCGCTGTAGTTGTCGTCCTTCATTAAGTAAAGTGAACTCATTGAATGCTTTCATCTGGGCTAGTTGTCGCTGATTGAGTTCCTGCAAATGCTTATCTTGACGATCTTGCCTCTCGGTAGCTTGGTTGATGGTTTGAGTGAGCTGGGAGTATTGTTCTTGTTGCTGCTCCATTTTTTGTTTCTTCCACTCTTCTTGTTGACTCATCCAGTTCAATATTTGCTCTTGTCCTTCTATATGTCTCACCTCAAGTCTTCAATGGCTCTGAGAAGGTGATTCATATTCAAATCGGCTGGGTAAGGATGCTCTCCCTGTTGATATTCTTCCTGATGAGACTCCTCTTGGTGAGCTGCTTCCTTTGCTTTTAGTTTCCCTATTTGTGGCCTTCTTTGTTGCTGAGCAGGTGTGGTATAGGCCATACGCTGGGTTGTCATTAGCCTCCCTAGGTTAACCCAGTCTGGATTACTATCCTCAAAAACTACTTTGGCCTTTGTGCACAATCGGAGAATGGTGCTGGGGTACCAAAGCCTGGCACCTGATTCAAGCTTCTCATCTGAATCTTGAATTCC
Organism: Arachis ipaensis; assembly: GCF_059453495.1. Taxonomy (NCBI): domain Eukaryota; kingdom Viridiplantae; phylum Streptophyta; class Magnoliopsida; order Fabales; family Fabaceae; genus Arachis; species Arachis ipaensis. Next base: position 81,667,960 of record NC_142441.1, on the reverse strand, counting down.
CTCAGCTATAAGTTCATGCACGTTGATTTCTCCACCTTGTACTAGGCAATGTACCATAGTTGCTCGATTAATATTTACCTCTGAATTATTAGCAGTTGGGAGAATAGACCTCCTCACGAGTTCAAACCACCCCTTGGCTTCTGGGCTAAGGTCTCCCCTCTTGATGAACCGGGGTTTCCCATCCCCATACCTCTCCCAGTCCGCTGCTATTACACATATGTCAGTCACTATCTCAGTGAGCTCATCATTGTCTTGGTTTTTACTTATCCTTGTATGATAGCTAGGCTCATCAAAGTGTTGTGATTTCAGGTGAAGAGTTCTTATTATAGCATTTGGACTAAAGTCTACCTCCTTTCCCCTTACATAGCTTTTGAAGGTTGGGGCTCTGGTTTTGTCATCTCTGACCACATTTGCGTAGAACTCTTTGATGAGGTTTGCATTGATCTTCCCCTCTGGATTGGTGAGCAATTGCCACCCTCTTTCTTCAATCTTCTCCCGAATCTGTGGGCATTCATCTTCATTGATTTGGAAGGTTAACTCTGGCAGTATCTTTTTGAGCTTTATCCGCTCAAATTCTCATTCATGGAAGGCAGTCTTGAATCTCTTTTCGTCGAAGGGAATGTTCTCCGTTGGTTCCTTCCTCTTCTGCCTCTTGGAGCTTGATGATGCCATGAATCAAGTTAAAGCAAAATGGGTGTAGTGAAGGGAAGAGATGTGGGATTTAGAGAGTGGGAAGTTGAAGAGTGGGTCGCTGGAAAGTGAAGTGCAAGGGGTATGAATTTCGAATGTGGAGAGGGTGTGGATTTGATTCACTTATATAGAGTAGTGATGAAGAGATGAAAGGTGTGGATTGATGGGGTTGGTATGATGAACGGATGGGGTTGTGTATGGAGTAAGCACGAGGATTCTCAACTTTATGATGGAGTTAGTTCACTTTCCAAGTTTGTTCTTCCTCCAATGTTGCATGGCAACCATTCCCCATGCATTTCCCCTTGAGGCACGTGTGTAGTGCCCTCTTCATGAAGTGGCCGAATCCTTTCCCATTAAATTGTCCAATCAATCTCTTTCAATGCTCCTTTCCTTTTCCTATAAAGATCAAATAAGAAAAGTAAGAAATATCATAAAAAAAAAATCAATTTAGATTTTTTCGGCTAAAATAATAAAGAGAAAAAAAATAGATTGTTTATTCATGAACTCCAACCAACTAACTAAGTGTGTATCCCTTTATGCATTTTGGTGGCACCATGGGGTGACACCAAACTTAGTTTGAAGCATTGTGATGAAAAGTTTTGTTCAAAGCTCCCAAGACTAGCATGCATCTTGGTTTGCTTTGAACACCAAACTTGTTCCTCACTATATACTGCACAATAAGGAGTTCACCAAGTTTGGGTTGGAATTTATGAATATTGACTTATTCAATAGTAAAATCTAATAAAACATGGGTTGCCTCCCATGAAGCGCTTCTTTAGCGTCACTAGCTTGACATTTCTTCTTCATCAGGGAGGTTGATAATGCTTCAAGTCCTCCCCTCTTGCCTTGGACTTATATCCATTGGTTGTATCAATGATCTCTACATGTTCCAAGGAGAGGACTCTGTTAATAGTGAAGACCTTAGGTAACTGAGATGGTACAGTGGGGAGACTAGGGGGGATATCTGGGAAGTAAGCTGAGATCACTTTATCTCCTGGAGAGAAGTTTTCCGTAGGGATCTTCTTGTTCCTCCACCCCCTTGGTACCTTCTTCTTTGTCCCTTTTGATGTTGCCTTGCTCTTGGTAACTTCTTCTAAGGGAATTTTGTTGTTGTATTCACATGCCTCTGGTGGTTTAGGTTCCTCCAGCTTCTCCTTGAGCTGTGACAATGGTTGTTTGCCTTGTTCCTCATGCAATGGGGTTTTAGGATGTGTTGGTAGTGAATCAGTGCTTGTTTCCTCTGTCAGCATCTCAGTATGATCATTGCTTGGTTCTTTATTTTCTTGGTCAGCTTCTTGGGAGAGTTTGAAGACATTGAAGCTGAGTTGCTCATCATGGATCCTCAATATTAGCTCCCCTCGCTCCACATCTATGAGTGCTCTGGCTGTAGCTAGGAATGGTCTTCCCAATATGATTGGGTGAGTGTGATTCTCTTCCATGTCCAAGATGACAAAGTCTGTGGGAAGAAAGTATTTCCCCACCTTTAACAACACATTTTCCACCACTCCTATTGCTTGTTTTTGAGTTTTGTCAGCCAGCCTGATGACCACATCTGTGGGCAATATCTCATTGATCTGCAGTCTCTTCACCAGGGCTAAGGGCATTAAGTTGATGCTCGCTCCCAAATCGCATAGTGCTCTATCAAACATTGTTTCTCCTATGGCACAGGGGACATAAAAACTCCCTGGATCTTTTCTTTTCGTAGGCAACTACGGTTGAATGAGGGCACTGCACTCCTTGTTCATCACTATAGTTTGGCCTCCCTTGAGTGAGATTTTCCTAGGAAGCAGCTCCTTCATGTACTTGATGAATGCAGGCATTTGTTGGATAATCTTGATGAATGGTATGTTCACATGCAGAGATGCAAACAAGTCTAGAAATCTTGAGTATATTCTCTTTTCCACAGCACCATTGAGCAGCTGGGGAAAAGGTGCATAGAGTCTCAGCAGCTCCTGTTTTGATATTTCTGATTCCTGGTATTCTTTTTCCTCCTTCTCTGCTGAGGTATCTTCAGGTTGTTCTGACAGCTTGCTTGGCTTGTCCTCAGTCTCCTTATCACTTATAGTGACCATCTTGTAATCTTCCCATCTTACTTTCTTTATTTCACCTCTCGGATTCTTCTCTGTGTCACTTGGAAATCCATCTGTGGGTTTGGGAATTTGCTCAGAGAGATATCCTACTTGAGATTCTAACCTCTTGATTGTGTCTCCCTGATTCTTGAAACTGGCTCGCACTTCCTCCTTGAATGCTTTACTGTCCTGGATATCCTTGCATATGCCTTCAAGTAGATTTTCAATCCTTGAGATTCTTTCATCAAATGATGATAGGTCTGGTTGAGGAGGGTTGTTCTGGCCTTGATATGAATGTGGAGAGGTGTTGTTATTGGGATGTTGATATGGTCTAGATGTGAAGTGTTGGTGAGCTGCATTGTTTGGATTTGGGCGTCTTTGATCAAGGCTTTGGTCTTGTTGATTTCCCCACCCAAAGTTTGGGTGATTCCTCCATCCAGGGTTGTAAGTCTTGGAGTATGGATCATGGTTCTGCCTAGGTGAATTCCCGATGTAGTTGGCTTGCTCCTGGCTACCATCTGCCTCTTCATTCACTCCTTCTTGGGTTGTTGATGAAGTGGAGATTGCTGCCACTTGGTTCCTCTCCATCTTCTTGGTGAGGTCAGCCAGCTGTTGGGTAATGAGCTTGTTTTGGGCCAACAGAGCATCTACATTGTTTAGCTCCATTACTCCTCTTGTGTTCCCTCTTTCGGAAGCATAGAAGTAGTCGTTCTCTGCTACTGTTTCAATAACATCTATAGCTTCCTCAATGGTTTTCTTCTTGTTCAAAGATCCTCCGGTGAATGGTCTATGTTCCTTCTTTGACTCATAAGAGAGCCCTTCATAGAAAATGTGCAGCTGCACCCATTCGTTGAACATGTCAGGTGGACACCTCCTTGTCAGGTCCTTAAACCTCTCCCATGCCTCATATAGAGTCTCACCATCTTGTTGCCTGAAGGTTTGGACCTCAACTCTCAACCTATTGATTCGTTGAGGATGGTAAAGTCTTGCTAAGAATTTGTTCACCACATCTTCCCAAGTTGTCAAGCTTTCCCTTGGGAAAGTTTCCATCCACTTGGCTGCCTTATCCTTGAGTGAGAATGGAAATAAGAGCAGTCTATAGGCGTCAGGATAAACACCATTAGACTTCACTGTGTCACATATTCTCAGGAAGGTGGTTAAATGTTGATTTGGGTCCTCTTGGACACTTCCTCCGAACGAACAGTTGTTCTGCACAAGGGTGATGAGCTGTGGCTTCAGTTCAAAATTGTTGGCATGGATGGTTGGCTTTTGAATGCTACTCCCTCAGTTTCCCAGGTTTGGGTTGATGTAGGAGCCTAAAACTCTTCTATCCTCCCCAGCATGATTTGCTCGACCTCTTCTGCCATGGTTGTGAGCCTCTTCTTCATGATGGTTTTCCATGTTTTCTTCCATGTTTGGTTCAAAGTATTCCTCAAAGTGTTCCTCCTCTTTTTCAGCACCAACTACACATTTGTCTCTTGCCTCCCTCCTTAGTCTAAGGAAGGTTCTATCAGGTTCAGAATCAAAGGAAGTTGAAGCCCCGCTTCTTCTCCCTGTCATACAACCAACAAGTACAAGCAAAGAGAATAGGTGCAGAAAGTATATCTGCCAGAATTACTGTTAGTGTGAGTGATGCAATATATCAAACAGTTAGTGGGTTAGTGCGAATAAAACAGGAAAAGTAGAGGTAAGGGAAGAAATTAACTAAAACAGGAAGTAAATAACTCAAACAGAAATTTAAATCAAACAAAAAATAAAATGCTCAATCTAGTTATCCTCCAATCTAATCATTGTTGATGCACAATCAATCCCCGGCAACGGCGCCATAAACTTGATGCACGGAAAACTTGTCTCATAACAAATTTCCTTCGGCAAGTGTACCGAATTTGTCGTCAAGTAAAAACTCACAATAGAGTGAGGTCGAATCCCACAAGGATTGATTGATCAAGCAACTTTAATTAGAGGAATGTTCTAGTTGAGCTAATCAGGAATTAACTTGAGAATTGCAGAAAATTAAATGGCGGGAAAGTAAATGGCAGAAAGTAAATTGCGGAATCTTAAATGGGAATGGGGGAATTGCTCATAAATGTAAATGACAGAAATTAAAGAGAATGAATAAGATTAGAAATGGGGAGTTCATTGGGCTTAGGAGATGTTGCATTCTCCAGATCAATCTCATTTACATCTCTTCCTCAATCAATGCACTCATTGATCTCCTTGGCAATCTTAAGTGATTGAATTACAATTTCTTGTAATTCAATCTCTCAAATCTTGATCAATAGCCAATTCCTTGGTAAATTGCTCATAAGAAGAGATGAAGTATGGTCACTGATTATACCACATGCATTTCCCAAATCAAGCATTGAGAGGATTATAGTCACATATCCATCCAAACCCAATTTGGTCCAGCATGAGAAAGCATTTCTAGCTTGATCTCTTCATTCCTCTTCCAAGGTTCCGAAGAGATCCAAGTATGAATAGTTTCTTTTCCAAGATAACTACCCAATTGGATGAAGATCGAAAGCTTTCAAGTAAAATCAAGAGAAAAGATAGAAGAAGAATAATGAAAACTAGTATTGATCCATCAAATTACAACAGAGCTCCCTAACCCAATGAAAGGGGTTTAGTTGTTCATAGCTCTGGAAAACGAAAACAAAGATGGAGAATACATAATGAAAACTAGAAGTGCAGAGAAAGTAAATACAAGAAGTAGTTCTATGCTATTTTCTTGAGTTTGAAGCAGTTCTTTTCTTCATTTGGACTTGGCTTTACTTGTAGAGAGAAAGTGTGAAGTGGGCAGAGACTTGAGCTCAGGGCGTTAGGGGTGTTAACGTTTAGTGAAAATATGAGTTCGAGAACGTTAGTGACAATCAACTTTCTCACTAACGTTCCTAAGTAAAAGCCACGTTAACTTTAATGTTAGTGGCACAAACGTTGCCACTAACATTGCCTCTAGGTCCTTCGCACACGTTATTGGGGCTTAACTTTCCCAATAATGTTGAAATGCCCCCATTGCTCCTACGTTAGAGCCCACGTTAACTTAGTTAACGTGGCTCTTTAACGTGGGCTTGCCATCCTTCGAGAACGTTAGTGACACTCAACATTGTCACTAACGTTCCAATGTGCCCCCATGTCTTACGTTAGAGTCCACGTTAACTTAGTTAACGTGGCTCTATAACGTGGCCATGCTTAGCCATCCCCAACGTTAGTGACAATGTTGAGTGTCACTAATGTTAGCTCATTATTTACTCATCCACGTTAGCTTCCACGTTAACTAAGTTAACGTGGGAGTTAACGTGGCTCATAGTGGCTTGTGTGGCTCCTTCTAACGTTAGTGACAATGTTAAGTGTCACTAACGTTGGCCATCACCTTCTTCTTACACGTTAGCCTCCACGTTAACTAAGTTAACGTGGGCGTTAACGTGGCATTGTGCACTTAGGCAAACGTTAGTGACAATGTTGAATGTCACTAACGTTTGCTTCAGTTCCCCTTTTTAACGTTAAAGGCCACGTCAACTAAGTTAACGTGGACTCTAACGTGTCCACTTGTGAGCATTGGCCAATGTTAGTGAGAATGTTAAGTGTCACTAACGTTGGCCCAAATTCCCTTTTTCACATTAGAGTTCACGTTAACTTAGTTAACGTGACTCTTAACGTGGGTAATGATGGCTTCGAGAGCGTTATTGGCAGTCACTTTTCTCATTAACTTTGCAAGTTACCTCCCATTCCTTGCTTCCTTTGGTCCTGAAATCAAACAATAGAGTGCATCAAAGTTCTAGTCCAAGTCATGGGTAATGCAGCATACAATTTGTCACTAAATTCATGCAAAATCCTCATGAAATCATGTAAAATGCACAATGTATGATTGAATCCAGGTGTAAGTGAATATCTACCCAAAACTAGCTTATTTCCTAAGAAAATGCATGAAACTACCCTAAAAATAGTAAAGAAAAGGTCAGTGAAACTGGCCAAAATGCCCTGGCATCACAACACCAAACTTAAAGCTTGCTTGTCCCTAAGCAAGTACTGGAACAAGAGAATGATGAATGAAATGCCAAGAGAAATGAGTCATTCTTGTGGAAGTCATGTCACTGATTTTATGGTGGTTTCATGCATAGCAACTTAGATTCATTCCTGGCTTTCAGACTTTTATCATGCCCTACAATACTCACTTTGCTTACATCCCATGATACTTTTATTCATTGATCCTTTTATTGTCATTTCAGGGCTTATTGGTGTCCTTCAGGCTAAGTGTTCTATAAGGGGGCAACTCTTTAAGATAAGCTTTCAACCAACACTCCCGAACCAGTTGGTTCAAGGTGCTAGGTGTTGAGACACCTCTAAGGACTTACTTGCTCAAGTCTCTCCCCCATACATGCACACCACAGGCATATAGTTTATTCTTTTTCTTTACTTGAGGCCTTGGTGTCCAGCACCTCTTTGGGTTACTAAATGTTCTGTGGTGAGGGTTACTCTTGATAGTGGACTTTCAGCTGATAATCCCGAGTTAGTTAACCCAAGTTACCAAGTGATAAGGCACTCCTAAGAGCTTATTCATCCAAGTAGATCCCTCACACAGGAACACCACAAACACATGCCTCAAGATTTAAAACTATTGGTGCCTGGCCTTATTGCTTACTCTTTTTCTTTTATTCCTCAACCTTGATTGTTCTTTCCCTTTTTCTTATTAGGATCTTCTTACTTAGCTAGTCTCATGGGGTGTGTCTCAGGCATAGTATTCATGACCGATAGTTGTCTTTCCACCTTGTGGTTGAACCAACTTAGCTAACTTATGACCATACCACAAACTCATGGATTTATTCCCTAGTATGAACTCTTCTCTGGTCTTTTTAAAACTCACTCATTCTCTTTTCATTTGATTCAAAAGGGACAAGCATACAAGTAAGTAAAGAAATGGTGCAGTAACATAAAGACCAGCACACAGAGACCTCTTCATCACACAAACTAAAAAAAAAGAATTCAAAAAGGTTTAAACTAACATGGAAGCAAGTTCTATTTCATACAAGATCTTCCTTATTTAAAGCATAGAAAAAGATGGACCAAAATGAATATCTACCCAAAACTAGCTTATTTCCTAAGAAAATGCATGAAACTACCCGAAAAATAGTAAAGAAAAGGTCAGTGAAACTGGCCAAAATGCCCTGGCATCACACCGCACGACTAATCATCAGTCAGTTCTTACTCATGTTGGAATAGGATCCATTGATCCTTTTGTGTCTGTCATTACGCCCAGCACTCGTGAGTTTGAAGCTCGTCATAGTCATTCCATCCCAGATCCTACTCGAAATACCACAGACAAGGTTTAGACTTTTCGGATCTCAGGAATGGCCGTCAATAGTCCTAGCCTATACCACGAAGACTCTGATCATGAACCGAGAGGCTAAGAGATATACACTCAATCTAAGGTAGAACGGAAGTGGTTGTCAGGCACACATTCATAGGTTGAGAATGGTGATGAGTGTCACGGATCATTACATTCATCACGGTTAAGTATGAGTGAATATCTTAGAATAGAAACAAGCATGTATGAATAAAAAACAGAAGTAATTGCATTAATTCATCGAGACACAGCAGAGCTCCTCACCCCCAATCCTGGAGTTTAGAGACTCATGCCATAGAGATACAATGTAAAACGTGAAAATGTCATGAGATGCAAAATAAATCTCTAAAAGTTGTTTAAATACTAACTAGTGACCTACGTTTACAGAAAATGAGTAAACTACGATAGATAGTGCAGAAATCCACTTCCGGGGCCCACTTGGTGTGTGCTAGGGCTGAGACTTGAGCTTTACATGTGCCTAGGCTGTTTCTGAAGTTAAACGCCAGGTTGTAACTTGGTTTGGGCGTTTAACTCCAACTTGTAACCTGTTTCTGGCGTTTAATGCCAGAATGGAACATAGAATTGGGGTTAAACACCATTTTACGTAGTTTATCTCTGGATGTCTACTTTCCAACGCAATTAAGGGCGCGCCATTTGGGTTTCTGTAGCTCCGGAAAATCTATTTCGAGTGCAGGGAGGTCAGAATCCAACAGCATCTGCAGTCCTTTTTCAGCCTCTGAATCAGATTTTGCTCAGGTCCCTCAATTTCAGCCAGAAAATACCTGAAATCACAGAAAAACACACAAACTCATAGTAAAGTCTAGAAATGTGAATTTTGAATAAAAACTAATAAAAATATACTCAAAAGTAATTAAAACATGCTGAAAACTACTTAAAAATAATGCCAAAAAGCATATAAATTATCTGCTCGTCACAACACCAAACTTAAATTGTTGCTTGTCCCCAAGCAACTGAAAATCAAATAGAATAAAAATAAGAAAATATACTATAAAGTCCAAAATATCAATGAAACTTAGTTCTAATTAAATGGGCGGGACTAGTAGCTTTTTGCCTCTGAACAGTTTTGGCATCTCACTTTATCTTTTGAAGCTCAGAATGACTGGCATCTATAGGAACTCAGAATTTAGATAGTATTATTGAATCTCCTAGTTCAGTATGTTGATTCTTGAACACAGCTACTTTATGAGTCTTGGCCGTGGCCCTAAGCACTTTGTTTTCCAATATTTCCACCGGATACATAAATGCCACAGACACATAACTGGGTGAACATTTTCAGATTGTGACTCAGCTTTGCTAAAGTCCCCAATTAGAGGTGTTCAGAGTTCTTAAGCACAATCTTTTTGCTTTGGACCTCGACTTTAACTGCTCAGTCTCAAGCTTTTTACTTGACACCTTCACGCCACAAGCACATGGTTAGGGACAGCTTGGTTTAGCCGCTTAGGCCAGGATTTTATTCCTTCGGGCCCTCCTATCCATTAATGCTCAAAGCCTTGGATCCTTTTTATTACCCTTGCCTTTTGATTTTAAGGGCTATTGGAATTTTCTGCTTGCTTTTGCTCTTCTCTCTCTTTTTTTTTTTTTTGCAAGCTTTGTTCTTCACTGCTTTTTCTTGCTTCAAGAATCATTTTTATGATTTTTCAGATTATCAAATAACATTTCTCCTTTTTCATCATTCTTTCAAGAGCCAATAATTTTAACATTCATAAACAGCAAATTCAAAAGACATATGCACTGTTCAAACATTCATTCAGAAAATAAAAAGTATTGTCACCATATCAAAATAATTAAACTAATTTCAAGGATGAATTCGAAATCATGTACTTCTTATTCTTTTGTAATTAAAACATTTTTCATTTACGAAAGGTAATGGATTCATAGGACATTCATAACTTTAAGGCATAGACTATAATCTTTATTTATTATTTAATAGAAATAATCTAAAATAGGCCTAAAAAGCAAACAATTAATAATAAAAGAAAGGAAATTAAAGACATAAAGACAAATGACTCTAATTCTAATACTCATGTACTTTTAAAATAGATAAAAGGTTATTACAGAGTTAGGACTCAACAACCTTTATTTTGGAAGGTAGATGCCTCTTTAGCCTGTGGAGTGCTTGGTCCTTCAAGAGATAGCTTCTGGCGCTTTAGTTCCTTTAGTTTATGCCCTTGCTCTTCTTGTTCCCTAAGCAGTTTGCAGAGCATGCTGTTTTGATTTTGCTGTTCTTCCTTCAGTTGATCCATAGCTTCTTGTAACTTAGTGATAGATGTTTCTAGGCACCCCCAGTATTCAAATTGAGGAATTTCCGGGAGGAACTCCTGTGCTCTCCTCTTGATGGGGTCGTCCTGCACTTGTCCTTCCATTGACTTTTTGGTGATTGGTTGCTCAACTGAGATATACTCATCTACTCCCATTTTTACCCCAGCATCTTTACATAACAGAGAGATTAAGCTTGGATAGGCCAATTTGGCATCTTTGGAGTTCTTGTTTGCAATTTTGTAAAGCTCACAAGAAATCAACTGATGAACTTCCACTTCTTTTTCCAGCATAATGCAATGAATCATCACTGCTCTTCTTATGGTGACTTCAGAGCGGTTGCTAGTGGGCAGTATAGAGTGCCCAACGAAGTCCAGCCAAGCTCTGGCGACTGGTTTGAGATCTCCTCTCTTGAGTTAGTTTGGGACACCCTGTGTTGGTTGTCCATTTGGCTCCAGGGAGGCATATGTCCTCTAGAATTTTGTCCAAGCTCTGATTTGGTCTCATCATTCTCCTATTAAAGGAGTCTGGGTCATCTTGCAGTTGAGGCAGCTTAAAGATCTCTGATGGTGGCGGAAATTGGTGAGTTAAGAATGATTATAAAATATGCGTTGCAAGTATAGTTCTCAACCAACCAGAAATTCACTTATCAATTTAGAAGGGTGTCACAGAAATTAAAATTAAAATACTGGGAGTATGAATCCCAGGTCATGTTCCAACGAGTTGCAGAAAAGTGTGCTATTTTATTAATCAGATGTTTTCAAAGAGGTTTGAGTTGAATGGCATAAAATTAAATTAGAGAATTTATATAAATTTAAATAAAAGCCTTGACTGGGAGTTGATTAGTTGGAAGCCCTATTCTTGTTAGAGTACTCTCATGATTAATTGACAATTGAGGGTTATTATGTTTAGTTGTCCCTTACTAAGTAAGGGAAAGTTAAACAAGTTGGAATGATGTTTCTATCCACAAGTTCCAATCCGCTCTTAGGAGGATTGGTGTTAGTGACTAGAGAGCAATTCAACAATAAACCTAATTACAATCTTTCTCTTGAGCATCCCAACTCAAGGGTTCCTCTCAATCAACTCCCCATCAAGTTAGGGAACTACTCGCTCATTGTAAATGTAAAATTCATAACATAAGAAAGGGAATTAAAGAAAGACATGATAAATAATGATCAAAAGATTAATTAAAAATAAAAGTAATTCTTGTATTAATAAATGCTAAAATAATCCAATAGTGAAATTAAGTAAATTAAGGAACATGGAAGAGTAAGAGACAAGTAAAGAGAACGAACTAGAATGTCGAAGTCTTGATGAGGCAATAACTCTTCTCAATATCCCAATGCAAAAACAATGAAAATAACAAATCCTAAAAACTATGAATGTGTAGAGAGAAAACCTAGAGGAGAGGAAAACTAGATCTAAAAACTAAAACTATGCGGAATGAATATTGTTGTTGGTTTTTGCATGTTCTCTGGCTCTAGTCTGCTTTTCTGGGCCAAAAACTGGGTCAAAATAAGGCCCAAAATCGCCCCCAGCGATTCTGCAGATTATGCAAATCGCGCATGTCACGCGGACGCGTCATTCATGCGGACGCGTCATTCGGCGTTTCGCTTTGCATGCGGGCGCGTCGTCCACGCCTCCGCATCACTTGTGCAATTTCCAATTCGCGCGGTCGCGTCATCCATGCGGCCGCGTCATTGCGATTTCCTCTCTTCCACGCGGTCGCGTCATCTATGCGGCTGCGTCGCTTCTTGCTAGTCATCTCCTCAATTTCTTGTGTTCTTTCCATTTTTTGCAAGCTTCCTTTCCAATCTCTAACTCATTCATGCCCTATAAAGCCTGAAACACTTAACACACGGATCACGGCATCGAATGGAAGAAAGGAGAAATAAAATACATAATTAAAAGTCTCTAGGAAGCAAGTTTTCAATCATGCAATAACTTTAGGAAGGAATTATAAATGCATGCTTATTTAATGAATAAGTGGGTAACGATCATCATAAAACCACATAATTAAACACAATATAAACCATAAAATAGTGGTTTATCAACCTCCCCACACTTAAACATTAGCATGTCCTCATGCTTAGTTGAAGGAGATAAAATGAATGAGTAAGAACGTAAAACCCATGCAATGCAATGCAGCCTATATATGCGAATGCAACTATATGATTCTTGTCCACTTGATCTAAAGTAAATAAGCTCTTCAAAACAATTACAAATCAAATTCCACTAACCCAATTCTTATAAAGCAAGAGCAGATAAAAATGCAAGAAGATAGCTCATGAAAGCAGGGAACATAATATTTCAAGCATTGAACCTTCACTGACGTGTATGTACACTCCAGTCACTTTACTGTATAGGGTAATTACTCTATCCTTCTCTAATCATGCTTTCTAGTTTTTGTTCTTCTCCTAACCAATCAACAACATTTAATACACCAATGCAAACATCATGATGTCTTTTCAAGGTTGTAATGGGGCCAAGGTGAGGGTAAGGATATATATATGGCTAAGTAAGCTTATAAATTGAATCTTTAATTAACCCAAGCTTTAACATAACCTATATATATTCTATATAACTTTTAAAATTCATACCTAGCTACCCAGAAATTTCCTTTCACATTCCATACTCATGTTTCAACCTTTTATTTTAGTTTTATCATACATGCATTGACATTTGAATTCTTAATTTAACATTGGGGTAATTTTGTCCCCTTATTTATTTTTTTGAATTTTTTTTCAACATAAACATAAACATAAACATAGCTTATCAATGCACATAGATTTTTAATTCTTAAAGTTTCTCATGAGTAGGTATCCAAATTCCTAGTATATTATCATGACACATTCCCTTATTATCTTTTGCTTCCACAATTTCCCATACTTAAATAATACACACAATTCTATCTTAAGCTAACCAAAGATTCAATCTGGGATATATAATTGTTTTTTCGCTTAAGGCTAGTAATGTGGTAAAATATAGAACAAATGGGATTTAAAGGCTCAAAGTGGCTAACAAAGGTAATTGAAAGGGTAGGCTTAATTTGGATAAGTAAGCTAAACAAATAATGACCTCAATCATATGCAAACATATAAATATAATAAACATTGGACATATAGGATGAAACAAAATATAGATTACAATCATAGAGAAGTAAACACACAAGAATAAAATAATTATGGTTAAATAATGTAACCATTCATAAAGGCTCAAATCTCACAGGTTGTGTGTTCTTTAGCTCAAAAATCATGTTCCAAATACAACTTCAAGCAAATTTAACATAAAAGTTTTAATTAAAATTAGTGAAATTTTATTCCAAAGATAGGGTCTTAGAAGAAACTTATTGTCTTTTCAATCAAGCAGAACATGCATGCAACTAATCTATTACTATGCAATTTATCCTATTCTACAAAAGAAAAATCTAACTAAATATCCTAATTTATTGGTGCTAGGGAAGAGAAATTACCTCCGAAAGTCAGGTACTGACCGACCTCCCCACACTTAAGGCTTTGCATCATCCTCGGTGCCATCTGTCAAGAACAAAGGTGGGTTGGTAGCAGTATCTCTATCGTCGGGGCCATCGTGGCTCCCTGTGCTGGTAAAGGAAGTGGAGTCCGGGGTATCTGAATCCTTGAATTATCCCATGATCAGCTCCTTGAGGTATGTGAATCGGCGTGGTGCACGAAATTGTGATCTCCAGGCTCGAACAAATCCTGGTAATGGCTCCAAAGCTTGGTGCTCTGATCTTAATTCATGATTATCACAACTTCGATACAACTAACCAGCAAGTGCACTGGGTCGTCCAAGTAATACCTTACGTGAGTAAGGGTCGAATCCCACGGAGATTGTTGGTATGAACCAAGCTATGGTCACCTTGTAAATCTCAGTCAGGCAGATATAAAGTGATAATGGTGTTTTCGAATATTATATAATAAAATAGGGATAGAGATACTTATGTAATTCATTGGTAGGAATTTCAGATAAGCGAATGGAGATGCTTTTCGTTCCTCTGAACCTCTGCTTTCCTGCTATCTTCATCCAATCAGTCTTACTCCTTTCCATGGCTGGCTTTATGTGATACATCACCACTATCAATGGCTACTTTCGGTCATCTCTCGGGAAAATGATCCAATGCCCTGTCACGGCACGGCTAATCGTCTGGAGGCATCACCCTTGTCAATGGCTTCATCTTATCCTCTCAGTGAATAATATGCTCATGCACCCTGTCACGGCACGGCTATTCATCTGTCGGTTCTCGATCATGCTGGAATAGGATTTACTATCCTTTTGCGTCTGTCACTAACGCCCTGCAATCGCGAGTTAGGAGCTCGTCACAGTCATTCAATCATTGAATCCTACTCGGAATACCACAGACAAGGTTTAGACCTTCCGGATTCTCTTGAATGCCGCCATCATTCTAGCTTACGCCACGAAGATTCTGGTTAGGAGATCTAAGAGATATTCATTCTAGCTTAATTCATGTAGAACGGAAGTGTTTGTCAGGCACGCGTTCATAAGGGAGAAGGATGATGAGCGTCACACATAATCATCACCTTCATCACGTTCTTGGGTGCGAATGGATATCTTAGAAGCGAAATAAGAAGAATTGAATAGAAAACAGTAGTACTTTGCATTAATCTTTGAGGAACAGCAGAGCTCCACACCTTAATCTATGGAGTGTAGAAACTCTACCGTTAAAAATACATAAGTGAAGGTCCAGGCATGGCCGAGATGGCCAGCCCCCTAAAACGTGATCAAAGGATCATAAGGTAATCCAAAGATGGTCAAAAAGACATCTAATACAATTGTAAGAGGTCCTATTTATAATAAACTAGTCACTAGGGTTTACATGAGTGAGTAATTGATGCATAAATCCACTTCCTGGGCCCACTTGGTGTGTGTTTGGGCTGAGCTTAAGTGTAGCACGTGCAGAGGATATTTGTGGAGTTGAACGCCAGTTTCTGTGCCAGTTTGGGCGTTCAACTCTGGTTTTGGATCCTTTTCTGGCGCTGGACGCCAGATTTGGGCAGAAGGCTGGCGTTGAACGCCAGTTTACGTCGTCTATTCTTGGCCAAAGTATGGACTATTATATATTTCTGGAAAGCCCTGGATGTCTACTTTCCAACGCAATTGGAAGCGCGCCATTTCGAGTTCTGTAGCTCCAGAAAATCCACTTTGAGTGCAGGGAGGTCAGAATCCAACAGCATCAGCAGTCCTTCTTCAACCTCTGAATCTGATTTCTGCTCAAGTCCCTCAATTTCAGCCAGAAAATACCTGAAATCATAGAAAAACACACAAACTCATAGTAAAGTCCAGAAATGTGAATTTAACATAAAAACTAATGAAAACATCCCTAAAAGTAACTAGATCCTACTAAAAACATACTAAAAACAATGCCAAAAAGCGTATAAATTATCCGCTCATCACAACACCAAACTTAAATTGTTGCTTGTCCCCAAGCAACTAAAAATCAGGTAGGATAAAAAGAAGAGAATATACTATAAATTCCAAACTATCAATGAAATAGAGCTTCAATCATATGAGCGGGACTTATAGCTTTTTGCCTCTTGAATTGTTTTGGCATCTCACTTTATCCATTGAGGTTCAGAATGATTGACATCTATAGGAACTCAGAATTCAGATAGTGTTATTGATTCTCCTAGTTCAGTATGATGATTCTTGAACACAGCTTCTTTATGAGTCTTGGCCGTGGCCCTAAGCACTTTGTTTTCCAGTGTTACCACCGGATACATAAATGCCACAGACACATAATTGGGTGAACCTTTTCAGATTGTGACTCAGCTTTGCTAAAGTCCCCAATTAGAGGTGTCCAGGGTTCTTAAGCACACTCTTTTTTTGCTTTGGACCTTGACTTTAACCGCTCAGTCTCAAGTTTTCACTTGACACCTACACGCCACAAGCACATGGTTAGGGACAGCTTGGTTTAGCCGCTTAGACCAGGATTTTATTCCTTTAGGCCCTCCTATCCACTGATGCTCAAAGCCTTGGGATCCTTTTTATTTGCCCTTGCCTTTTGGTTTTAAGGGTTATTGGCTTTTTCTGCTTGCTTTTTCTTTTTCTTTCTATATATTTTTTTTCTATTTTTTTTCGCCCCCTTTTTTTTTTTTCTTTTTTTCTGCAAGCTTTGTTCTTTGCTGCTTTTTCTTGCTTCAAGAATCATTTTTATGATTTTTCAGATTATCAAATAACATGTCTCCTAGTCATCATTCTTTCAAGAGCCAACATATTTAACATTCTTAAACAACAACTTCAAAAGACATATGCACTGTTCAAGCATACATTCAGAAAACAAGAAGCATTGTCACCACATTAATATAATTAAGCTAAGTTCAAGGATAAATTCGAAACTCATGTACTTCTTGTTCTTTTGAATTAAAACATTTTTCATTTAAGAGAGGTGATGGATTCATAGGACATTCATATCTTTAAGACAAAGTTACTAACTACTAATGATCATGTAGTGAAGACACAAACATAGATAGGCACATAACATAGAAAACGAAAAACAGAGAAAGCAAGAACAAGGAATGAATCCACCTTAGTGATGGTGGCGTTTCCTTCTTGAGGAACCAATGATGTCCTTGAGCTCTTCTATGTCTCTTCCTTGTCTTTGTTGCTCTTCCCTCATTGCTTTTTGATCTTCTCTT